>NC_058083.1:238502663-238835210 GCF_014858855.1 Bufo gargarizans
TAATATAGAGCAACCAAAAATCATATCTACCCTGAACTAGTACCAACAATACTGCCACCCTATTCCGTACTTTCTAAAATGGGGTCACTTTTTTGGAGTTTCTACTCTAGGGGTGCATCAGGGGGCTTCAAATGGGACATGGTGTCGAAAAACCAGTCCAGCAAAATCTGCCTTCCAAAAACCGTATGGCATTCCTTTCCTTCTGCGCCCTGCCGTGTGCCCGTACAGCGGTCTACAACCACATATGAGGTGTTTCTGTAAACTACAGAATCAGGGCCATAAATAATGAGTTTTGTTTGGCTGTTAACCCTTGCTTTGTAACTGGAAAAAAAATATTAAAATGGAAAATCTGCCAAAAAAGTTAAATTTTGAAATTGTATCTCTATTTTCCATTAAATCTTGTGCAACACCTAAAGGGTTAACAAAGTTTGTAAAATCAGTTTGAATACCTTGAGGGGTGTAGTTTCTTAGATGGGGTAACTTTTATGGAGTTTCTACTCTAGGGGTGCATCAGGGGGCTTCAAATGGGACATGGTGTCGAAAAACCAGTCCAGCAAAATCTGCCTTCCAAAAACCGTATGGCATTCCTTTCCTTCTGCGCCCTGCCGTGTGCCCGTACAGCGTTCTACAGCCACATATGAGGTGTTTCTGTAAACTACAGAATCAGGGCCATAAATAATGAGTTTTGTTTGGCTGTTAACCCTTGCTTTGTAACTGGAAAAAAAATATTAAAATGGAAAATCTGCCAAAAAAGTGAAATTTTGAAATTGTATCTCTATTTTCCATTAAATCTTGTGCAACACCTAAAGGGTTAACAAAGTTTGTAAAATCAGTTTTGAATACCTTGAGGGGTGTAGTTTCTTAGATGGGGTCACTTTTATGGAGTTTCTACTCTAGGGGTGCATCAGGGGGCTTCAAATGGGACATGGTGTCAAAAAAACTGTCCAGCAAAATCTGGCTTCCAAAAACCATACAGCGTACCTTTCACTCTACGCCCCGCTGTGTGGCCGTACAGTAGTTTACAGCCACATATGGGGTGTTTCTGTAAACGGCAGAGTCAGGGCAATAAAGATACAGTCTTGTTTGGCTGTTAACCCGTGCTTTGTTAGTGGAAAAAATGGGTTAAAATTGAAAATTTGGCAAAAAAATGAAATTCTCAAATTTCATCCCCATTTGCCAATAACTCTTGTGCAACACCTAAAGGGTTAACGAAGTTTGTAAAATCAGTTTTGAATACCTTGAGGGGTGTAGTTTCTTAGATGGGGTCACTTTTATGGAGTTTCTACTCTAGGGGTGCATCAGGGGGCTTCAAATGGGACATGGTGTCAAAAAAACTGTCCAGCAAAATCTGGCTTCCAAAAACCATCCGGCGCACCTTTCACTCTACGCCCCGCTGTGTGGCCGTACAGTAGTTTACGGCCACATATGGGGTGTTTCTGTAAACGGCAGAGTCAGGGCAATAAAGATACAGTCTTTTTTGGCTGTTAACCCTTGCTTTGTTAGTGGAAAAAATGGGTTAAAATTGAAAATTAGGCAAAAAAATGAAATTCTCAAATTTCATCCCCATTTGCCAATAACTCTTGTGCAACACCTAAAGGGTTAACAGAGTTTGTAAAATCAGTTTTGAATACCTTGAGGGGTGTAGTTTATAGAATGGGGTCATTTTTGGGCGGTTTCTATTATGTAAGCCTTGCAAAGTGACTTCAGAGCTGTAGTGGTCCCTAAAAATTGGGTTTTTGTAAATTTCTGAAAAATTTCAAGATTTGCTTCTAAACTTCTAAGCCTTGTAACATCCCCAAAAAATAAAATATCATTCCCAAAATAATTCAAACATGAAGTAGACATATGGGGAATGTAAAGTCATCACAATTTTTGGGGGTATTACTATGTATTACAGAAGTAGAGAAACTGAAACTTTGAAATTTGCGAATTTTTCCAAATTTTTGGTAAATTAGGTATTTTATTATGCAAAAAAATTAATTTTTTTGACTTTATTTTACCAGTGTCATGAAGTACAATATGTGACGAAAAAACAATCTCAGAATGGCCTGTATAAGTAAAAGCGTTTTAAAGTTATCAGCACTTAAAGTGACACTGGTCAGATTTGCAAAAAATGGCCTGGTCCTTAAGGTGAAAATGAGCCTGGTCCTTAAGGGGTTAAAGCAAACCAGATTTCAATGTAGTAATTAGAAATGAGTGAAGTTTTGAAAAATTTGATTCGGCAGCTACACCGAAGTTTGACAAGAAATTTGATTTGTTACGAATGAATTAATCATAAATCATTATGTCAAAACCCTACTCAGCCTATCAATCATTGGTCAAGGGGACCATCTAATGGCTGTTAAAAAAGTTAATACGTTAGTGCAATATGGCCATTTGAGTTTAAAAAACAATGTAAAAATCACTCACCTCATCCATTTGCCTGCGCAGAGGCAGTCCACGCCTCTCTTGATTGAAAAAGACCTGCCGAAGGACCTGTGCTGGAGCTCCTATAGATCCATTGCTATTTTATCCCTTTCTAGGGTGCATGCAGGATGTGTTACATTACAGTCTGTAGAGTGTGTAACAGAAACAACCAAGCATTTCTATAACATACGTACATTAGTAAGTGGCTTTTCCTTTATTTTTATTGACCTACTATTAGGGATGAGCCAAGCGAGCTTCGGATCATAGCGTTGTTGGTAAGTTACAACAACATGTACCATAAATGGCATCTACGTACTCTAGAAATATTTAAAGGTTTGTCTGTTTTGGTCAAGCTCTATTTCCGAGAAGGTGACATATTGATCACACAGTGCCCCATGGAGGGACCACAAATGATTAGTTGTAATATGTGAGAAAACCTTCCAATAAGGCTACTTTCACACTGGCGTTTTGGCCTTCCATTTGTGAGATCCGTTCAGGGCTCTCATAAGCGGTCCAAAATGGATCAGTTTGGCCCTAATGCATTCTGAATGGAAAAGGATCCGCTCAGAATGCATCAGTTTGCCTCCGTACAGTCACCATTCCGCCCTGGAGACAGACACCAGAACACTGCCTGCAGCATTTAGCTGTCCGCCTGACAAACGGATCCATCCTGACACACAATGTAAGTCAATGGGGACAGATCCGTTCTCTCTGACACAATAGAAAATGGATTCGTCCCCCATTGACTTTAAATGGTGTTCAAGATGGATTTGTCATGGCTATAGAAGACATAATACAACCGGATCCGTTCATGATGGATGCATGTGGTTGTATTATTGTAACAGAAGTTTTTTTGCAGATTCATGACGGATCTGCAAAAAACGCATTGTAAAAGTAGCCTAAGTTTTCCATTTTCTTGTAGTGCTGCCTCAGGACAATTAAGAATGAAAGCATCCATGTGTAAATCCATGGGTTATCTGTGTACTGCAGAGACAATCTCATTGTAGCCTCTTTCAGTCTAGGAGGAGAAGGTCCTGAACAGACTTTCCCTCATTATGAACTAAGAGTTGCCAAATAGGATACATACAAATGTGTCAGATGACTCTCTAAGTTAGAAGGAACCAAATGCAAATTACTGAGCGTTTTTTGTGGCTAATATAAAAAAAAATATAATATTCATTTTTCAGAATGATCGCTAAGTAACTTAAATGATCCTCCTCAACCCTCCTGTATAAAAGGAATGGATTTGTGGCTCTATCCCGTTATTCCATGTCCCTGTACGCTTCTTATTTAGTTATAATTTATTCAGCATAACATTTAAAAACCCCTACACACTACAAAAATCTATTTTCAACATTTTTTTTCCAACTAATCATTCAGTAGTGCTTATTAAATGCTTCCTAGTGAGCTGAGCTGACATATATACAATTTAAGGCATATTCTTAATCCTTTAGCTCTTTTTCCCCTCACATATGTTAGCAAATTAAACAAATGAAATGAAAAACTATTTATCAACCACAAGCTGACAGCTAGATCTAATAACTAAACAAAATTAGGCTTGTGTTCATTAATTGGTAACTGAAGCAAGACAAAAATTACAGCAATACATCTTTGTGAATTTACAAATGTAGCCTATGTCATCAGGAATTAGTGTACAACCCGCAATGTCATATAGGACATACGCAAGTACACCAGATGAAAGGAAATACATAAATAGAAGGCCATGGATGGTAGATATAAATAGATATGGGATAGATAGATAGATTGATATGGAATAGATGGTAGCTAGATAGATTATATAGATATGGAATAGATAGATACAGTAGATAGATAGATGGATAGACAGATAGATAGATGGATAGACAGATAGATAGATAGATAGATAGATAGATAGATAGATAGATAGATAGATAGATACAGTAGATGGATAGACAGATAAAGTCATAGTTAGACGATATGTTCTAGAAATATCATGAACAAGGAAGATAACTCATGCATATCTAAAAATAATGCAAACACTTTGGAGCAATATGCTAATATAAATTAGTGCCAATTATAGAAGGAACATCTTATTTAACTTGAGTAACTGTGAGTGGCAACACTTGGGAGTACAGCGCAAACTAATTAGCAGAGAGCACCATCACTACTGCCTTCAATGGGATCTAATGTACTGTGTAGCAGTTTACAGTATTCCATCATTTGTACACTTTTATACAATCAGAACAGAAGCCTTGGTTTTGCTTTAGCTTACATTTTAGTCCTCAAACTCACCTAGAGCTCTGTTCTTCTCAATTGTATGCAGTACTAAGCACAGTCCATTAGTCCTGCTCTTCATTACTGTTTGGATTTGACTTGTATTGCATTTTGAGCTGTACGTGTATAAGGATAGGTAAGGATAATGAAATGTTTCTTTGAGAGATATTTTGCCCTTTAGAATAAAGAAATCAGTAAAACGTGGCGAGAATCACAAGTAGCGTCCTTTCAAAGCCACAGATGAACAAAGTGAGATTATAAAAAGAGGTGTAGAAACCCCTCTGTGCCCCTCTTTATAAGGCCAGGTATTTTCATAAGCTTTTAAGTGTAAAGTATTAAATATGAATCTATGCTATTAAAACTATGCTCTAGAGCAGTGGCGCACAACCTTTTTGGTCTGGGGGCTGCGATGAGACGTCTATTTCAAGGGACTGCAAAAATTTGCTGACTGGCGCTTGTTTTCTATCGGCCTATTAGACAGAATGATGCAAAGTGAATGAGGGAATAATGGCTGCCACTAGCACTTCTCCCTCCGTTCTGTTAATGATCAGCTGCTCATCCCTGATTACACCAGGAGATGTACTGGCAATAACCATGTAGCTTTCATCCTGTCCATTGTTAATATCATTTTTTACTTTTTTTTATATATTTTTGCCACTTATGTCCCTTATGGGGAAACTGACAGTGTTGGACGAACTTGCGTTTTGCAAGTTCGGCATTGGGTTTGTAAAAATTCTGTAATGGATTCCTTTACCACAGACCATAACAGAATTCTATTCCGGCATGCACAATGAAAGTGTATGCATTACATCATAATAGAGCAGAGTTTGCTCAACACTAGAAACTGATACTTTTTTTTTTTGCTCTTATTCCTTTTTTTATTTGTATTTATTAGATTTTTGTATTTTATTAGTTAAAAAAAAAAAATTTCATATATTTTTTTTTTATCTGAGGAGAAGGCAGAAAAGACCTGGTCCTGCTAGAGGGCAGGATAAGGACCTTTAATCCAGTGCCATGCGCGCTCCAATCAGAGACCCAGCATGAACAGCTATGTTTCTGTCCAGAAGGACTAGGCACACAAACCATGGCTCCGTAGGCTCCCTACTCTACAGCCTTTCACAGCAGTCGATTATAACTAGAGATTAGTGATGAGCGGCAAGGGCAATATTCAAATTTGCGATATTTTGCAAATATTTGGTAGAATATTCATCATATATTCGCAAATTCTAGATTATTTTCTTGATCGTGAAAAATCGGCAATGTAATATTCGCATAATGAGTGCAAAATACAGGCGTGGGTCACTATGGCTAAATTTTTCAAGCTGCTAGAAGTTTCCGGAGACTGGAGAAAATGTTTGGCACGGCGGAACATTACAATAGCTTCACATTACAATCAGCTACACTATATCACTATCTAACCTACACTATCTCCCAATAACTATCTGTATTATATTTATAAGCTAACTAACTATCTAATGTAATGACACAGGAAAGCATCGAGCACAGCAATGCTGTCTCTCTCAAATCTGCAAACTACTGCATACAAGGGCTGCTGGGGAGTTTCTTAAATAGTAAGGGGTAAACAACTTTCCTATTGGTTGCTAGGGATGTTGCTAAGCTCAGACAAAGACATTGCAGCCTTCTCATTGGCCCACAAGCAAGAAGGGAGGTTACTGATGGAAAAAAAAAAGAATATTCGAAATTATATTCTAAATATTCGTAAATTCTCGTAAGTGCCGATATTCGCAATTAATATTTGCTATTCCAATATTTGCGCCCAATACTACTAGAGATGAGCGAATTTTAAAAAATGTGATTCGGCCGGGTCACATTTAAAAAGAATTTGGTTCGATACGAATTTATTCATGCCGAATCCTGTTAAAAAACGTCTATTTCCTGGGTGCAGAGAGCCTTTATAGTGGTGTAGAACACTGTGCCTTGCAGTAACACACACAGGGAGTCTACTATGGTAGTGAAATAATACTGTGAGTCAGTATGACATGCAGATGACATGCAGGTGGCGTTGCTCTTAAAATCACTGCAAACTTCACTTCACTTCATATCAGTCACGGGGCCAAAACTGACCAAATAATTCAAGTATGAACTTAGCATTACAGGTCGATGTTAGCGCCAAGAAGAAGCGCACATAGATGTTTACAGAACCTGTTCTATTAAACACTTATACAAGTAGAGCCCCCCAACAGAGTGGAGAGGGTGTCAGCAGTCAGTTTGGGTTGACGTCACTGATTATTTTGCCCTTCCTCTGATCCGTCATAAAAATACCCTAAAAAAACAGATCCTTTCCATTGAGCATCCGCCTTCACTCAGGCAGCATCTGGTCAGTAATCCATCAGTATTGCTAATGCCAAAAAAACTGGAGTGGATCCAAAACAGAGATAACCGGGTCAACCATTTAAGAATCGCTGGGTTGCTGGTCAAGACCTGACCTCTAGATGACATCGGGAGCTCAGGCCTCTCGCTCCGACTCCTGCTGTACGCGCCCTTACTCTGCTGCGACCTGTGCCTGCGCCAGAAACATTTAGGCCTCTGCCATTCCCCTGTGCAGGGCCTGGCACTTCTCTGCCTGATATATTGTTAGATCAAATAAATAAATAAAAAGGAAATTAAAACACCCCAAAAAAGTCAGTAATTTTCTCACTTCACCACACAACGGCTAATAAGCCCTTTTTTCCCACTAATATACACCAAGAAGGACTGTAATTTTCTCACTTCACACAACGACAAAGACTTTTTTTGTGCCACTGATATACATGCAAAAAAGGTTTTTAGAACATATAACTGCACCGCTGAGTGGCAAATATATTTTTATTTTACCACTAATACACGACAAAAAGGGCTTTAGAACATATACCGTATTTTTCGCCCTATAAGACACAACAGCCCATAAGACGCACCTAGGTTTTTGAGGAGGAAAACAAAGGTGTGCTTTTGGTGGGTTTTGAACTAATGGTAGTCTGTGGGTGACACTATTATGGGGGATCTGTGGATGGCACTGTCATGGGGGCATCTGTGGATGACACTGTTATGGGGCATCTGTGGATGGCACTGTTATGGGGGCATCTGTGGATGGCACTGTTATGGGGGCATACAGTTGCAATAAAAAGTACGTGAACCCTTTGGAATTATATGTATTTCTGCACAAATTGGTCATAAAATGTGATCTGATCTTCATCTAAGTCACAACAATAGACAATCACAGTCTGCTTAAACTAATAACACACAAAGAATTAAATGTTACCATGTTTTTATTGAACACACCATGTAAACATTCACAGTGCAGGTGGAAAAAGTATGTGAACCCTTGGATTTAATAACTGGTTGAACCTCCTTTGGCAGCAATAACTTCAACCAAACGTTTCCTGTAGTTGCAAATATAGACATGCACAACGGTCAGGAATAATTCTTGACCATTCCTCTTTGCAGAACTGTTTCAGTTCAGTAATATTCTTGGGATGTCTGGTGTGAATCGCTTTCTTGAGGTCATGCCACAGAATCTCAATCGGCTTGAGGTCAGGACTCTGACTGGGCCACTCCAGAAGGCGTATTTTCTTCTGTTTAAGCCATTCTGTTGTTGATTTACTTCTATGCTTTGGGTCGTTGTCCTGTTGCAACACCCATCTTCTGTTGAGCTTCAGCTGGTGGACAGATAGCCTTAAGTTCTCCTGCAAAATGTCTTGATAAACTTGGGAATTCATTTTTCCTTCAATGATAGCAATCCGTCCAGGCCCTGACGCAGCAAAGCAGCCCCAAACCATGATGCCCCCACCACCATACTTCACAGTTGGGGTGAGGTTTTGATGTTGGTGTGCTGTGCCTCTTTTTCTCCACACATAGTGTTGTGTGTTTCTTCCAAACAACTCAACTTTGGTTTCATCTGTCCACAGAATATTTTGCCAGTACTGCTGTGGAATATCCAGGTGCTCTTGTGTAAACTGTAAACGTGCATCAATGTTTTTTTGGACAGCAATGGCTTCCTCTGTGGTATTTTCCCATGAAATCCATTCTTGTTTCGTGTTTTAAGTATCGTAGATTCGCTAACAGGGATGTTAGCATATGCCAGAGACTTTTGTAAGTCTTTAGCTGACACTCTAGGATTCTTCTTCACCTCATTGAGCAGTCTTCGCTGTGCTCTTGCAGTCATCTTTACAGGATGGCCACTCCTAGGGAGAGTAGCAGCAGTCCTGAACTTTCTCCATTTATAGACAATTTGTCTTACCATGGACTGATGAACAGCAAGGCTTTTGGAGATACTTTTATAACCCTTTCCAGCTTTATGCAAGTCAATAATTCTTAATCGTAGGTCTTCTGAGAGCTCTTTTGTGCGAGGCATCATTCACATCAGGCAATGCTTTTTGTGAAAAGCAAAACCAGAACTGGTAAGTATTTTTTAAAGGGCAGGGCAGCTGTAACCAACACCTCCAGTCTCATCTCATTGATTGGACTCCAGTTAGCTGACACCTCACTCCAATTAGCTCTTGGAGATGTCATTAGTCTAGGGGTTCACAGACTTTCTCCACCTGCACTGTGAATGTTTACATCGTGTGTTCAATAAAACATGGTAACATTTAATTCTTTCTGTGTTATTAGTTTAAGCAGACTGTGATTGTCTATTGTTGTGACTTAGATGAAGATCAGATCACATTTTATGACCAATTTGTGCGGAAATCCATATCATTCCAAAGGGTTCACATACTTTTTCTTGCAACTGTATGTGGATGGCACTGTTATGGGGGCATATGTGGATGGTACTGTTATGGGAGCATATGTGAATGGCACTGTTATGGGGGCATCTGTGGATGGCACTGTTATGGGGGATAATTATGGGGCATCTGTGGATTGCACTGTTATGAGGGCATCTGTGGATGGCATGACACTGCTATGGGGGGATCTGTGGATGACACATATATAGCATCTTATCTAATGTGTCATCCACAGATCTCCCATAACAGTGTCCCTGCGTAGTGAATTGGGCAGGCATCTGGTTTTGTAATGGCAGCGGGGCCCGGTGCAGTCACTTTATTCTACTACACCGGCCCCCGTTCACAGTAGTATAATCATATCTAACTTGTAGGTATTAGTAAACTATTCAAATATCATCTATAATACAGCACTTTACTTACTACTAACTTAGTAGCAGCCAGGAGGCCAGGCGGGCGCTCACAGCGTGACTCACTACTTCACGTACCTGCTTCATTCATAAAGTGGGTGGAGCAGGCGCGTGACGTAGTGAGTTATGCTCCAGTCCGCCTGGCCTCCTGACTGCTACGAAGTTAGTAGTAAGTAAAGCGCTGGATTTCAGATGATATTTGAATAGTTTAACAATACCTACAAGTTAGATATGATGATACTACTGTGAGCGGGGCCCAGTGTAGTAGAATACAGTGACTGCACCGGGCCCCGCTGCCATTACAGAACCAGATGCCGGCCCCCAGCCCTTCCTTCCTCTCAGCTGATACACTCGCCGGGTGTAGGTATTCACCCCATAAGACGCACTGCTATTTTCCCCCCACTTTTGGGGCGGGAGGATTGCGTCTTATAGGGCGAAAAATACGGTAACTGCACTGCTGAATAGCAAATATATTTATCTTTTTTCCACTTATACACTCCACAAAAGGCTTTAGAACATATAACTGTACCGCTGAACGGCAAATATATTTTTCTATTTTCTACTTATACATTCCACAAAAGGACTTTAGAACATATTACTGCACCACTGTACAGCAAATAGGCCCCTATTTTTTCCACTTATACACTCCACAAAAGGCTTTAGAACATATAACTGTACCACTGAACGTCAAATATATTTTTCTATTGCCACAAATACACGACAAAAAGAGCTTTAGAACATATAACTGCACTACTGACTACAAACCAAAAAAAATTTGTGCCACTAATACACGCCAAAAAGGGCTATAATTTTCTCACTTCACCACACCACGGCTAATAAGCCCTTTTTTCCCCACTAATACAAGCCAAAAAATGGTTTAGAACATATAACTGCATCACACAAGGGCAAATAAGACATATAAATATTTCCTTGTAATAAACCCTGTTAATGGATGTATCAAACAGCATTTGCACCCCAATAACAAGAACGGTTTGCTGGAATTACAGAGCTGCATAATAGCAATTTGGATCCCTAGTCAGTGCACCAAGCTGTAATAGGATTGTTCCTATTACCCAGGCTGTAACCTCCCCTGCTATTCAACATAAATGCTGTGGAATGATTCCTCCCTATCCTTTTCCTACACCTTGAATAATCTTTTACTGCACTTGTAAATAGTTTTTTTTAGCACAATGAAGTATTTCTTAGCACTGTCCCTAGTGCCTGCTGATGTCTCTCCCTGCACTATGTACACTGGAAAATGGCAGAATTCAAGATGGCTGAGGCTATTTATAGGGCTGTGACATCACTGGGCTGGCTGCTGATTGGCTACATTTATGGCATTATGGGTGATCCCGCATTCCCATAGTTCCTCGCTCCATGTTCTCACACGAGCAGCAGCCATTTTAGGAAAAAAAATTGATTCATTATCACAAAGCTTGAAGAAATTCAGATTCAGTGCGACTCAAATGTCACATGTGACTCGAATGTTTCCTGAAATTCGGATCGAATTCCACTTCGTCAACTTTGATTCGCTCATCTCTAATTATAATGACAGTTTAGGGTCTATATAGGGTTTGGGGAGAAGATATACCCATATTATTCACTGGCTCCCCATTGTCCAGCGAATTCACTTCAAAGTAATAACAAATACATACAAGGCCGTCCATAACCTGTCCCCTCCCTACATCTCTGAGCTACATCCCCACACGCACTCTCCGATCCTCACAAGACCTCCTTCTCCTCTCTCCTCTTATCGCCTCTTCCCACAATCGACTCTGAGATTTCTCCCGTGCATCCCCCATACCCTGGAACCCGCTACCCCAGCATATAAGACTCTCACCTACAGTGGAATCCTTCAAAATAAACCTGAAAACCCACCTCTTCAGACAAGCCTACAACCAGTAACCCTGCTGCCTCTATACCGCCATGACCAACTTCACCTGCACCTACTGTGTCCTTTTCCCATACCATGTAGATTGTAAACCCTCACGGGCAGGACCCTCTCTTTTTCTGTATCAGTTTGTAACTTGTCTTGTTTATGATTAGTGCAATCGTCTGTATTATGTATGTATACCTCTTCTCATATGTACAGCGCTATGGAATGAATTATGCTTTAATAATAAATAATAATAATAATATTATGGACGTCTGACACTTGCCTGTAACAATGATCTTGTGTATAGAGCTCAACTAATCACAAGCTTCTTTTTGCTGAGAATTATAGTATCCACCATAATTTTTCAACATAATAAACAGGTCACTCTTTTAATTTAGAATATATAAGGAAACAAGGTTATACTACTTGGTAATTTTATAGGTGACCTTTTTACTCAAGGCAGTAAAATGTATTAATTACTAGAATACTGCTTTTTCTTACCGAGAACCAGCAAAATAGACAAGGTTTCCTGGTAAAACATGAAAATACCTTTAAAAACCTTTCCATGGATGGCTAAGCCGTCAAACAATTCTTCACTCTTAAAAGTGAATGTCCGGCTTGTCCACCGTCGTGTTTATTCTCAAGTAAAGATTCAAACGTCTATGCTAATTTTATGATATATCTTTAGAGGAAAGCTACTGTATGTTCTGAACAAAGCTTTGAATACCCTTCAAAGTATCAGTCAGTCATAGAATTAAGGAATAAAATCCTGGCTGCATGCAGTCACCAACAGGAGGGAACTCACTCACTGCCTATGGATTTCCATATCTTCTGTTGAATCCTATAATAATTTAATATGCAGTAAAATCACAAGGGCTCTCTAGTGGTTGATTCTTAGATCTTATCATTTAAGATATCATTATATGAAGATAAATATTTGGATTTGTTGCTCTGCAAGTTAAAAAGAAAGAAAAGAAAGGTACAGTAGTAGCAAAAAATGTTGGACCAAAAAATAAAAAGTATTCAACTTAGGCCATTATGACCTACAGTAACTGTAATTGTTTGCCGTGAATTAGATTATAGTAAATCTCTATGACACACGGTTTCTTGGAATACAAACAAAATATACAGCAGTTCTGAGGCACTTGGTAGGATAAAAACTTAATTGAAAGAACTCCGGACTAAAATGAAGAAAAGTGTATCCTTTATTACACTAAGTACAACGTTTTGGCTCGCCTCAATGGAGCCTTTGTCAAGCCAGGCAGGTGAGCTGAGACGTTGTACTTGGTGTAATAAAGGATCCACTTATCTTCATTTAAGTCCGGAGTGCTGCCTTGTGCTTTTCTAAACTACTATTGGCAGATTTGGTCATCCACAATCTTACAAGGATTTTTTGCGCCTGGCATCTGAAAGTGCTGCTGAACTCTTTGTGTTTAGTGTTGATCACGAATATTCGAATTGAGAATTTTTATCTCGAATATCGGCACAAATATATTTATAGTGATATACAGTACAGACCAAAAGTTTGGACACACCTTTTCATTCAAAGAGTTTTCTTTATTTTCATGACTATGAAAATTGTAGATTCACACTGAAGGCATCAAAACTATGAATTAACACATGTGGAATTATATATATAACAAAAAAGTGTGAAACAACTGAAAATATGTCATATTCTAGGTTCTTCAAAGTAGCCACCTTTTGCTTTGATTATTGCTTTGCACACTCTTGGCATTCTCTTGATGAGCTTCAAGAGGTAGTCACCTGAAATGGTCTTACAACAGTCTTGAAGGAGTTCCCAGAGATGCTTAGCACTTGTTAGCCCTTTTGCCTTCACTCTGCAGTCCAGCTCACCCCAAACCATCTCGATTGGGTTCAGGTCCGGTGACTGTGGAGGCCAGGTCATCTGGCGCAGCACCCCATCACTCTCCTTCATGGTCAAATAGCCCTTACACAGCCTGGAGGTGTGTTTGGGGTCATTGTCCTGTTGAAAAATAAATGATGGTCCAACTAAACGCAAACCGGATGGAATAGCATGCCGCTGCAAGATGCTGTGGTAGCCATGCTGGTTCAGTATGCCTTTAAGCACCCCCACACCATCACACCTCCTCCTCCATGCTTCACGGTGGGAACCAGGCATGTAGAGTCCATCCGCTCACCTTTTCTGCGTCGCACAAAGACACAGTGGTTGGAACCAAAGATCTCAAATTTGGACTCATCAGACCAAAGCACAGATTTCCACTTGTCTAATGTCCATTCCTTGTGTTCTTTAGCCCAAACAAGTCTCTTCTGCTTGTTGCCTGTCCTTAGCAGTGGTTTCCTAGCAGATATTCTACCATGAAGGCCTGATTCACACAGTCTCCTCTTAACAGTTGTTCTAGAGATGTGTCTGCTGCTAGAACTCTGTGTGGCATTGACCTGGTCTCTAATCTGAGCTGCTGTTAACCTGCGATTTCTGAGGCTGGTGACTCGGATAAACTTATCCTCCACAGCAGAGGTGACTCTTGGTCTTCCTTTCCTGGGGCGGTCCACATGTGAGCCAGTTTCTTTGTAGCACTTGACGGTTTTTGTGACTGTACTTGGGGACACTTGTAAAGTTTTCCCAATTTTGCGGACTGACTGACCTTCATTTCTTCAAGTAATGATGGCCACTCGTTTTTCTTTACTTAGCTGCTTTTTTCTTGCCATAATACCAATTCTAACAGACTATTCAGTAGGACTATCAGCTGTGTATCCACCTGACTTCTCCACAACGCAACTGATGGTCCCAACCCCATTTATAAGGCAAGAAATCCCACTTATTAAACCTGATAGGGCACACCTGTGAAGTAGAAACTACTTTAGATGACTACCTCTTGAAGCTCATCAAGAGAATGCCAAGAGTGTGCAAAGCAGTAATCAAAGCAAAAGGTGGCTACTTTGAAGAACCTAGAATATGACATATTTTCAGTTGTTTCACACTTTTTTGTTATGTATATAATTCCACATGTGTTAATTCATAGTTTTGATGCCTTCAGTGTGAATCTACAATTTTCATAGTCATGAAAATAAAAAAAACTCTTTGAATGAGAAGGTGTGTCAAAACTTTTGGTCTCTACTGTATATTCGTAATTTCGAATATTCAATTTTTTTTTTTGGATCAGTGCACATGATCCCTCCCTACTTCTAGCTTGTAGGCCAATGAGAAGGCTGCAATATCTTTGACTTTAGGAGTAGTGTTGATTGCGAATTTTCATAATGCAAAGTTTTGTAATGAGAATGTTCGTAATGAGAATCAATGAGATTGTGTAAAACTCAGATACGATGGTATAGTCTAACCCCCAGGCATTCCCATGGTGAGGTGGACTCTTCTCGGGGAGGAGTATGCCAAAGTGGAACAACTGTACAGATAAAAAAATAAAAAAAAATATTCTAAAAAACAAATGGATTTGTTTTTTTTAGAATATTCGTAATAGTCAAAAACAAGAATATATAGTGAATATTCACAAAAAACGAATATAGAGTAATTTAGCTAATATAGTGCTATAATCTTTGTCTAATAGTTGTAATTTTTTTCTCATCTGAAGTTTATTTTGGAAAAAAATGACAACTATTAAAAAAAAGATTATAGCACTATATTAGCTAAATTGTTCTACATTATTTTTTTTCTGAATATTCGCTATATTGCTATATATTCTTGTTTTAGAATATTCCAAATATTCGAAAAACTAATATATATAGCACTATATTGAATATATTATTTTTTTAGAATATTGGTCTTTTTTTCCATCTGAAGTCATGATTCCTCTCTGCTTAAATTACATTCAGTTACTAATTGTCATGGTGTTTATGCAGACACAGGGCAGTATGACAGAGTGATCACCACAGAGCACAGCATTGTCTTACAGCTGGGCTCCCAATGTAATGTCAGTTTAATACTGGCTGACAATAATGCTTTGTTATACTGAGTATACAAAAGCACATTATAAATATAGATAATATTTTTTAATTTTTTTATTTACAGAGTAAAAAACTAGTTTTTTTGTAATTAACACTCATATATACTATTGTCACAGTCTTCATAACTCATGTATTAAAATGAATGTGAAAAAAACTCATTCTCCCACCAAAATAAAGTCTCATGTACCCCGAAATGGAACCTATCAAGCTTACAAATGCATAGATTGATAGAACAAGTTAACAGCTATGTACACCTTTGGATGCATTTTTTTTTTCTCAATTGCATTGTACTTATTTTGAGCTAAAATCATTTTTTCTATTGGTCTTTATTAACAATATGGGATCTTTTTTCGTGTACAGAGCTGACATGCTCTACCAGCTGCCTGTAGATTTTCTGTCTTTTATGTCATCTGTGGAGCAGACAGATTCCTTATCTCTGCTCTCTGACATTATAAACACTCATTATAGCTCAATCCTTATCTTACTGATAAGAATGTGGCTTAAATAAGTGTTTATGTCTTCTTAGTAGCTTAGAGAGAAGAGTTATTAGATGACCGGCACAAAGTGAAAGCGAAAGTACTAGACACAGTTAGAAAATCAGTTAACCCTTTGTGACAGAATGACTCAATATTTGAAATAAAGGCCAATTGGAAATATGATTTTTAGCAAAAAAAAAACAGTAAAATGCAATCATAAACAAAAGTTAGATTTTTTTGGTCAACAATTTTCTTTCCAAATACCCCTTGAAACTCTACTGGCAGTTATGTTATTTATATGAAGAAAGATAAGCGGCTGCCAGAAAACCCTGGTAAGATCAACAGTATAGTGGAAGAAACAAAGGATCAGACAACTAAGAAACCAACCTTACTCATTACCTATCTATCCACATTTACAGCTCAAGAGCATACAAGTGCATAGTGCCACATGACTATAAGACTACACGTGTAGCCAACCTGGTTTATGACCAGCTGCTCTGACTGCTAAATTTTATTTGTATTCTTAACATTTTGTGTTCTGCTGTACCAGAATATACACAAGTAAATATCTTCTATACAGACTGGGGGTGTTTTTTTGTTTAGTTTTTCACACACAAAAAACAAACACTTTCCTGTAATTAGTAATAACTAGGAATATACAAGTATTCAAACACATTTGAACATGTATTTTAGACTAGACATGGTACAATAAACATGCAGTATGTGAAAAGTTGATTATATGTTAATCGACCTTGAAAATTAACTATGTTCTTTTTGGAGATATTTATAGTTAATGATTATGTAGTATTAATGACTACTGACAAATTGTTTTTCTCTATGTAAATTGTTCCCTGCTGAGAATCATTATTGTTTGTTTTGTATTTTTGTCTTTTCTTAATCACATGAAGATTTTAAAATTAACTCTTTTACCTAAAGGTATGACATAAAGAAAATATATGGCTTAGAACATTACTAGAGGATATAAAGCTACCACTAGCATCAACATATCTAAGGGGGACCATCTATTTTACCTTAGCCTTCTGGGTACATACAGCTAACCATGAACCTTTGAATGTGTAATATTGAGGTGCTTTGCATGAAATATTAAAGAATTACAACTTCTTTCTCAATCCATCAGTTGACTATATCCTGCAATTGCTAGGCTCTAATTTATATTTTCAGCATATACTACCTTATAGGGAATCTGTATTCAACCAATAATATGAAAAGTGCAAAAATCAGAAATAGTGAAGATGAGTAAATCAAATCAAATAAAATATTCTAACTTTGGCAAATCCAAAACTATCGTGATCGGTCCTGCACAAACTGCTCAAAGTGGTGGCCACCATTTTATAGATCAAAAGACATCTACCACTCAAAGGGGATTATCTTTGACTTTTTTATTTATTTAAAAAATCTGACGCAGTGCAGTGTGCTTTTAAACAGTTTGTTTGTTATTGGCTAGCATTCATTTACCCATAGCCTTATATGTTGCTGTCACTTTAACATTATTAATGCTGTATTATTGTTAAAGAGCTCAGGTGGGTTTGCATACAGTTTTAGGAGGCCTCCGAGTGTTATTCACAATTTGTAAGGGCAATTGGGGCATTTTTAATTTGAACAAAATGTATTTTCATAATAACTCACATTCCAACGTTGTGCTTCTCACTCCTAAATCATTGTAGGACAAAAAAAGGAGGAGGAGACAACAGTAAATGTATAAAAAAACATAAAGGTCAGGAAAATAACCAACCTGTGGACATGTTTGAAGGAATGTGGGCAGAGGATCCAAAATACACCTTAACTCACGTTTAGCTGTCATCAGGAGGTTAATCTGTGGGATGCATGAAATGTGAAGTGTCTTTGAGGGATAGGGATTTTTTAATGTGTTTGAGAACCTTGTAAGAGAGGGAGGACTTTCCTGTAGAAGTGTCTATTAGGATCTAGATCAATGTTGTAGTCACCTCTAACAATCAACTCACCTACCTTGTAGCTCACCTACCTTGTCCCAACAACTCGCCTACCTTGTCTTAACAAGGACACGGTGGTTTCAATTCAAGGTGGTGGACAAGCGTTAGGCACATAAAGGTTAGCTAATGTGATCATCAAGCCTTTTAACTTCCCCTTTAAAATGTGTATTCTGCCATCAGGGTCTGAGTACGAGTCTAGTAACTGAAATGAGATGTGTTTGTCAAAAGCAATAAAGGCCTTTGGAGTTTTTGATTTTGGTATGAGCATGGTGCCAATGATTGAAGTAGTGTCTGTGGAAACATGGAGTTTTTGCTTTAAGGAAATAGTAAACGCCTTTATTCTTGTGTGATAGTATTTTAAGGGTGGTCATTATGTATCAATAGAGTAGAATGCCCATGTGGGATGCTGGATGTTACTATGCTTAATGTGGTATGAGTGTGCAGCCCGTGATGCCCGAGGGTGATGGTGGGTAAAGATTGAGAGAAGGTACAAAAGACAAACATCCATGATAACAGAAACCAAGAGCAAAATATGCAGAATATACAACTGTAAAAACTTTGGAAAACATGAGTAGAGGTCCAGCTCAAGGGGAGGGATCAAATTGAGTTAAAACTAATACTTAAGAAATAAAGAAGGTGTAGGGTCAGCCCCGGATCTACAAACCGTGGAACACAAGGCGGGCCAGACCATCTTGTGGGTAAGTATAGACCGTTTGCCTCCGACACACGGGGAGCACAAATCGGACCCTGATTACACAATCTTGGAAAAGTGCATTAACTCTTTCATTATCAGAGGTATGGTCAATGGTCGATTATTCTTGTAGAACAATATGCCTTATTATCTTCTTCTTGGGATAAAAAGAAAGAGAAATGGAATTATTCTATTCCAGTTTAAGATTAAATATAAGTAGAGATGAGCGAAGTTATCAAAAATTCTATTTGGCTGTTTCACTGAAGTTCACAGAGAAATTTAATTAGTTCCAAATTACTTTGTCATGAATCGCATTCCATTTTATGTAGCAGGCACATTGAACTCCTCAGATGATGTGTTTAACACTCACATTGAGGCCTTGCAGGTTAATCAGGGGCTTAAAAAAACATACTCACCTCATTCATTTGCTCTTGGAGAGGCCATCACGGCCATCTTGACTGTGCCTGGCCAGTGTGATGATGTGCTGAAGTCACACACGAGATTTGGGGTGTTTTCTTCATCAAGATGGCCGAGATGGCCTCTCCGCAGGTAAACAGATGAGGTATGTTTTGTTTGTTTTTTTACTGCCACTTCAGGAAAAATTTACTGCTTCCCGACTGCCTAACGCAGGGATGTGTCCTGGCGGCGGTCGATTCATTCCTCCTTGACGCGCCGGTGCGTCATCTCGCGAGATTACCCTCACAGCCGGCCCGCACATGCGCATTGCGGGCCGGCAAAAGTTAAAGAAGCGTCTCGTCACCAGCCTGCCAGCCAATGAGCATCGCTGGCAGGCTGGCGATTTTCAAAAAATCGAATCAGAAGCCATCTAACACCTTATATTTATAAATATAAGGTGTTAAATGGCTTCTCTGCTCCTCTGCTGGTCCTTTTCGTCGGTTGGTCTCAGCAGAGGAGCAGGCATCACAGTGAGTAGCCACCAAACACTTCACTTAGCCCCAGATCACCCCCCAGCACCCCAATTAGCCCCTTGATCACCCCTTGATCGCCCCTGTCAATCACCTAGTAAAAGGGAAAAAGTGATCAGTGTAAACTGTCACTTTTTTTTCCACTGGTATTGACTGTTAGGTTTTAGAGGATAGTTTAGGCCCCTTGGTTAGGTAGTTAGCGACCGTTTAGCATCCAGCCTACCGCACCGCAGTCACTGATTCGCTGATTAGCTAATTAGTATTTGTACTTTTATAGTATCTGTAAGTGATCAAAACTGATCACAGTCAGATCTATAATAGTATTTGTGTCACCTTAGCTCGCCCTCCACCCAAAATGCAGTGTTTGCCCGATCAGGCCTGATCGGTTGCCCACATGTGCGTTCACCCACTCCCGCCCCACCGCAGTGACAAAAATTATTTTATTTTTTTATCACTGCACAATCACTTTACAAGCGCTGCGGCGATAAAAAAAATCAGTTTTGATATTTTTTATCAATCGCAGCGGCCTCCGGTACTTCGCTAGCCTCCCATTTGTAAGACAGGCTTGCTTTTTTTCTTGGGTAGTCTCAGGGAATACCCCCTAAATTTTGTTGACCAAATGGCAAACAAGGGGTATTCTTCTGAAGAGGCCTACAGGCTTCTGACCCATTCGGATGAGGAAAGGGAACCCTCATCTGACGAATCTAGCGGGTCAGAATATGAACTTGTAGAAAGCAGTGGCAGTCTGACCCAAATTTCGGACGAGGAGGTTGAGGTCCCTGATAGTGCCAGGCGTACCCGGCCCCGTGTTGCTAGACCAGAGGTTGCGCAGGATCCGCTTCAAGGGCAGCAGAGTGGGGCTGGCGATGTCGGATTACGTGGTGAGGCATACACCAGCAGCGCAGCCCATCCTGAACCTAGTACCAGCACTGCCGTACAACATGGTGAAGTGGCGAGCACCAGAAGGGCAGTTGAAGCTGGTACGGTGGCACGTGCAATAGTTACCCCGTCGCAGCCACCGCACAGACAGGTCCGTAGACCCCCTAGAGTCCCTGAGGTGCTGGCAAACCCTGAGTGGCAGTCCCCAACTTCAGCTGCACAATTAGTTCCCCCTTTCACCACCCAGTCTGGAGCTCGGGTTGAGACAGCTCAGATCGGTTCGGCACTGGGATTTTTTGAGCTGTTCTTGACTGCGAAGCTCTTGGACTTAGTCATGGCAGAAACAAATCGGTATGCCACACAATTTATAGCCGCCAACCCGGGAAGATTTTATGCCCAGTCTTTCCGGTGGAAACCAGTCCAAGTTTTCCGAAATTACAATTTTTCTGGGCCTTCTCCTCAACATGGGTCTAACCAAAAAGCATGAATTGCGGTCATATTGGTCCACAAACCCAATTCATCACATGCCCATGTTCTCTGCTGCTATGTCCAGGGCACGATTTGAGACCATCCTGCGTTTCCTGCACTTTAGTGATAACAGCACCTCCCGTCCCAGAGGCCACCCAGCTTTTGACCGGCTCCACAAAATTCGGCCCCTCATAGACCACTTCAACATCAAATTTGCAGATTTGTATACCCCTGAGCAAAACATCTGCGTAGACGAGGCCCTTATACATTTTACCGGGCGCCTTGGCTTCAAACAATACATCCCAAGCAAGCGCGCCCGGTATGGGGTCAAATTGTATAAGCTCTGTGAAAGGGAAACAGGCTATACCCACAAATTTCAGATCTATGAGGGTAAAGATCAGACCCTGGAGCCGGGTGGTTGCCCTGACTACCTGGGGAGCAGTGGGAAGACAGTCTGGGACTTGGTGTCACCCTTATTTGGCAAGGGGTACCATCTTTATGTGGACAATTTTTACACAAGTGTGCCCCTCTTCAGGCATTTGTTCCTAGAACAGATTGGCTGCTGTGGCACTGCACGACCTAGTCGCAGGGGCGTCTTCCAACGGCTCGTTACCACCCGTCTTGCAAGGGGGGAGAGGGCTGCCTTATGTAACGAAGAACTGCTCGCGGTGAAATGGAGAGACAAGCGTGACGTTTACATGCTCTCCTCCATTCACGCAGACACGACAATACAAATAGAACGGGCAACCAGTGTCATTGAAAAGCCCCTCTCAGTCCACGACTATAACCTTCAAATGGTAGGGGTGGACTTCAATGACCCGATGTTGGCTCCTTATTTCGTTTCCCGACGCACCAGACGCTGGTATAAGAAGGTGTCTGTATATTTGATTCAATTGGCTCTGTATAATAGTTTTGTTCTCTACAGTAAGGCTGGGAGAACAGGATCCTTCCTCAAATTTCAGGAAGAGATCATCGAGAACCTCCTGTATCCAGGAGGTTCCGTGGCCCCATCCACCAGTGTAGTGAGTCGTCTACAAGAGCGACATTTCCCCAATGTCGTTGCTGGTACCTCAACCCAACCGTCACCCCGAAAAAGATGTTGTGTCTGTAGCAGGAGTGGAATAAGGCGTGACACCCGCTATTTCTGTCCTGACTGCCCTGACCACCCTGCCCTATGTTTAGGGGAGTGTTTCCGGAAGTACCACACACAGGTACTCTTAGCATAGGGATCACATCTCACCAGGACAGGCACACAGGGCTATTAGGGCCCATTCACACAGAGCTGCTGCAAACTTCTCCTTTCACCTGGGACAAAGTGCATAATGTACTTCACCACATCTTTGGGCGATTTGCACTTTGCACATTGTCCCATGGGGAAGGAGAGGTTTGTCCTATAAAGGTAAAAAAATAAATAAATAAATCACCAGTAAGCAAAAAAGTTAACGTTATGTTCAAAAAGTTTAATAAAGTTTATATGTTCCGTTCAAATGTTTGTCACAACCAGACAGCTGAGAAGCTCTGACAGAAGCCTTTCAGAACCTCCTCCTTGAGTTTTCTTTGTTTTGAATTTCAGTTCCTCATCTCGTTAGCTTCTCTCAGCTGTCATGTAGTTGGACTGATTGCATCCCTTTAAATTCCTCCCCATAATGCATTAGTGTGCGGCTTATACAACTTCCTGGAGTGTGTGTGCATGCTGATCCTATTTTCAGCCTTCTACAAGATAAGTGCTGTACATTTATTTGTTATTTTCTGTTTGCTGGATCCCAGGTGACCCTGACTCCCTCCATGTCTAGTGTAGGGAGCCGGTGGTCGTGTCCCCTCACTATTGTAGGGTGTTCAGGTGGTATATAGTCGAGGTACGTGGATATGCGATCATCCACCATTGGGATTTTTGCATAGGCTGAGCAGACAGGGAGAGAGCCAGGTCTGATGCAGGGGTCTCCCTTTTGTTCCTTAGTTTTGGATCCAGTGAGTCATATATTCATTTTGCATTGTCTTGTTTCCTGTACACCTTCCGTGACATTATAAGCCGCCAAAACCGTCTCAAGCATGCAGCGTTCTGGTGTCCGTCTGATGAAACTGAGCCAAACGGATCCGTCCTGGCACACAATGTAAGTCAATGGGGACAGATCCGTTTTCACTGACAATCTGGCACAATAGAAAACGGATCCGTCCTCCATTGACTTTCAATGTTGTTCAAGACTGATCCATCTTGGCTATGTTAAAGATAGTACAAACTGATCCACTCTGAACGGATTCAGACCCTTGTACTATCTGAACGGATCCGACCATGACGGATCCACACAAATCGCGAGTGTGAAAGTAGCCTTAGGCATCGTGGCTGCCTTCCATGTGAGCCTGTAAGATCCAGCCCGCTCAATCTCACAGGCAAGCAGGCTGAAGTATATTAAAGTGGTAATACTCTTAGAGCCAATGCATTACAATACAGAAGTATTGTAATACATTGTACAGGGGATGAGATCCCCAAAAGATGAAATCCCAAATTGGTACAAAAACTAAGTGAAAAAAAAGTTGAAAAAAAATTAAGTTTTAAAAAATGGGACAGTGCTGGCCGGGTCTTTAAAGATGGTGCCCGTTGCTGAGTGGAGCGGGCCCCATAGCCACGGGTGGCTGCCTGCTTCTTCTAGCAGACACCCACGGCTCATGTCCGCAACTGGCAGTAATGCTGATCGCAGACATTTTAACCCTCAGATGCTGTGGTCAATCCTGAGCGCATGAAACACCAGAAGCACTCGTTTCCGGTGATGCTCTGGCTCCCCGTTTGGCGATCTGAGGAGCTGGAGCATGTATGTAGCAGCCCCTGTCTTTGTGAATGACAGGAGGCTGCTGCATAGCATTTCCTATGGAGCCCTTGCCTGTAATAGGGCTCTATAGGAACCTAGAAATTTTCTCATAGACTCCAATGCTAGTGAATTGGGGTCTATGAGAATAGCAATCTAATTATTGCATGTTATAGCTCCTTATGGTAGCTATAAAAAAGTGTAAAAATAAAAAGTTTTTAAAAATAAATAAACAAATACATAAAAATTTAAATCACTCCCCATTTCCCAAAATAAGAGTAAAAGAACTGAAAAAATTAAAAAAATACATATCGAGTCGCGATGTGCAAAAATGCTCATAATATAAAAATATTAAAATATATTCCCCATACGGCAAAAACCAAAACGGAATGTCTTTGGTTGCTTCATTTTCTACAAAAATTTTAAATAAAAAGTGATCAAAAAGTCATACACATCCCAGAATGGTATCACTGAAAAGTTAAAATGAGCCACCAAAAATCTCTGTACACATAATTGCAGAAAAGTTATAGGGGTCAAAATATGGCGACAAAAAAACTTTAAATTTTTTTTATCACTATCAAAACGCAAGAAAAACTATACATATAAGGTATCGCCGAATTCATACTGACCTGTAGAATAAAAGTAACTGGTCAGTTTTATCGCACATCGAATGTTGTAAATAAAAAAAATAATTAAAACTGTGGTGGAATTGCTTATTTTTGCAATTTGTACCCATTTGGAATTTTTTTCCAGCTTCCCACTACATCATATGCAATATTAAATGGTGGCGTTGGAAAGTACAACTTGTCCCACAAAAAACAAGCCCTTATATGACTTTGTGAATAAGCAAATAAAAAAGTTATGGCTCTGGAAAGGCAGGGAGCGCAAGACAAAAACAAAAAACTCTGGGGGTGAAGTGGTTGATCTATATAATAGTTGTATTACCTTTTAGTAATTTATTTATGTTTATTATTTATTGTTTATTTATTTATAATGAACCCAGAGGGGCCCTATTCTTAATAAATCCACACTCAGCTGATGTATCAAGGGCATTTGTTTTTCCTACTCTAGATTTTTAAAGACCTAGTATGGACACTTAAAAGAAACAAGAAGCAAGGCTGTTTGCTGAAATATTTCTGCTTAGACACTTATCAAACCTTAATGACCACTAATATGCATTTTTACTGAACTAAACAAGGGGGTTTAAGCTAAACAGCTGGTTTTAATAAATGATTGTATGTACCCAAAAGGGTGCCTTAACTATAACTTGTTCTGCCAAAAATAAGCCCTCATACAGGTACATTGATTAAAAAACAAAAAGGCTATAGCTTTTGGAGTGTGATTCTTTATTTTATTTGTGTGGTCACTAAGGGGTTAATATGGCAAGCCCAAGATTAATGTTCACTCATTTACTAGGTTTTTACTTAAATTGTGGACTTATTACTTTTTACTTCTCCAGCCCAGTACAGGATTGTTTTATGGACGTTTGGCACCCTCTCTGATGATAATTTCCTCTTATGTTATATTATACTGAAAGTCATCTTTTTTCTAGTTTATTTGTAAAATTTGAAAAATTATATTAAAAATAATTCACAAAAAAGAAAGAAAAGGGCAGCCAAATTGAAAAACCCCCAGAGGCACTGTAGTAAAACAACCTTGTAAACATTGCTATAGATTTAAAGGCATGTATAAAATATGGGCAGCTTTACTCTCCATGTATGGCAGAAGTATTTTATCTAAGTGATTCTACTGAAGGGCAGTGTAGAGGTTTTGTAACACGAATAGGGAGTCATTCATATCAATACCAATTAAAACTGCTTCTATTACTGCCCTTCTTATCAGAACTCCTTAAAGAGGACCTACCACTACATCTGACATGTCTTCTATAGTAAATATTTTTTTTATAAAATATCAATCCTGGAGCATTTTTCTTAGATATCTTTGTTGTGACATTCTTCTGTTATTACTCCTTAATATTCATAAATAAATTGATAGTTGCCATACGGTACCTCTTGAGAAAGGGGTGTGCACTTACACAGTCTGGCAATGGCAGGACTAATTGGATGGTGTTGGAGTGTTTAGGGACACACAACCTATGTATAACACGAGTTGTCAATTTAGTCATACAGAGGAATGACAGAGAGAGAGAGCACAACATTGAGCTGTAAGAAACGATGTCTCAGAATTATTATTTCATGGAGAAATGATTTACCAAAACACCAGGAGAGATGATACGCACTAAGCACTATGTAGGAGCCTATAGTACTACGTATGAGATCTGAACCTGATTCCATCAGAAGCATTGGAGTTTGGCATGGTATAGTATGTGTATTTTTTGTTTGTTGATAATAGAGATAGAAAAATATTTGAAGTTTTATTAAAATACATATGTAAGATATCTTTATCATCTTGGCATTGTGGGGATTCGCTCTGGTAGTTAGGATTAGCGGGTGCAACACAGAGGCAAAGTACAAGTTCTTGGTTCAAAACATCAGTGTTTATTCACACATGTAAGCAAAACAAAAATGCAAGTAGCTTGGTGATCGTTCACACACATGAAAAGTTCATATACAAAACAGTTACCTTTTCTCCTGGGTGTTACTTCACACCCTGTTGGAAGTTCTGCTTTGTCAAATTCACAGGCAAGCGTTAGGCAGCCTGTTCGCCCTCACAGGGGTCTGAGCCCACCAGCCTGGCTCAAATCGCGGATCCCAACACAGCCCTCAGATCACAACACACAGACCTCCTGAGCTCCACTTTCAGGCGGAGGTAATCCTCTCCACCTGGCAGTGCTGGCTGGTTTTTATGCCTGGCAAAACCCGGCTTAGAACATCGGGAGTAGTCACCCACCCAGCACTTTGACTACTCCCAGCAAGAGCCGTCCCGGATCAGCTATTATAGCCATACTAAGTATCAAGGTGTTAAACAGCAACTACTGCTGAAACATAAAAAACAGCTCTTACTCCACCGAGGCCAGGAACCACGGTGACATGTATCTATCATTCACAATGATTCCTTGTACCTTCTTACAGCATATATACTGCCTGGTGCATAAACTGCCCAAATGCCCCCAAAAAATATATTAGTACAATGAACATGCATCAGCATGTGGACAATACAGAAACAAAAAACAAAATGGCTGCACACCGTTATATATACAAACAATAGAGATAAGAAATGGGGGTTATTCTAGATAAAAGTGGTACAATACTGACTATAAATAAATAATGGAAGCTCTTAGCGCACATACGTGTCGGGCCCATCTACCAGGCGTCAAGGTGGCTTCCGCAGATGGGTCCCTATCACTAAAGATACTGCCTCACTTTGGACTTACTTAAGCCTACAATATTCAGGGCAGTGTAGGAACCAGCTACATACGTACTCTGCTCAGAAGCCCCAGGTAGATGGGCATGTCCAGTCTAAAAGGGGTGCCACCCCCAATATATTGCAAGAAAATTTAGACTAAAACCTTCAGAATCACAGGTGCATATCCAAAATGGCTGCACACCGTTATATATACAAACAATAGAGCTAAGAAATGGGGGTCATTCTAGATAAAAGTGGTACAATACCGACTATAAATGAGTATAAATAAATAATGGAAGCTCTTAGCGCACATACGTGTCGGGCCCATCTACCAGGCGTCAAGGTGGCTTCCACAGATGGGTCCCTATCACTAAAGATACTGCCTCTCCTTGGACTTACTTAAGCCTACAATATTCAGGGCAGTGTAGGAACCAGCTACATATGTACTCTGCTCAGAAGCCCCAGGTAGAGGGGCGTGTCCAGTCTAAAAAGGGTGCCACCCCCAATATATTGCAAGAAAATTTTGACTAAAACCTTCAGAATCACAGGTGCATATCCAAAATGGCTGCACACCGTTATATATACAAACAATAGAGCTAAGAAATGGGGGTCATTCTAGATAAAAGTGGTACAATACCGACTATAAATGAGTATAAATGAACAATATAGATAATGAAAAGCATTGAAAGCAACAACAAAACACTACACTCATACAGTCCATTTACAATCGGAGGTTTAAGCTTCCTGCTAGATTAAAATATTGACTGAGTTTCTTTAGAACATTATTGTTCATTTTGAAAGTGCTTTCAAAAGCATGCCTCCAAAAAAATCATTAAACCACTTATATAGCAAGGAAATATTATTAGACAAATGTAAATTGAGCCACAAATACAATGGCTACTGGAACTAGCCACAAATCAATGAAATCTGAATGAGATGTTTACCTTATATTAGCTGCTTAAATAAATTATATAGGTCCATTATCATTCAACATGCTGTATAATGTACAATGACCATTTAACACTGGGAGCAATTCACAATAAGATATGTTATTATATACCGCTGCAGAAACACAGCTTTGATTGACAGCTGCCCTCCCATAGGCAGGAGGTAGAGTCAGGCCCAGCTAGTTAGCCCCTGAGATGTGACAATCAACAGCTCCCAGTCCTAATCACTGTGATTGTTGATGGTTATATATGGCAGCCTGGGACATATCAAACGCCTATGCTTTAGGAAAGTAGATTTTATACGGACAGGTAAAGATGCATTCAAATACAGGGGCTATTTAAAAAACAATGAAGTCCATTGCGATGAACAACCTATAGATACTCTTTACTATAGGCATGCCCGCATTACAGCATGCGATTGCTTGTTAAAACAAAATGGGGAGGGGATGGTGCTGAAGTATTAGTAGTGGAAGAGCCGGTGATTGAAAATGGGATTAGTGTTTTTCATTTTTACATTATTCTTTTAATGTAAAAATAAAATAGAGGTCATTCATGGTAACAAAACTGGGTGTGTACAAAATTCTCCACTCGATCTAGCAAAAATTGCTGTTTATATAAAGTTGAAACTTATTGGATCCACCTTTTCTCATGCAGTCAGCAGATGGTAAAATAAGAAGCCTTAGGCTGGCTTCACACGAGCGAGTGTCACACTCCGTACTCGCAGCATGAGTATTCAGCAGCTCCCATCCTGAACTTCCAGCAATGCCGGGGTCACATAGCATTATGTGTTACATCACTAGTCAGTCTCTCTACGCTTGAAGTTTTGCGCGACTTGATTTTTTCGCGCATGCGCAGAGACTGAATAGGGACGCCGCAGAGACCGTGATGCCGGCTCTGTACGGACCATCAGCTGACTGTGAGTTTTTAATGTTTTGGGATCATGTGGACACTAATTAGGGGTAATTACAGTACTTGTTTTATATTGTAAACACCATGTCATTGTATTTGACACTCTTTATATGTACTGTATCCTGCAACTCTTGTGCTACTATTTATGGATTTTGTTCACTAAGATGAATTACTGTTTTTATGAATTTCTATCCTTGCATGGAAAAATTGATTTAATGACATTTTCTATTGATGCACCTTTATATTGTATGCCTTTAACACATGTGCACATGGCTTGAGAAAGACAGCAACAAGCAGTTGAAACGTCGCTGCTGAAACTGGGTGAATAAACTACAATATATATAATGTTCCCCCGTAGTGCCAGTATATAATGCTCCTCAATTCCTCCCCAGTAGTGCCAGGTATATATAATGATCTCTTTCCCCCCTTTCCTGGTGCCCCCAGCAGTGCGGACATTTAGTATAAATAAATAAAATAAACACCTCACTCCCGTTCTCCCAGGCGATGTCTGCGATGCAGACCACAGTGTTATCTGTGGCTTGTGTTGCTGCGTCCTGATGCATGTGGTCCCAATGACATCACCACTCCTGCTCCAGATCTCAGGTGATCACGTCATCATGCGAGACCCAGTGCAGTAGGTTGCGTTGATGTCATTGCGGCTTCTTGCGCTGTTCTAATGCCTCACATGCTTGAGGCCTAGCGGCATGAGGCCTGTGAAGTTGAACGGCCATGATTGCGCCCCCCTTTATGGGTAGCAAAGTTGGGCCCTAGGTGGATGACTACCCTCGTCTATCCATTGTCCCAGCCCTAATGCTGAGCACATTACCGCAGGAGGCATAACAGGAGAGGACTATAACTACCAGCTTGTCTAAGCCATTATAATTTAATATCAGAGGACATTACAGGGGGACGTATAGGAGGATGGGACTACAACTCCCAGCATATCCAAGCCATTATTATGTATTATCAGAGTACATTATAAGAGGAGGTATACGAGGAGAGGACTACAACTTCCAGCATATCCAGGGTGTTGTAATGTACCCTGATATTACATAATAATTGCCTGGACATGCTGAGAGTTGTAGTCCTCTCTTGTTATACCTCCTCTTGTAATATACTCTGATATTACATAACAAGCTGGACATGTTGGGAGTTTTAGTCCTCTCCTCATACCTCATCTTGTAATGTACCTCATCTTGTAATGTCCTCTCCTCATACCTCATCTGTAATGTACTATTAAATTACAGGAGGTATAAGAGGAGAGGAATACAACTCCCAGCACTTCCCTGGCACTTTCATTGAATCCTTCACTTCTTCCCAACTTCTTGTAAAGTGCAGCTTTTCAGCTGTCCGTCCGTTTGCTTCCACGGACGTTCATCTCAACAGCAACAGAAAAGCAGGGGGCCCCTTAGACCTTGGACAATTGCCCAGTTTGCCCCCCCACTAACGCTGGCCCTGAGGACGGGAGCTGTCTGATACTCACTCTGCGAGTCCATAGCGTGACACTTGCTCCTGTGAAACCAGCCTTAAATGGTGACTGTATTTACACACAACCTTGTTAAAAACAGTGGTACAGGTGAATATAAAAAACTTCACTGGCCTCAGCAGTGATGTGTCACCAAGCTGCACACCACTGCTGGGTCATGTGCAGCAGGAGGACACTTCACTGCTGAGACCACTGAATGGCTGCAATGGTGCACATGACTCTGGAAGTTTACATGCCAGGGAACATAAGTAGCCCTGGAGAGCCCTGGTACGTCACGGGATCTTGAAAAAATGCCTTTGCCCTGCGCGATTTAACGCTGGGCAAAGGAGAGCAGTGGAGTATGAACTGCTCCAATGCTCTAGTCAGGGGAGCTGCCGGGGTGAAACTTGAGGTATGTCCGGGTTCAGCTCTGAACATGGACAACCCCTTTACCTCTTTAGCAATTTTCAGCTACAAAAGCTCTTGTGAGGGTTCAGACCAGCTGTGCTTCACACATGCATCAATGAGATTCAGGAATCCATGCCCATTGCTGGTTTACTGGTTGTCCTTCTTTGGTACTAACCATAGCAGAAACACCCCATAAGATTTTGATATGTTCTGATTTTGTCATCTACAGTAGCCCTCGGAGTTTGGTCCTTGTCAAAGTTAGAGAGAATCTTATTGTTGCCCATTTTTCCTGCTTCCGACACATTAACTTAAATGAGTATGTGTTCACTTGTTGACAGGTACCATAGTAACAAGATAATCAATGTAATTCACTTTACCTGCCAGTGGTTTTAATGTTATGGCAAATCAGTGAATGTTTTCTGCATACATGCTTATATACAAAGTACAAAAATACTGCAATGACAATGTTAAAAAATAATTATTGTTTTTTGTTTTAACTTGAAGTGTGATTATGTAATATTGTAATTTAACAATGAGCAATAGATTGCTGTACTGACAGAATGTCCTGCCAGATACAATTTCATAAGCTTTTAATGTTGGAAGCAGTATCCTAGTAATGTATAAAGTGAAATGAGGATAATTAGCATTGTTATACATTAGTTCTTAATTTCTTTAGAAGAGTTCAAGGTGTTCTTGGTTAATCCTATTTCTTTGCAACCTTAAACCTAACATTGGAGGAGCATATTAATAAACATGATTAACTATGTGTTCAATATCTGCCTGATCCCTATTTGCAGAGCTATAAAATATATGCCTTTATGTGCAGTAACTTTCTATAAGTGATTGTAATTATCAGGTTCCTCTGGGTTTTTCCTGCTCAATTTTATGTATTGCCTTTTCCTACTTTTATGTGATTGATACATCCAACCTCATAGTCATGTTTTTAATATGCAATATCATTGGGAACATTTACTTCAACTTAAAGGGGTTGTCTACTTGGAGTAATCCTTACCCATATGAAGAGGTTGCCCATTTTGGATTCCAATTTGTTAGAGTAGAAAGTGTGTAACTTATTGACTTCACTGGACACATTGCAACACCACATATCTCCTGCATAGAAATTTGGATGAGCTAGCAACCTTTGTAGGCAATAAAAACAAGTCACCCGACGTTCAAGTAACTAGGCCTGGAGGTCCTCTTACCATTCAGCTTATTGCTTCACTAAAGTAGGTTCTTCCAGTTGAGAAACCATTATAAAGAATATTTATATTGTACACCAAGGGTTTATCTACAGAGGTGACAACAGTGTATCTGGAGGAGATCCAATGGTGATTCTATCACTTGAGGTCTTTATTTTGTCCTTTGTGTTAAATTGCATTTCTAATCAGCCATTTTTATGTTTTCTGTTATGTTTTATCTGCTTAGTTTTCTAATATCCTGTATAACCTATGAAATGTTAGAAAGGGGTTATAACCACGCTTATAGAGATTCTCTTATGGCAAGCGATAGACCTATCATTACTAGGGATGAGCGAACTCGAACTGTATAGTTCGGGTTCGTACCGAATTTTGGGGTGTCCGTGACACGGACCCGAACCCGGACATTTTCGTAAAAGTCCGGGTTCGGTGTTCGTCGCTTTCTTGGCGCTTTTGTGACGCTTTCTTGGCGCTTTTTGAAAGGCTGCAAAGCAGCCAATCAACAAGCGTCATACTACTTGCCCCAAGAGGCCATCACAGCCATGCCTACTATTGGCATGGCTGTGATTGGCCAGAGCACCATGTGACCCAGCCTCTATTTAAGCTGGAGTCACATAGCGCCGCCCGTCACTCTGCTCTGATTAGCATAGGGAGAGGTTGCGGCTGCGACAGTAGGGAGAGATTAGGCAGATTAACTCCTCCAAAGGACTTGATTATTGATCGATCTGCAGCTGTGGGTCATTGAGCTGCTGATACTCAATTGCTCACTGTTTTTAGGCTGCCCAGACCGTTTGTCAGTCACATTTTTCTGGGGTGATCGGCGGCCATTTTGTGTCTTGTGGTGCGCCAGCACAAGCTGCGACCAAGTGCATTTAACCCTCAATGGTGTGGTTGTTTTTTGGCTAAAGCCTACATCAGGGTGAAGCTGTCACACCAAGTGCATTTAACCAGCAATAGTCTGTTTATTTTTTGGCCATATACTACATCAGGGGCAAGCTGCGCCTGTCACCAAGTGCATTTAACCCTCAATGGTGTGGTTGTTTTTTGGCTAAAGCCTACATCAGGGTGAAGCTGTCACACCAAGTGCATTTAACCAGCAATAGTCTGTTTATTTTTTGGCCATATACTACATCAGGGGCAAGCTGCGCCCGTCACCAAGTGCATTTAACCCTCAGTAGTGTGGTTGGTCAAGCTATCACACCAAGTGCATTTAACCAGCAATAGTCTGTTCATTTTTTGGCCATATACTAAATCAGGGGCAAGCTGCGCCCGTCACCAAGTGCATTTAACCAGCAATAGTCTGTTCATTTTTTGGCCAAATACTACATCAGGGGCAAGCTGCGCCCGTCACCAAGTGCATTTAACCCTCAGTAGTGTGGTTGGTCAAGCTGTGACACCAAGTGCATTTAACCAGCCATAGTCTGTTCATTTTTTGGCCATATACTACATCAGGGGCAAGCTGCGCCCGTCACCAAGTGCATTTAATCCTCAGTAGTGTGGTTGGTCAAGCTATCACACCAAGTGCATTTAACCAGCAATAGTCTGTTCATTTTTTGGCCATATACTAAATCAGGGGCAAGCTGCGCCCGTCACCAAGTGCATTTAACCAGCAATAGTCTGTTCATTTTTTGGCCATATACTACATCAGGGGCAAGCTGCGCCCGTCACCAAGTGCATTTAACCCTCAGTAGTGTGGTTGGTCAAGCTGTGACACCAAGTGCATTTAACCAGCCATAGTCTGTTCATTTTTTGGCCATATACTACATCAGGGGCAAGCTGCGCCCGTCACCAAGTGCATTTAACCCTCAGTAGTGTGGTTGGTCAAGCTATCACACCAAGTGCATTTAACCAGCAATAGTCTGTTCATTTTTTGGCCATATACTAAATCAGGGGCAAGCTGCGCCCGTCACCAAGTGCATTTAACCAGCAATAGTCTGTTCATTTTTTGGCCATATACTACATCAGGGGCAAGCTGCGCCTGTCACCAAGTGCATTTAACCCTCAGTAGTGTGGTTGGTCAAGCTGTGACACCAAGTGCATTTAACCAGCAATAGTCTGTTCATTTTTTGCCCATATACTACATCAGGGGCAAGCTGCGCCCATCACCAAGTGCATTTAACCAGCAATAGTGTGGTTATTTTTTGGCCATATCCCAGTCTAATTCTGTCACTAAATCCATACCGGTCACCCAGCGCCTAAATACTAGGCCTCAAATTTATATCCCGCTAAATCTCTCGTTACCGCTGTACTGTTGTGGCTGGGAAAGTTATTTAGTGTCCGTCAAAGCACATTTTTTGTTCTGGGTTGAAATACAATTCCCAATTTAGCAATTTCATAATTTAGTGGTTTCTGCTATATCAGAGCTATTTGAAATCTATCCCTAAAAGGGTATATAATATTCAAGGTGCACATAGGGTCATTCAGAATAACTTCACACACACGCTACTGTGCATTTCCAAGTCTAATTCTGTCACTAAATCCATACCGGTCACCCAGCGCCTAAATACTAGGCCTCAAATTTATATCCCGCTAAATCTCTCGTTAGCGTTACCGCTGTCCTGTTGTGGCTGGGAAAGTTATTTAGTGTCCGTCAAAGCACATTTTTTGTTCTGGGTTGAAATACAATTCCCAATTTAGCAATTTCATAATTTAGTGGTTCCTGCTATATCAGAGCTATTTGAAATCTATCCCTAAAAGGGTATATAATATTCAAGGTGCACATAGGGTCATTCAGAATAACTTCACACACACGCTACTGTGCATTTCCAATTCTAATTCTGTCACTAAATCCATACCGGTCACCCAGCGCCTAAATACTAGGCCTCAAATTTATATCCCGCTGAATCTCTCGTTACCGCTGTACTGTTGTGGCTGGGAAAGTTATTTAGTGTCCGTCAAAGCACATTTTTTGTTCTGGGTTGAAATACAATTCCCAATTTAGCAATTTCATAATTTAGTGGTTTCTGCTATATCAGAGCTATTTGAAATCTATCCCTAAAAGGGTATATAATATTCAAGGTGCACATAGGGTCATTCAGAATAACTTCACACACACGCTACTGTGCATTTCCAAGTCCAATTCTGTTAGTAAATCCATACCGGTCACCCAGCGCCTAAATACTAGGCCTCAAATTTATATCCCGCTGAATTTGAATACAATACATTGGGCCAAATAATATTTTTGTTGTTGTGGTGAACCATAACAATGAGGAAAACATCTAGTAAGGGACGCGGACGTGGACATGGTCGTGGTGGTGTTAGTGGACCCTCTGGTGCTGGGATAGGAAGTGGCCGTTCTGCCACATCCACACGTCCTAGTGTACCAACTACCTCAGGTCCCAGTAGCCGCCAGAATTTACAGCGATATATGGTGGGGCCCAATGCCGTTCTAAGGATGGTAAGGCCTGAGCAGGTACAGGCATTAGTCAATTGGGTGGCCGACAGTGGATCCAGCACGTTCACATTATCTCCCACCCAGTCTTCTGCAGAAAGCGCACAGATGGCGCCTGAAAACCAACCCCATCAGTCTGTCACATCACCCCCATGCATACCAGGGAAACTGTCTCAGCCTCAAGTTATGCAGCAGTCTCTTATGCTGTTTGAAGACTCCGCTGGCAGGGTTTCCCAAGGGCATCCACCTAGCCCTTCCCCAGCGGTGAAAGACATAGAATGCACTGACGCAAAACCACTTATGTTTCCTGATGATGAGGACATGGGAATACCACCTCAGCATGTCTCTGATGATGACGAAACACAGGTGCCAACTGCTGCGTCTTTCTGCAGTGCGCAGACTGAACAGGAGGTCAGGGATCAAGACTGGGTGGAAGAGGAGGTCAGGGATCAAGACTGGGTGGAAGACGATGCAGGGGACGATGAGGTCCTAGACCCAACATGGAATGAAGGTCGTGCCACTGACTTTCACAGTTCGGAGGAAGAGGCAGAGGTGAGACCGAGCCAACAGCGTAGCAAAAGAGGGAGCAGTGGGCAAAAGCAGAACACCCGCCGCCAAGAGACTCCGCCTGCTACTGACCACCGCCATCTGGGACCGAGCACCCCAAAGGCAGCTTCAAGGAGTTCCCTGGCATGGCACTTCTTTAAACAATGTGCTGACGACAAGACCCGAGTGGTTTGCACGCTGTGCCATCAGAGCCTGAAGCGAGGCATTAACGTTCTGAACCTGAGCACAACCTGCATGACCAGGCACCTGCATGCAAAGCATGAACTGCAGTGGAGTAAACACCTTAAAACCAAGGAAGTCACTCAGGCTCCCCCTGCTACCTCTTCTGCTGCTGCCGCCTCGGCCTCTTCTGCTGCTGCCGCCTCGGCCTCTTCCTCCGCCTCTGGAGGAACGTTGGCACCTGCCGCCCAGCAAACAGGGGATGTACCACCAACACCACCACCACCACCTCCGTCACCAAGCGTCTCAACCATGTCACACGGCAGCGTTCAGCTCTCCATCTCACAAACATTTGAGAGAAAGCGTAAATTCCCACCTAGCCACCCTCGATCCCTGGCCCTGAATGCCAGCATTTCTAAACTACTGGCCTATGAAATGCTGTCAGTTAGGCTGGTGGACACAGACAGCTTCAAACAGCTCATGTCGCTTGCTGTCCCACAGTATGTTGTTCCCAGCCGCCACTACTTCTCCAAGAGAGCCGTGCCTTCCCTGCACAACCAAGTATCCGATAAAATCAAGTGTGCACTGCGCAACGCCATCTGTAGCAAGGTCCACCTAACCACAGATACGTGGACCAGTAAGCACGGCCAGGGATGCTATATCTCCCTAACTGCACACTGGGTAAATGTAGTGGCAGCTGGGCCCCAGGCGGAGAGCTGTTTGGCGCACGTCCTTCCGCCGCCAAGGATCGCAGGGCAACATTCTTTGCCTCCTGTTGCCACCTCCTCCTTCTCGGCTTCCTCCTCCTCTTCTTCCACCTGCTCATCCAGTCAGCCACACACCTTCACCACCAACTTCAGCACAGCCCGGGGTAAACGTCAGCAGGCCATTCTGAAACTCATATGTTTGGGGGACAGGCCCCACACCGCACAGGAGTTGTGGCGGGGTATAGAACAACAGACCGACGAGTGGTTGCTGCCGGTGAGCCTCAAGCCCGGCCTGGTGGTGTGTGATAATGGGCGAAATCTCGTTGCAGCTCTGGGACTAGCCAATTTGACGCACATCCCTTGCTTGGCGCATGTGCTGAATTTGGTGGTGCAGAAGTTCATACACAACTACCCCGACATGTCAGAGCTGCTGCATAAAGTGCGGGCCGTCTGTTCGCGCTTCCGGCGTTCACATCCTGCTGCTGCTCGCCTGTCTGCGCTACAGCGTAACTTCGGCCTTCCCGCTCACCGCCTCATATGCGACGTGCCCACCAGCTGGAACTCCACCTTGCACATGCTGGACAGACTGTGCGAGCAGCAGCAGGCCATAGTGGAGTTTCAGCTGCAGCACGCACGGGTCAGTCGCACTACAGAACAGCACCACTTCACCACCAATGACTGGGCCTCCATGCGAGACCTGTGTGCCCTGTTGCGCTGTTTCGAGTACTCCACCAACATGGCCAGTGGCGATGACGCCGTTATCAGCGTTACAATACCACTTCTATGTCTCCTTGAGAAAACACTTAGGGCGATGATGGAAGAGGAGGTGGCCCAGGAAGAGGAGGAGGAGGAGGAGGAAGAGGGGTCATTTTTAGCACTTTCAGGCCAGTCTCTTCGAAGTGACTCAGAGGGAGGTTTTTGGCAACAGCAGAGGCCAGGTACAAATGTGGCCAGCCAGGGCCCACTACTGGAGGACGAGGAGGACGAGGAGGAGGAGGAGGTGGAGGAGGATGAGGATGAAGCATGGTCACAGCGGGGTGGCACCCAACGCAGCTCGGGTCCATCACTGGTGCGTGGCTGGGGGGAAAGGCAGGACGATGACGATACGCCTCCCACAGAGGACAGCTTGTCCTTACCCCTGGGCAGCCTGGCACACATGAGCGACTACATGCTGCTGTGCCTGCGCAACGACAGCAGAGTTGCCCACATTTTAACCTGTGCGGACTACTGGGTTGCCACCCTGCTGGATCCACGCTACAAAGACAATGTGCCCACCTTACTTCCTGCACTGGAGCGTGATAGGAAGATGCGCGAGTACAAGCGCACATTGGTAGACGCGCTACTGAGAGCATTCCCAAATGTCACAGGGGAACAAGTGGAAGCCCAAGGCCAAGGCAGAGGAGGAGCAAGAGGTCACCAAGGCAGCTGTGTCACGGCCAGCTCCTCTGAGGGCAGGGTTAGCATGGCAGAGATGTGGAAAACTTTTGTCAACACGCCACAGCTAACTGCACCACCACCTGATACGCAACGTGTTAGCAGGAGGCAACATTTCACTAACATGGTGGAACAGTACGTGTGCACACCCCTCCACGTACTGACTGATGGTTCGGCCCCATTCAACTTCTGGGTCTCTAAATTGTCCACGTGGCCAGAGCTAGCCTTTTATGCCTTGGAGGTGCTGGCCTGCCCGGCGGCCAGCGTTTTGTCTGAACCTGTATTCAGCACGGCAGGGGGCGTCATTACAGACAAACGCAGCCGCCTGTCTACAGCCAATGTGGACAAGCTGACGTTCATAAAAATGAACCAGGCATGGATCCCACAGGATCTGTCCGTCCCTTGTCCAGATTAGACATTAACTACCTCCCCTTAACCATATATTATTGGACTCCAGGGCACTTCCTCATTCAATCCTATTTTTATTTTCATTTTACCATTATATTGCGAGGCTACCCAAAGTTGAATGAACCTCTCCTCTGTCTGGGTGCCGGGGCCTAAATATATGCCAATGGACTGTTCCAATGTTGGGTGACGTGAAGCCTGATTCTCTGCTATGACATGCAGACTGATTCTCTGCTGACATGAAGCTAGATCCTCTGTTACGGGACCTCTCTCCTCTGCCTGGGTGCTGGGCCTAAATATATGCCAATGGACTGTTGCACTGGTGGCTGACGTGAAGCCTGATTCTCTGCTATGATATGAAGACTGATTCTCTGCTGACATGAAGCCAGATTGTCTGTTACGGGACCTCTCTCCTCTGCCTGGGTGCTGGGCCTAAATTTATGACAATGGACTGTTGCAGTGGTGGCTGACGTGAAGCCTGATTCTCTGCTATGACATGCAGACTGATTCTCTGCTGACATGAAGCCAGATTGTCTGTTACGGGACCTCTCTCCTCTGCCTGGGTGCTGGGCCTAAATTTATGACAATGGACTGTTGCAGTGGTGGCTGACGTGAAGCCTGATTCTCTGCTATGGGACCTCTCTCCAATTGATTTTGGTTAATTTTTATTTATTTAATTTTTATTTTAATTCATTTCCCTATCCACATTTGTTTGCAGGGGATTTACCTACATGTTGCTGCCTTTTGCAGCCCTCTAGCCCTTTCCTGGGCTGTTTTACAGCCGTTTTAGTGCCGAAAAGTTCGGGTGCCCATTGACTTCAATGGGGTTCGGGTTCGGGACGAAGTTCGGATCGGGTTCGGATCCCGAACCCGAACATTTCCGGGAAGTTCGGCCAAACTTCTCGAACCCGAACATCCAGGTGTTCGCTCAACTCTAATCATTACTGCATAAAAATACATATTTGCTGTTAAGGAATTAAAGGGGTTGTGAAGGCCATACATATTGATGGGGGTCTAACACCTGCCCCCCTCGGTGATCAGCTGTTTGAAGAGGAGGCAGCGCTCCATGTGCGTTGCTTCCTCTTCAGTACACTGCCCATCGTCTCAGAAGTTTTGGCCACCTTCTCTTCAAATAGCTGATCAGCGGGGTGCAGGGCGTTGGACCCCACCAATCAGATATTGATGACCTATCCTGATGATAGGTCATTAATATATATAGCCTGCACAACCCTTTTAAGGAAAGCTTGAGCACAGTCCTTGTACTGAAGGTTGAAAAGAAAGGGCTGGGCACTCTCTGTATCTGGAGTCAATGGTACTTTTATTCAATAATAAAATACAATATATTAATATTAATCACAATGTTAAAAGTAAAATTATAATATACAGGTCCTTCTCAAAAAATTAGCATATTGTGATAAAGTTCATTATTTTCTGTAATGTACTGATAAACATTAGACTTTCATATATTTTAGATTCATTACACACCAACTGAAGTAGTTCAAGCCTTTTATTGTTTTAATATTGATGATTTTGGCATACAGCTTATGAAAACCCAAAATTCCTATCTAAAAAATTTTTAACCTGTGCGGACTACTGGGTTGCCACCCTGCTGGATCCACGCTACAAAGACAATGTGCCCACCTTACTTCCTGCACTGGAGCGTGATAGGAAGATGCGCGAGTACAAGCGCACATTGGTAGACGCGCTACTGAGAGCATTCCCAAATGTCACAGGGGAACAAGTGGAAGCCCAAGGCCAAGGCAGAGGAGGAGCAAGAGGTCACCAAGGCAGCTGTGTCACGGCCAGCTCCTCTGAGGGCAGGGTTAGCATGGCAGAGATGTGGAAAACTTTTGTCAACACGCCACAGCTAACTGCACCACCACCTGATACGCAACGTGTTAGCAGGAGGCAACATTTCACTAACATGGTGGAACAGTACGTGTGCACACCCCTCCACGTACTGACTGATGGTTCGGCCCCATTCAACTTCTGGGTCTCTAAATTGTCCACGTGGCCAGAGCTAGCCTTTTATGCCTTGGAGGTGCTGGCCTGCCCGGCGGCCAGCGTTTTGTCTGAACCTGTATTCAGCACGGCAGGGGGCGTCATTACAGACAAACGCAGCCGCCTGTCTACAGCCAATGTGGACAAGCTGACGTTCATAAAAATGAACCAGGCATGGATCCCACAGGATCTGTCCGTCCCTTGTCCAGATTAGACATTAACTACCTCCCCTTAACCATATATTATTGGACTCCAGGGCACTTCCTCATTCAATCCTATTTTTATTTTCATTTTACCATTATATTGCGAGGCTACCCAAAGTTGAATGAACCTCTCCTCTGTCTGGGTGCCGGGGCCTAAATATATGCCAATGGACTGTTCCAATGTTGGGTGACGTGAAGCCTGATTCTCTGCTATGACATGCAGACTGATTCTCTGCTGACATGAAGCTAGATCCTCTGTTACGGGACCTCTCTCCTCTGCCTGGGTGCTGGGCCTAAATATATGCCAATGGACTGTTGCACTGGTGGCTGACGTGAAGCCTGATTCTCTGCTATGATATGAAGACTGATTCTCTGCTGACATGAAGCCAGATTGTCTGTTACGGGACCTCTCTCCTCTGCCTGGGTGCTGGGCCTAAATTTATGACAATGGACTGTTGCAGTGGTGGCTGACGTGAAGCCTGATTCTCTGCTATGACATGCAGACTGATTCTCTGCTGACATGAAGCCAGATTGTCTGTTACGGGACCTCTCTCCTCTGCCTGGGTGCTGGGCCTAAATTTATGACAATGGACTGTTGCAGTGGTGGCTGACGTGAAGCCTGATTCTCTGCTATGGGACCTCTCTCCAATTGATTTTGGTTAATTTTTATTTATTTAATTTTTATTTTAATTCATTTCCCTATCCACATTTGTTTGCAGGGGATTTACCTACATGTTGCTGCCTTTTGCAGCCCTCTAGCCCTTTCCTGGGCTGTTTTACAGCCGTTTTAGTGCCGAAAAGTTCGGGTGCCCATTGACTTCAATGGGGTTCGGGTTCGGGACGAAGTTCGGATCGGGTTCGGATCCCGAACCCGAACATTTCCGGGAAGTTCGGCCAAACTTCTCGAACCCGAACATCCAGGTGTTCGCTCAACTCTAATCATTACTGCATAAAAATACATATTTGCTGTTAAGGAATTAAAGGGGTTGTGAAGGCCATACATATTGATGGGGGTCTAACACCTGCCCCCCTCGGTGATCAGCTGTTTGAAGAGGAGGCAGCGCTCCATGTGCGTTGCTTCCTCTTCAGTACACTGCCCATCGTCTCAGAAGTTTTGGCCACCTTCTCTTCAAATAGCTGATCAGCGGGGTGCAGGGCGTTGGACCCCACCAATCAGATATTGATGACCTATCCTGATGATAGGTCATTAATATATATAGCCTGCACAACCCTTTTAAGGAAAGCTTGAGCACAGTCCTTGTACTGAAGGTTGAAAAGAAAGGGCTGGGCACTCTCTGTATCTGGAGTCAATGGTACTTTTATTCAATAATAAAATACAATATATTAATATTAATCACAATGTTAAAAGTAAAATTATAATATACAGGTCCTTCTCAAAAAATTAGCATATTGTGATAAAGTTCATTATTTTCTGTAATGTACTGATAAACATTAGACTTTCATATATTTTAGATTCATTACACACCAACTGAAGTAGTTCAAGCCTTTTATTGTTTTAATATTGATGATTTTGGCATACAGCTTATGAAAACCCAAAATTCCTATCTAAAAAAATTAGCATATCATGAAAAGGTTCTCTAAACGAGCTATTAACCTAATTATCTGAATCAACTAATTAACTCTAAACACCTGCAAAAGATTCCTGAGGCTTTTAAAAACTCCCAGCCTGGTTCATTACTCAAAACCGCAATCATGGGTAAGACTGCCGACCTGACTGCTGTCCAGAAGGCCATCATTGACACCCCCAAGCAAGAGGGTAAGACACAGAAAGAAATTTCTGAATGAATAGGCTGTTCCCAGAGTGCTGTATCAAGGCACCTCAGTGGGAAGTCTGTGGGAAGGAAAAAGTGTGGCAGAAAACGCTGCACAACGAGAAGAGGTGACCGGACCTTGAGGAAGATTGTGGAGAAGGACCGATTCCAGACCTTGGGGGACCTGCGGAAGCAGTGGACTGAGTCTGGAGTAGAAACATCCAGAGCAACCGTGTACAGGCGTGTGCAGGAAATGGGCTACAGGTGCCGCATTCCCCAGGTCAAGCCACTTTTGAACCAGAAACAGCGGCAGAAGCGCCTGACCTGGGCTACAGAGAAGCAGCACTGGACTGTTGCTCAGTGGTCCAAAGTACTTTTTTCGGATGAAAGCAAATTTTGCATGTCATTCGGAAATCAAGGTGCCAGAGTCTGGAGGAAGACTGGGGAGAGGGAAATGCCAAAATGCCTGAAGTCCAGTGTCAAGTACCCACAGTCAGTGATGGTCTGAGGTGCCATGTCGGCTGCTGGTGTTGGTCCACTGTGTTTTATCAAGGGCAGGGTCAATGCAGCTAGCTATCAGGAGATTTTGGAGCACTTCATGCTTCCATCTGCTGAAAAGCTTTATGGAGATGAAGATTTCATTTTTTTAGCACGACCTGGCACCTGCTCACAGTGCCAAAACCACTGGTAAATGGTTTACTGACCATGGTATTACTGTGCTCAATTGGCCTGCCAACTCTCCTGACCTGAACCCCATAAAGAATCTGTGGGATATTAGGAAGAGAAAGTTGAGAGACCCAAGACCCAACACTCTGGATGAGCTTAAGGCCGCTATCGAAGCATCCTGGGCCTCCATAACACCTCAGCAGTGGCACAGGCTGATTGCCTCCATGCCACGCCGCATTGAAGCAGTCATTTCTGCAAAAGGATTCCTGGCCAAGTATTGAGTGCAGAACTGAACATAATTATTTGAAGGTTGACTTTTTTTGTATTAAAAACACTTTTCTTTTATTGGTCGGATGAAATATACTAATTTTTTTAAATAGGAAATTTGGATTTTCATGAGCTGTATGCCAAAATCATCAATATTAAAACAATAAAAGGCTTGAACTACTTCAGTTGGTGTGTAATCAATCTAAAATATATGAAAGTCTAATGTTTATCAGTACATTACAGAAAATAATGAACTTCATCACAATATGCTAATTATTTTAGAAGGACCGGTACATGAATAATACACAAGTCTGGCCAGACTAAAAAGTACCTACAAACACTTGTTTAACCACTCAATTCCTGAACACAATGGTTTTCTTGTAGACCAATCTTCAGATTGCATATGAATTTCCAAATAAAATTCGGATATATAGTCACAAAAAATATTCGGATATATAATCACAAGGAAAAATATAAGATATTCGATCCGAATATTCGATCCATTGTCCAACACCTTTTCAATATAAGCTTGTCCAGTTTTCGCTGTAAGTTTAATTAGTCTCTTTAGTCGCTAATATGACATCAAACCATATCTGTCGATTATATGCTGATTATATTTTCATCGCTAAGTGCTTGTTTTGTCTACTCACATACCAGGTACATGTAGGCGGCTCCGATCAACAGTCCGCGGCGTCCCGCGTGGCAATCAGAATAATGTCTTCCACTGTTGTTTGTACGTGTGAGTATCGACTTATAATAGAGCAAAATATGCGAGCACAATTATGCGATGTATCCAAGAATATTCGACAGATTGTCCTTTATTATAACCCTGTGGGTTTTAACTTACTGGCGCCAGCGATTTCCTTCTAGTCCACAGCTTTGCAAATGCATACGGTGCAGTCTTAATGGATTTCCTCCAAATAGGTTCAAAGCTCCAAAGGTTAAAAAGGTTGATGCTCCTTGTGTTGAAACGGGGGGGGGGGGGGGTCCAATACCAGACGCGTTTCGGGGCTCTTAGTGGCTTAGTTCCCACTGAGGAAGGGGCTCAGTTTCAACACAAGGAGCATCAACCTTTTTAACCTTTGCAGCTTTGAACCTATTTGGAGGAAATCCATTAAGACTGCACCGTATGCATTTGCAAAGCTGTGGACTAGAAGGAAATCGCTGGCGCCAGTAAGTTAAAACCCACAGGGTTATAATAAAGGACAATCTGTCGAAAATACTTGGATACATCGCATAATTGTGCTCGCATATTTTGCTCTATTATAAGTCGATACTCACACGTACAAACAACAGCGGAAGACATTATTCTGATTGCCACTCGGGACGCCGCGGACTGTTGATCGGAGCCGCCTACGTGTACCTGGTATGTGAGTAGACAAAACAAGCACTTAGCGATGAAAATATAATCAGCATATAATCGACAGATATGGTTTGATGTCATATTAGTGACTAAAGAGACTAATTAAACTTACAGCGAAAACTGGACAAGCTTATATTGAAAAGGTGTTGGACATTGGATCGAATATTCGGATCGAATATCTGATATTTTTCCTTGTGATTATATATCCGAATATTTTTTCCCTGTGATTATATATTCAAATTTTTTCTTGTGATTATATATCCGAATTTTTCTTGTGACTATATATCCGAATTTAATTTGGAAATTCATATGCAATCTGAAGATTGGTCTACAAGAAAACCATTGTGTTCAGGAATTGAGTGGTTGAACAAGTGTTTGTAGGTACTTTTTAGTCTGGCCAGACTTGTGTATTATTCATGTATATTGTAATTTAACTTTTAACATTGTGATTAATATTAATATATTGTATTTTATTATTGAATAAAAGTACCATTGACTCCAGATACAGAGAGTGCCCAGCCCTTTCTTTTCAACATTGTTTAGCTTATAGATTGGGTGAATCTGTTGGCTGAGAGCACCCATCCTGCGTCACCCCACACAGTAGTGCAACCTAATCCTTGACCAATCAAAACTTGTACTGAAGGTGCCATATTGTTTGCAATATTGGTTATCGCAAAGCTTCAGGGACAGATATAACCCTGCTACTATAAATTACTGCACCAGTCAAACTAAAAGTAGACACAAAAAGACACTAAAGGTCTGATTTACATTGAAAACCTCAGATAATTTGTTATTTTGGTTAACTCAAGTTGCATCACACTTGGTGATGTTATAGTGTTAATGTTTTACTGAGAAACATAAAATCATCTCCTCCAGACTGTAAACACTTTGGTCTCACCACCCACCACAATAATTATACTCCGTGTGTCCTGCTAAAGTAATTGAAGTAGAAATGTTATCTTTGTATACTGTATGATTTTTTAGTCTTAAATATATCATTTGTAAAGTCTGCAGACACATGTTTAGTTTTTCTATCAAATTCTTAAAAAATATGTTTCAGTATCTTGAGATTAATAAATGGAAATGTTAACTATAAAAGCACTTTCTGTGAATTTCTCACAAGGTAAACATCCAAACAGAAAGTTTGATTATAATTTGTTCTATGCACTGGTTATACAAGTCATAAAGCTTTTAATAAAATAAAAACAGAGCAGATAAATAACCTTTGTTTTACTGGTATATCTTCAACTATATGACATTCATCATTGTACAGATTACAGATAGCAATTACCATACAAGTGCTCACGCAATCCAATTAATGGACCATACCATGGCACTCTATGATATTTATATAGTGTACCCATATTAATAAAAATGAATAAAAACTGTAAGTACAGTATCTCACAAAAGTGAGTGCACCCTTCACCTTTTTGTATATATTTTATTATATTTTTTATGGGACAAGAATCAAGGTATGACACTTTAATACAATGTCAAGTAGTCAGTGTACAGCTTGTATAACAGTGTACATTTGGTATGCCTTCAAACTAACTCAACACACAGCCATTAATGTCTAAACCACTGGCAACAAAAGTGAGTACACCCCTAAGTGAAAATGGCCAAATTGTGCCCAAAGTGTTAATATGTGGCCACCATTATTTTCTAGCACTGCCTTAACTCTCTTGGGCATGGAGTTTACCTAGAGCTTCACTTAGGGGTGTACTCACTTTTGTTTCCAGTGGTTTAGACATTATTGGCTGTGTGTTGTGTGTTGAGTTAGTTTGAGGGCACACCAATTGTACACTGTTATATAAGCTGTACACTGACTACTTTACATTGTATCAAAGTGTCATATCTTCAGTGTTGTCCCATGAGAAGATATAGTGAAATATTTACAAAAATATGAGGGGTGTATTACCCTTTTCTGAGATACTGTAAATACAGTAAGCACAATATGTTAACAGTGCAATGCTTCAAGAATGTTTATTTGGCAACATGAAAGGGGCTGTCTGAAAATAATTAATTTTCCCCCAATGCCTGCAACCTGCCTCCACTAGGGAATGAGTCATAACTACCAGTTCCCTGCTGCTCCACTCCTGCACACCAGCTTCCATGTGTCTATATTTTGGTCTGTGGCTTGCTTGCTTGCATGCATGAGCATGATCACCTGCTCTGCTGCAGCCAATGACTGGCTTCTCCGGTGATGCCTACTGCCTACCATGTGCCATTTGAAATACCGGTGTCTTCTTATGTGGCCATTAGAACCTTCTCAGCTACCTTCATTTATAGGTATGCCCTTGAGATTCAATGTAAAAAAAGGTAAGAAGAGACTTGGGGAAATGTTTAATTTAAGTGGTTTCCCCATATTACATTTATATTGCCATTATAAAAGGAATGCAAAGGGGACAGGTGTAAAAAATGGACACAAGTAAGAGAGCACAGATCTGTCCTGGCAAGACTGAGCGATCACAGTTATAAAGTCATACAAAAGCCACTTAACTAACAAGTTGAGTGGAAACAGGGAAATATTAGTATCAATACTAAATGTAAAATAATAATAATAAAAAAATTATAATAAATACTAATTCACAAGTTGCCATTTACCTGCCATTGCAATCAGTCACATAATGGCATAGCTATCTTACATTTCTTTCCTAACATCCATCATGAGTTGGAACAAATTTCCATAGACAATTGTAAGAGGTACTCTCATGTATGCTTTATGTTCTTTCTAGACAAAATAACTTACGACAAATGCAATCATTTCATTCGACAACACAAAGGTCAACGACATACTAAGAAGTCATTTTCATACCAGTTTCAAAAACATCAGTTTAACTCCATGACCCTTGATTTTTAAATAGAATACAATTTTTATTTGCTCGCTCTGACATTTTTATTCCTTCTCCCTGCTGAAAGCCATTGGAGCATCGGTGTATGTATTCCTTTATTACCAAATGTGCCAAGTAAACATGAATGAGGGTTTTTCAAATCAGTTGAATTTGTAACCGCACTGGAAATCTGTTTGACTTTAATATTGAAAACCTTCTTAAAAATAATGAAGCTCTTCAGCACTTTAAAATTACTTAGCATTATATGTAGTTATTTGAAATTATTGTAGCACTTCAGTGGATTTTATAAGTGCTTCTCCTTGCAAGTAAATGGGGTTCAGGAACCGCTCTATGCAGTATGATTTAAAATTATTAGTTTTCTGGTTTTTAGGAGCATTTCAATCTTCTTAATTAGAATTTCAAAATGTAAAGCGCTCCAATGACTTTCAATTGCTGTGTGCTGCATACCCCATGCATTAGATTACTTCAGACTTAATGTTTTTGAGAACTTTTTTGAATTGACGAGTCTTGCAAAACAGTGGCTAGTTTTGGGCGAGCATATCGCATGTGCTCGAGCGCGATGCTCGAGTCAGTGTATTTAAATATAATTCAGCCTATATTTCTGAATAGTTGCAGGTGGGATTCGAACTCACAACCTTCTACATTACAACTAAGAATGTTAACCGCTACACTATAGAGCTGCACAGCCAGTCACTTTAAAAAAAATAAAAAAAATAAATATATATATATATATATATATATATATATATATATATATATATATATATATATTTAATCAGTGGAAGGGTGCACGGCCCAAAGGATAAGCAGTCCTTTCAATACAAAAATATCAAAAATAAGCAGCACTCCAGGAAATAAATTAATAAGCAATCACCTTTTATTCACCCATGTGGGCAGCGCAATGTTTCGACTCAGCACTAGAGCCTTTCTCAAGCCAAGAGAAAGGCTCTAGTGCTGAGCTGAAACTTTGCGCTGCCCACATGGGTGAATAAAGGGTGATTTGTTTATTCATTTATTTCCTGGAGTGCTGCCTATTTTTGATATATATATATATATATATATATATATATATATATATATATGAGACTTCTGCTGTATAGGAATACTTACTAGTCTTAAGTATTCATATATATCAGAAGTATGATATATATATATATATATATATATATCATACTTATGATATATATGAATGCATAATATGTGGGAAACTACTACTGATGTTTTAGCCATAATATATTTACATATACTATAATATATTACATATTCTAAATATATAATAATATATGTAAATATATTATGGCTAAAAACTTATATATGTTTAAATTAAATTGAACCTCTATTTCTGAAAAGTTTCTGATGGGATTCGAACTCACAATCTTTTATATTACAGCAAAGAATGTTAACCACTACACTATAGAGCTGCATGGCCAGTTACATAAAAAAAAAAATAATAATAAAAAAAATATTATAGCCAAGAATGTTATATTACAGCCAAGAATGTTAACCACTACACTATAGAGCTGCATGGCCAGTTACGTTAAAAAATAATAATAATAAAAAAAATAGATAGGAATACTTACTAGTCTTAAGTATTCCTATACAGCAGAAATCTCATATATTTTAATGTTTTTTGGGGTTTTTTTTTTCCGTAACTGGCCTTGAAGCTGTGTAGTGTAGTGGTTAACATTCTCAGCTGTGCTGTAGAAGGTTGTGAGTTTGAATCCCATCAGAAATAGAGGTTAAATTGAGTTTAAAATATATATTTCGAATATGTAATATATTGTGGCTAAAACATCAGTAGTGATTTCCCACATATTATGCATTCATATATATCAGAAGTATGATGTATATATGTTTTAAAATTTAAAAAAAATATAAAATATATAAATTAAATTTAGCCTCTATTTCTAAAGGGATTTGAACAACTTTCTATATTGCAACCAAGAAAGTTAACCACTGAACTGTAGAGCTGCATGGCCAATTACTAGGAAAAAAAATATGAGACTTCTGCTGTATAGGAATACTTTTTATTTTTTTATTTATATTTTTTTTACCAGAGGGTGCCTGGTTTAATGCTCTGGTTCCCCCATATTGACTTCCATTGTGCTCGGGTGCTCTGTAGAGCACCCGAGCATCGGGAAGTGTTCTACCAGAGCACACAAGCATGTAGGCTTAATTACTGTAGATAATGTGTGAGAAATTGATACAGTATCTACAGGATATGTGTGCCTTCTAGAAGTGCTATTTTACTATAAACCAGATAATATAGTAAAGGATTCATTTTCTTTTAAGCTAATATTTGTGTGCCTGTTATCTGGTAAATTAGTCTGTAGGTTTGAGTCGCTGATTATTAATTAAAACAGAACTCCCGCAAAAATGTTTACTCTCTGACCGGTTAGAAAGGTACATGATGTAAATTGTATTGAAAGTAATCTTCTTACCGGTGACTGTATTTGTGAGTTATAACCTCCCTTCTGATCTGTGTCATGGGACCAACTCTCTGATATCCAACTGACATAGGACAGGAAGTCATTTACTTCTCTATTTATTCTTATGAGACTGCAATTGAGGTTTCCATAGGAATATATAGAGAAACTGGCTTCCTCTCCACACATAAGATGCTGTGTTATTTGGAGAGTCTGATTGCTGGTCACATGACACAGAGGCAGAAGAGTGGTGATAGCTCACAAATACAGACACTGGTAAGAATATTACTTTCACTACAGATTACATCATGTACCTTTCTAGCAGATCAGAAAATACATTTTTTTAAGTTTTTCTTTATATGAGTGATTAAATCACACAATCTTTGATGCATGATTAAAAATGGGTTGTCTGTACGATATGATATATATGTCTGAAAGGTCAGAATCCCACTTCAGCAGAATGGAGATCTCCTGACACTCATTCCTTCCAAAGAGGTACTCATCGACTCTCTCCATTTATAATATCACTAGAATATCACTGATGGGGCCTGCACCGATCTCAAGAATGGCACTCTGAAAGTGGTGGAGCTCCCACTGCGCATACACAGCAACCCTCCATTAATTTCTAGGGGACTACCAAAAATAACCGATTGCTGGCTTGGCTATTTCTGTTAGGCCTATAGAAGTGAATGGGAGCTTGGTGGTGGCCAGACTGAAGTCCTCAAGCCACCACTTTGTGGGCCTCCATTTCGGAAATCCTAGCGATATGCCCCCATTGTCTGAGATGAGACAACCCCTTTAAGTCTAAGAGTTATGGACCAGTCAAGCAAGAGCTTCATTAGCTTCAACTATCATTATGCTTTTTTTATATATGGTATGCTGCATTTTTCTAGAACCTGGCAAGTTTTCATTTACAATTACAATAGATTCAAGCAAATATACATTGGACCGGTCAAGATAATATGGTGCTCTAGTTAAGGGTAGTTTAGTCCAGATCCACAAGTTTACTAGAATAAATAATGTAAAAAGTGCTGGAATATATATTTGCATATTTGTCTTCATGTTTACTACTTTGGTGTATTGAGGAATGTAACACTGGCTTTTTCCTAACCTGCCCCTCTTCCTATCCATGTGATGTGGATCTTTTAGGGCACATAGGACAAAGTTTGACAACTTTTATTGTCGCTCTACAATAGGAAACCTGCTAGATTTAGCTATACATCTAAAATGATGGGAATTAACAACCATAATGGTCCAATGGGGGATATTTTTCAAGACTGGCATTCCCATATGCCAGTCTTTATCTCTCCCCGCCTCTAGTAAATTAAAATTATCTCTGCCCTGTTGTTTGCAAGAAACTGAAGTCTAGCTAGTAGCTGGAGCATATTTGAGCTATAACTTCCGTCAAGTTATAGTTCTAGCAAATCCGTTGGCCACAGTAAGCCCTTTGCTAAGCCCAACCCCTTTTTTTGACACCTTTGAAAAGTGTCAAGAACCTCTAAACGTTGCAAATTATGCCCAAAATATAGCATGCACTATAATTTGCAACTTTTTTGCACCATTATTGTGGCATAAAAGTTTTAATAAATCACCCCCGATGTATTTTAGATATGATTAATTGAGTCGTGAATTGCATTTGTAAAGGTACATTTTCATGTACCTATACTTACACATAATGGGATTGCTCTCTGCTACGAATTCTGGTGACCAGAAAGGAACAATGTAAAGGAACAATTGTGACACATTACATCTAAAATGTCCAAAATTCTTCATCAAATTATTTTTAGACTGAAATGCTAATATGCAACAATATGAACCTCACATGTTTATACCATCTTACACTAATATTGCATTGATGGTTTCATGAAGATGCTCTAAGAACAAGAAGTGAGTCATAATAATTGCTATCAAACAGCTTTTGATTTAAGATGCAAAAATAGCAATAACGAACCTAAGCTTTTACCCATACTTCGGAATATTATTTTTTGGGGGGCTAATGTAAGACAGCCCAGATACATTTTTATACCAATACATATACCAATGGAGTTCTTTCCATTTGAGCACTTTATTTTGGCCTTGCATATATGATTTGTTTTCTTAGGCATTCTAAGAAAAGAATTGTATACATCAGGCAGCCAGATTAGGCAACGTTCACTGTATCCGGCATAGGCAGATGTCACCTTGCACAGTACAGTGAATGGGAATACGGCCAATTTCCGGCATATAATCTGGCTTTCAACCAGACAAAAAATGCAGCATGTAATATATTTTTGTCTGGCAGAAAACAGAGACTGGATCAGAGTGCCAGAGTTCACAGCACATACTGTTTGTGAACACAGCCTAAGTATACCCAGACACATGCATACAACACATTATTCTACATCTGAAGGTTTAACCCCTTAAGGACTCAGCCCTATTTCACCTTAAGGACTTGGCCATTTTTGCAAATCTGACCAGTGTCACTTTAAGTGCTGATAACTTTAAAACGCTTTGACTTATCCAGGCTATTCTGAGATTGTTTTTTCGTCACATATTGTACTTTATGACACTGGTAAAATGAAGTAAAAAAAAATTAATTTTTATTTATACAAAAATACAAGATTTACCAATTTCTTTTTTTTTTAAATAGCAAATTTCCAAGTTTTAATTTCTCTAATTCTATAATACATAGTAATACCTCCAAAAATAGTTATTACTTTACATTCCTCATATGTCTACTTCATGTTTGGATCATTTTGGGAATGATATTTAGTTTTTTTGGGATGTTACAAGGCTTAGAAGTTTAGAAGCAAATCTTGAAATTTTTCAGAAATGTTCAAAAACCCAATTTTTAGGGACCAGTTCAGGTCTGAAGTCACTTTGCGAGGCTTACATAATAGAAACCACTCAAAAATGACCCCATTCTATAAACTACACTCCTCAAAGTATTCAAAACTGATTTGACAAACTTTGTTAACCCTTTTGGTGTTCCACAAGAATCAATGGAAAATAGAGTTAACAGCCTAACCAAACTCAATATTTATGGCCCTGATTCTGTAGTTTACAGAAACACCCCATATGTGGTCATAAACAGCTGTACGGGCACACGGCAGGGCGCAGAAGGAAACAAATGCCATATGGTTTTTGGAAGGCAGGTTTTGCTGGACTGTTTTTTTTTACACCATGTCCCATTTGAAGCCCCACTGATTCACCCCTAGAGTAGAAACTCCATAAAAGTGACCCCATCTAAGAAACTACACCCCTCAAGGTATTCAAAACTGATTTTGCAAACTTTGTTAACCATTTAAGTGTTCCACAAGAATTAATGGAAAATAGATATACAATTTCAAAATTTCACATTTTTTTTGCAGATTTTCCATTTTAATATTTTTTTTCCAGTTACAAAGCAATTGTTAACAGCCAAACCAAACTCAATATCTATGGCCCTGATTCTGTAGTTTACAGAAACACCCCATATGTGGTCGTAAACCACTGTACGGGCACACGGTAGGGCGCAGAAGGAAAGGAATGCCATATGGTTTTTAGAAGGCAGGTTTTGCTGGACTGGTTTTTTTTCACACCATGTCCCATTTGAAGCCCCCCTGATGCACCCCTAGAGTAGAAACTCCAAAAAAGTTACCCCATTTTAAAAACTACGGGATAGGGTGGCAGTATTGTTAGTACTAGTTTAGGGCACATATGATATTTGGTTGCTCTCTATTACACTTTTTGTGAGGCAAGGTAACAAGAAAAGTCTTACATCAAGCCTATGCTAGGGCAAGTAACACTAATCGGATGGAATTATTAAAAACTAAGCCTAAAAGTCCTACCGAACATGTAGTCATGTAGTCAGTGTCACATACTGTAGAGGTAGGAACCCTAAGGACACCTTGGTCCATAGTTTCTACCGTCCTATACCGCCTAATACCACCTGGCTCACATCAAAAGTAGTAGGTACTTACCCGTGTGGAGATTGCGTCTTTTGCCCCCTCGTGAGGAGATGTCAATCATTTGTCAACCCTGTGGACGAGAAGGAATACCATATAAGACAATATATCAATTGCAAGACCAAAGGCATTGTATATGCCATTCAATGCTCGTGCCCTAAAATCTATGTTGGTAAGATGTCTCAGGAGTTTAGGAGGAGAATTTCACAACATCTCAGTAGTATCAACACCAAAGCTGACACGTCAATTTCTAGACACATCAGGGCCCACCACGGTGGTGACCACAAGGCACTTAAATTCTGGGGAATTTGCAAGAAAACCCTAGGTGCTAGAAGAGGAGATTTGGACACCATCCTATTACAGGAAGAAACCAGGTGGATCTATAGGCTTGATAGTCTCAGTCCCACAGGACTCAATGAAGGTTTTGCCTTCACAGCCTTTCTTTAAGAGTGAAGCAGAGGTACTATTCTATGTTGGTTCTTCAATCATTGCATTTTCTTTTGTTCAGTGTCTTATTAAGTGTATATATTGACACGTTTCAATTTACAGCACTATTACCCTACAGTCCCAGAAATCTTGGGGCACCACAAGGACTGTACCAATTAATAATAATTTTTCTGAGGGTATCTTTAGACCCTATACGGAGATATTTGTCCCATAAAATAGTCACATGCTGCGGCGTTTCCTTTGCTAGTAAGTTCAATGGTTTAGAATTCACAAATACAGTGCTTATTCTTATTGTACAATTGTACTCATTGTTCAAAGGTTAGATCTCTGTAGAATCATCATAATCTTTCTGTTCACATACAGTTCTCTGACACCTCACCCTGCTGGTCCTTTAAGACCCCATAGTGACATATCGGCATGAGTCAATAGTAATAATGGAGAAGTACAGTTGACTTTTTTGCATTTTATATATTCATCCTAATGTTCTACAGCACACTCCTGTATAATCACAAAGGTTATTCATTCATTTATTGCACACATTCAAGACCCAGTTATCGTTTTAATAGATTGCCAATCACCCATAATAATAAACCATGATAGATAAACATAAAAAGCACCCACGTCGCACTTCACCTACATTGTACCCACCAAGTTGACAGTCAAAGCGCAGGCGCAATCCCCATCAGTGCAGCGGATTTGCCTTCCACTTAATGTGTAAGCTTAGCTTCTACCGATGCACCTTGGTTCTTGCCTGGGGTGAAGTGTGTGCGCATCCCATTCCGGCGCAGCGCATGCGCACTGTTAACACTCGGGTCCTATCTAGCCTAAGTGTTTGCACACCCTCCTGGTGTGCAGCGCCTTCCTGATGACGTATTCAGGAGACTACTGACACCGGAGTATGGCCTGCCCTGTGGGTGTTTCAAGTTAAAGTTATTAGGCCAGTGCCTATGCATGTTAACACTATGAGTGGACGATCATCCTGTCAATCAATAATTCCAGTATTTAACCCTCCAGTGTTGTGGCTACACCCATTGCTGCCCATTTCCCCTGAAGAAGCCAGAATACTGGCGAAACATGTCGGGGGGTAGTTGTTGTTTTTAATGAGCAGTCTCCTCCTTCACAGTGAACAAGCTGTGGTTAGTCCGGATGGACTATATTTCAATAGTGTGATCATTCAAACAGTGATGTCATACACTTATCTATCAGTGATCACTAATAGTTCGCAGTGCTTCTAGCCTGTTAGCCTCTAGTCGATCTGCTGTGTGTATCGGTGCAACTTGCATTCCCTTGACAGTGGGGTGAAGCCTTTTGGTTCCCACTGCTTTACACTGCCAAACTGACAGCAGTATAGAGCTAGTAACAGCCCTACAAACGGTGACACTGTAGTATCTTGTATACTTAGTGAGAGGGTGGGAGTTAGTGTACTCTCCCGCGTCCTTCTCACTGTCTACTACCTAACTTCCTGTTGAAGTGGGGACTGTAATTTTAATTTGGTTTGCAGGAATGATTATCAAAGATAAACAATATATTCACCCACTTACTGACATTCAGGTTTTAGTACATACAGTAATAAAAGTGAAGTTTTAAATTATACCTGGGTCAAGATAGGTCTTACTGCCTAGTTCGGCATTAGTTAATAAAGAAATAGCTGTTTTGGCACCGTTTTTATTTTTTGTTATTTACAACATTCATCTGACAGGTTAGATCATGTGATATTTTTATATACCAGGTTGTCACGGACGCTGCGATACCTAATATGTATACTTTTTTTTTTATTTATGTAAGTTTTACACAATGATTTCATTTTTGAATCCAAAAAAATCATGTTTTAGTGTTTCCGTAGTCTGAGAGCCATAATTGTTTTCAGTTTTTGGGCGATTACCTTGGGTAGGGTATAATTTTTGTGGGATCAGATGACGGTTTCATTGGCACTATTTTGGGTACATGTGACTTTTTGATCGCTTGTTATTACACTTTTTGTGATGTAAGGTGACAAAAAAATTGCTTTTTTACACCATTTTTATTTTAATTTTTTTACGGTATTCACCTGAGGGGTTAGGTCATGTGATATTTTTATAGAGAAAGTTATTACGGACGCTGCAATACCTGATATGTATACTATCTTTTTATTTATGTAAGTTTTACACAATGATTTCATTTTTGAAGCAAAAAAAATCATTTTTTAGCCTGGGTTCACACGAGCGTGACGGATTAGGTCCGGATGCGTTCAGAGTGCGTTCAGTGAAACTCGCACTATTTTGCAAGCAAGTTCAGTCAGTTTTGTCTGCGATTGCGTTTAGGCTGCTTTCACACTAGCGTTCGGTATTCCGTTCGTGAGCTCCGTTTGAAGGAGCTCACGAGCGGACCCGAACGCAGCCGTCCAGCCCTGATGCAGTCTGAATGGAGGCGGATCCGCTCAGACTGCATCAGTCTGGTGGCGTTCAGCCTCCGCTCCGCTCGCCTCCGCACGGACAGGCGGACCGCTGACCGCTGCTTGCAGCGTTCGGGTGTCCGCCTGGCCGTGCGGAGGCGTGCGGATCCGTCCAGACTTACAATGTAAGTCAATGGGGACGGATCCGTTTGAAGATGCCACAATGTGGCTCAATCTTCAAGCGGATCCGTCCCCCATTGACTTTACATTGAAAGTCTGGACGGATCCGTCCCAGGCTATTTCCACACTTAGCTTTTTTTTGCTAAAATAATGCAGACGGATCCGTACTGAACGGAGCCTCCGTCTGCATTATTATGGGCGGATCCGTTCTGAACGGATCCGCCCGAACGCTAGTGTGAAAGTAGCCTTAGTTGTTCAGTTTTTTCAGCGCGGGTATTGCGCGTTTTGATGCGTTTTTCACGCGCGTGATAAAAAACTGAAGGTTTACAAACATCTCTTAGCAACCATCAGTGAAAAACGCATCGCACCCGCACTTGCTTGCGGATGCAATGCGTTTTTCACGCAGCCCCATTCACTTCTATGGGGCCTGTCCTGCGTTACAAACGCAGAATATAGAGCATGCTGCGATTTTAAAGCATTGCAGAAGTGATGCATGAAAAAAACCGCTCATGTACACAGCCCCATTGAATTGAATGGTTCAGGATTCAGTGCGGGTACAATACGTTCACCTACCGCATTGCACCCGCGCGGAAATCTCGCCCGTGTGAACTCAGCCTTAGTGTTTCCATAATCTGAGAGCCATAATTTTTTCAGTTTTTGGGCGATTACCTTGGGTAGGGTATGATTTTTGCGGGATGAGATTATGGTTTTATTGGCACTATTTTGGGGTGCGTGTGACTTTTTGATCGCTTTCTATTACACTTTTTGTGATGTAAGGTGACAAAAAATTCTTTATTTAGCACAGTTTTTATTTTTATTTTTTTACGGTGTTCATCTGAGGGGTTAGGTCATGTGATATTTTTATAGAGCCGTTCGATACGGACGCAGCGATACCTAATATATATACTTTTATTTATTTATGTAAGTTTTACACAATAACAGCTTTTTTAAAACAAAAAAAAGATGTTTTAGTGTCTCCATATTCTGAGCCATAGTTTTTTTTATTTTTTTAGGCGATTGTCTCAGGTAGGGGCTAATTTTTTGCGGGATGAGGTGACGGTTAGATTGGTACTATTGGGCAAACGCCTTTTTGATCGCTTGCTGTTGTACTTTTTGTGATGTAAGGTGACAAAAAATGGTTTATTTAGCACAGTATTTTTTTTACGGTGTTCATCTGAGAGGTTAGGTCATGTGATATGTTTATAGAGGCGGTCGATACGGACACGGCGATACCTAATATGTATACTTTTTTTCCCCCTATTTTTTACCAATTTTTTTTTAACTTTATTTGGAGAAAATGACGTTTTTGTTTATTTTTACTTGAAACTTAATTTTTTAGGGGGAAAACTTTATTTTTTCCACTTTTTTCTAAACTTAATTTTTTGTCCCACTTTGGGACTTTTGGGGGTCTAATCCCCTTTACAATGCATTCCAATACTTCTGTATTGGAATGCATTGGCTGTATGAGTTAGGCTGGTTTCACACGGGCGTTGCGGAAAAATGTGCGGGTGCGTTGCGGAAACACCCGCGATTTTTCCGCGCGAGTGCAAAACATTGTAATGCGTTTTGCACTCGCGTGAGAAAAATCGCGCATGTTTGGTACCCAAACTCGAACTTCTTCACAGAAGTTCGGGCTTGGGATTGATGTTCTGAAGATTGTATTATTTTCCCCTATAACATGGTTATAAGGGAAAATAATAGCATTCTGAATACAGAATGCTTAGTATAATAGCGCTGGAAGGGTTAAAAAAAAATAAAAAAGTTAACTCACCTTATCCCCATGATCGTGTAGATCCCGGGCTGTTCTTTAGCTGTGGGCTGAATGACCTTTGGTGATGTCAGATCACATGCTCCAATCACATGGTCCATCACCATGGTGATGGAGCATGTGATCTGACATCACCACAGGTCCTTTAGCCACAGCTAAAGAACAGACCGACCGGGAACTAGGCGATCATGGGGATAAGGTGAGTTAACTTTTTTTATTTTTTTTAACCCTCCCAGCGCTATTATACTAAGCATTCTGTAGTCAGAATGCTATTATTTTCCCTTATAACCATGTTATAAGGGAAAATAATACAGTGAATAGACTGTCACCTAGAACCCATGCGTGGAAATCGCACCGCATCCGCACTTGCTTGCGGATGCTTGCGATTTTCACGCAACCCCATTCATTTCTATGGGGCCTGCGTTACGTGAAAAACGCTGAATATAGAACATGCTGCGATTTTCACGCAACGCATAAGTGATGCGTGAAAATCACCGCTCATGTGAACAGCCCCATAGAAATGAATGGGTCAGGATTCAGTGCGGGTGCAATGCGTTCAACTCACGCATCGCACCCGCGCGGAAATCTCGCCCGTGTGAAAGGGGCCTAATACTGTGTGTATTACTCATACAGCTTCCGGCCTGTGAGATCCAGGGGGCTGGATCTCACAGGCACGTCACAGGAAGGCAGTGGCCTTCCATGCCATCGGGTCCCCCCTACAGACGCATGGGGACCCAATGGCACCGCCGATCGCTGCCGCAAATGATTTCAGTGGACATCCTGTTCCTATTAACCCCCGACGCGCTGCAATCTAGTTTTAAAATTATGACGTACTGGTACGTCATGGGTCCTTAAGAACTCGGGAAACATGCCGTACCGGTACATCATAAGTCCTTAAGGGGTTAATAAAATACTTTGTCATATAACTATTGTCATTGAATATTTAATGCTTCTTTAGATATTGCAATTTCTAAAACTTTATGCCTTTTACAATGTAGCAACTTCCTATTAATTAAGCCATGACTTTGTACAGTCTTATGTTCTCTTGGCACCACAAGAGTAGGACATAAAAAGCAGTTATGTTATCAGTGGGGCTTTTAATGAATTTTAACTCCTCTGGGTCTGATAGTCAGAGCAATTGGTGTATTCAGGACTTTTTGGCATATATTTTATTTAAAACCCAGAGGTTGTTTAATTTGACAACTAACAAATAAGATGACATACTTTATACAGTATAACAATTTCACACAAGGTCAAGTATGCCCTTATGTGATGCAATGGGACATTAAGAAATCAGCAAAATATTAATGAAACTGATCTGACCCTGCTTAGCATTTCAACACTGAAATTATGGCTTAATTAGCTTTGCAGAATTTAAGAAAAGGTGTAAACTGAATTTTAGAAAAGTTGGCTTAACTTTTAACTTAAGGAATTCATCCATTTTGACTTTGGAACAGATTAATTCCCATTTGTGTTTGGATCACACAAATCTACAGATCGTCTGTGAATTTAAATATCTGGATATAATGGTATCGCCTGCATTGAATAACTTCCCGTCTGTTCATTTTAATCTGCTATTTGCTAAATTCACTCTAAAAGATAATGCCTGATATAAGTTGCCCATATCTCCTACAGGATATGGTACTCTTAGAAAAATCTATTTTGTGGAAAAAATTGGTTTACAAACTTTACAAGAGGGGGGGGGGGGGGTTGGGTGGCCTAACACTGCTGAACCCATGACTTTATAGTCTAGTGTACAACTGCAGCACATTAAAGGGGTTATCCGAGTTATTTTTTTGTTCTTTCTATGTTCCTAACTAAGCAAATGTAACAACTTTCCAATTCACTCACTTTATCTCCAGTGGCTGGTTTCTCAGATTTCACTGAGGGTCACATGACCTGTGATGTCAGCTTCTCTCCCTGCTCTGATAAAGGTCGTTTACAAGCCTGTAAACGAGACATCACTGTGCTGACCACGCCCCCCTTCACTGCGGTCTACTCTCTGCTAGGAGAGCTGAATACTAGAGAGAACATTGTACAAGAAGGTAGGGGGAAGATCCTGTGTGCATTAGCAGTGTCATTATACAGCTGGGACTTGTAGTCCTACACATACAACATGCTGCAGAGTCTCCCAGCACTCAGGGCAGCTCTTGTATTCACTCTCTTACCAGTGTCATTATACAGCTGGGACATGTAGTCCTACACATACAACATGCTGCAGAGTCTCCCAGCAGGCAGACATGTCACTCAGGGCAGCTCTTGTATCCACTCCCTTAGTAGTGTCATTATACAGCTGGGACATGTAGTCCTACACATACAACATGCTGCAGAGTCTCCCAGCAGGCAGACATGTCACTCAGGGCAGCTCTTGTATTCACTCCCTTAGCAGTGTCATTATACAGCTGGGACTTGTAGTCCTACACATACAACATGCTGCAGAGTCTCCCAGCAGGCAGACATGTCACTCAGGGCAGCTCTTGTATTCACTCCCTTAGCAGAGCAGGGGGAGGGGCAGAGAATGTTGTTATTGCATGTAAACAAAGAGCCAGAAAAGAACCAGGGAAATTAGGAAAAATATATATTTTTTTTTGCATAAAACTTGCTTAACTCAGTTATATATCAGATTTTCAGTGCTATATTATTTTCTTTCATAACTCGGACAACCCCTTTAAGGCATAGAGTAAGGGAGATGAACTAGGAACCTAAGGTAGGTTAGTGGCACATAGTATACCTTGTATTGCTGCACTGGAGTTGGGATTGAGGGACAGACAGGAAAGTATATCTCCCACTTTGGCACTTGTTGTAAAGGTGTCAGGTAAGATGAAAGATTTACAGCCAAAAACTGGATACACTTCATTAACCATGCTTTGGCAAAACCCTAGGCTACTAGAATTCCGACTGGTGTTTTTTTTTTCTTGTGAGAAAAGAGAAAAAAATGTTATATTTCTGGAGCAGATTCAGGTAGAGGGGGTCTTCAACAGCTCTGAGTAACTTAAAATGGACTTCACCTCCCCCAGGGTTACTTTTACCAAAAACTACAACTAAGACACATATCTGACTGACAGACAGGCTTGGGGTTCTCCCATTAGGTTCTACTCTCACTCAGAAAAAAACTGCAGCTGCAGGAGAAGGGAAACGTGTAATTCTGGGGTGTTGCTAAGGTCTCAAAAGATCCGGGGCTCAAACCCCAATGAATATTATGGCCCAGTTCTCTAAGTTTCCCCCTCTTCCCCCACACATCGCATTTTTGCTGTACTTGCTATACAGCAACACATACCTGCCACATCCAGTGCATCCCAGGTGACGCCTCCTCTGATGTAGATCTTCTCTGTCATCATCTTCTCCATTTGGTCCGCACAACTTCTCTGCAGAGTGTGACACACAGACATCTTAGCTTCCCCCGATTTCTATCATCATCCCCCAACCTGGAGTCCCCACAGTGTTATCCTGTGCTTCTCAATACCCCCAAATATTGTCCTGAAGGAAAATGAGTGCCCCTCATAGTAATAGTGCTCCTAATAGTCCCACCAATAGCAATTCCCTTCTAGAATGCCCTCATTAGTAATACTTACAGTTCCCCAACAGTGATAATGCTCCCCAAAAATGCCCCATTAGTAATACTGCCCCTACAGTGCCCCCAACAGTGATAACGCTCCCCAAGAGTGCCCCCATTATAAGAAGAGCCCTCCAGTATTAATAATACCCTCACAGAGTCCCCAGTAGAAATAAGACCCCCCTATTGTTCCCCCAGCACTACACAACATCTCTCCAGCCCCCTCCAATATACAGTCCCATGTGAATAACATCCTTCTCTATCTACAGCAACCTGCAAAATACAGTCCCATGTAGATAACATCACCTCCTCCCCAGCCAACTTCAACATACAGTCCCAAGTAAATAATATCTCCCACTCCCCAGCCGCCTCCAACATGCAATCCCATGTAAACATAACCCCTCAACATTAAGTCCCATTAAATAACATCATTCCCCCCCACCAGCCACCTTCAACATACAGTCCCATGTAAATAACATCACTCCCTCCCTCAGACCCCTGTTAATTCAGTCGTATGTAAATAACATTCCCCTCCCACAGCCACCTTAAACATACAGTTCCATGTAAATAACATCGCCCTGGCCCAGCCCCCTCCAACATTTAGTCCCATGTAAGTAACATCACTCCCTCCCCCAGCCACCATCAACATACAGTCCCATGTAAATAACTTCCCTCCCTTCAGCCCTAACATACAGTCCCAGTTAAATAATCACTACTCCCATCATTGTTCTGCCTCTCCCTTCACTTACTTCACTTCTCCTCATGTAACAGACATCACCACAGCTTCTTCCCTCAGGATTTCTCCTCTTCACTGCCATTCTCTCCTACACTGGTCACATGATGGTGACATCATCACAGGTCCTTCTCGACCACTGCCTGTTTTACTGGTCACATGACTTGTGATGTCACCACAGGTCCTTCAGATCTTCCACTGCATTAGATTCAATTGTATTGCAATCCTGAGGATGGCAAAACAGTTGTATCTAGCGGGCAGGACAATCGGGGCCTCGGACAAAACCAAATGTTTTAACCTAACAACACCCCTGGTGTAATTTCTTATGTGGACAGACAATTGTTGGTGGCACAACTACAGAAGTTCCCATTTGGGATTAGGATAAGTGGGAAACAGATCTGGAGCCATTTGTTGATGATCACTGGGCAGAAGTACAAGAGTTGGTCCCTTTGCTGACATTGCTGACAATAACTGAGGCCCAGTGTCTATCGCAGGTGTTTTAAATATACAGGGTATACAAACACTTTCATGCATAGAATAGGGTAAGGGCTGATTCCAACTGTCTTAGATATTATATTGCAGATGCAATGATATGAAAATGTACTAGCTTTCTGGAAGGGAGTGTTTATTTCATAACACAGGTATTCCTTGTTAATATCCCTGCAGAACCTAAAAAAAAATGTTCGCTTTTTGCTGAGTGATCTGGAGTGGAACAGCTATGTAGTGTTAAGAGTACGGTAAAAGCACAATAAACTATTCTATCCCATTTGTTTCAATCTAAAACCGCAAGCTCTAGAGGGATTTATATCTAGAATAAATGAAACACTTTGATTAGAAAGAGAGGTTTATTTGAAGTGGGAATGTATCTAAAAATTTCAAGTCATATAGGGGAGGTAATTTGATACACCCGAGCCTTCGAGTTATTGTCTTTTGTTCTCCAGTTTAAGTTGGCTGGTGGGTCTTGTACCGGAACTGATCTGTGGTGCATATATATATATATATATATAATGAAGAAAATCTGCAGCACTCCTTGAAGAATAAAATGTGGTCTTTATTCACACATATCAAAAATCGACAATGTTTCGGTTCTCTCACAGAACCTTTCTCAAGTCAGGTGAAAACATAAAGTGCAATAGTGCTGGTATAAATACATCAGGTTGTTACCAATTACTTCATCAACCAATACAAAAAGAGGTGCACTCCCTTTATATAGACATGTTACATTTAATTTCCTGTTGCTACCTTCATTGACAACACATCACAAGGACGCTAGTCCATCAAGTGTTATACACATATATTATATGATAATATCCCCAATGTGCTCATCTTCAGTGAATCAATAAAGTGCATATATTAAATGTGCCTGTGCATTACAAAACTACCTAACATTTAATACCTTGCTGGGTCTTAATAAAGTAGAAGGAGATGGCGTCTTTGGTTCTGTCGATACACGCCGTCTCTCCGCGTCTACTCCTTGCTAATGCGCATGTGTCAGCCTCTTTCCCCTTCTGCTAGGCGGTACATAACCGCTCCACGTCACTAGTGGGCGGAGACCAGGCGTCATGATGTCCGGCTTGTTGCGTCGGCGCGCACCATGCGCATCACGTGCTCGTCATCGCAGCGGTCATCGTCCCTTGACCCACTCCCTCGGCCATTTTACATTAGGGCAATCTTTTGGGCAATGTTTAAACCTAACATCATTCGGATTCTACCGCTTGCTATTAGCTGTAATTAGCCACCCAGCATAGGTAAGAGTACCTAATTTCACTTGCAAGTACTGCAACCACAATAAAATCAATTTCTAACATTTTCAATGTAACATTCCATAGGTTTCACCCTACATTACAAACAGGACATACAAGACACACAGAAGACTGGGTACAGTGTAGGGTAATTTACTCACCATCCCCCCTGTTACCCTAAATTCGACATTTAATCCTTTTGGTTTCAAAGTGTTCAGACGGAAAATCCATCTGAGCTCAGTTTTCTTAAGACTAGTCAACCTATTTCCTCCTCTTTCCAATGGTTTTACATGATCCAAGATCATAAATCTCAAATCATTTTCCTTATGATTTTTTTCTTCAAAATGTTTCGACACCGGCAAATCTTTTCTTTTATTTCTAATAGATTGTCTATGGTTATTTAACTGGGTTTTCATATCACACGTGGTTTCACCCACGTATAGCATCTTGCACGGGCACCACAATACATATATCACCCATGTTGAGTCACATGTAAGGTAATATCTTATATTGTACGTTTCTCCCGTGTCTGGGTGCGTGAACGCCGACCCTTTATGCATCAGTTTGCAATTCACGCACCCCAGACATGGGAAAGACCCTGTACGTCTTGTTGTCAAAAATGTCTGCTTTAATTGGCCCTTTTCTGGCAGCCTGGAATGCACTACCTTATCCCTGATATTACCTGCTCTTTTATAAGCCATCATTGGTGTTTTTTTAAAAGCTGCTATAGTGGGATGACCACTACTCAGCAATCCCCAATGTCGCCTCACTATCTGTTCTACCTTCGGACTCAACTCATTGTACGATGATACAAATGGTAACCTTTCACGGGCCTGCTTTTGTTTCGTGATTAGCAATTCTTCCCTGGGTATTTGTCTTGCTCTCTTGGCATGTCTCTTAACCAAACTTTTGGGGTACCCCCTATCAACAAATGACTGCTCTATGTTAACTAAGACTTGATTCATATTTTCGTCCTTATCAACTATTCTCCTCACTCTAAGCATTTGACTGAACGGTAAAGAATTCACCATCCTCCTTGAATGTCCACTAGAAAAATGCAATAATGTATTCTTATCGGTGGGTTTAATATTTAAATCCATATGTAACTGTTCCTCCTCTACATAGATCTGTGTATCCAAAAATTGCACCCGGTCCACTGATGCCGTTAATGTAAATTGGATCTCCTGGTCAATGGAGTTTAAAAATACATGAAAGTCCATCAGTGACTCCATGGTGCCAGTCCATATGAGGAAAATGTCATCTATGTATCTCCACCACGTCAAAATATATATATATAACAGGAAAAATTCCATGGCACATCCAAGGCGTAAAATCAGGAATAACTTTTATTGACCAGACAGTGACGTTTCGATCCTCCTCCTGGGATCTTTCTCAAGCAGTTATTCCTGGATGTGCCGTGGAATTTTTCCTGTTAATTATTTGAAGGGGGATCGCCTTCACAGCCGCTGGCACTCCGCTGATACTTGTATACAGCAGTGCCGCTCCTACTCTTCATATATATATATGCAAAAAATATATACAGCAGCACTCCAATGATGCTGGGTGCAAATCCCAATGGTGCCTAGGACTTGGAACGATGCTTGTAGAAAAAAGGATAAGGCAGCACTCCGGTCTTCCAGTGAAAAAAAGTGGACACTGGATAAAGTGTCCACTTTTTTTCACTGGAAGACCGGAGTGCTGCCTTATCCTTTTTTCTATATATACATATATACACAGAATACTCTGTTTTGGAGCTGATGGGATGATTAGTAATGGATCAACTTGAATACAGTATGGAAACACTGAGAGTTTTAAAAGATGGAGTTTGCTAAATTGTATCGACTATGTTCTCACTTGTCTGTAATTGCAGACCTTGCATAGGAAATTATTTTGGTATCTGTGAAGGAAATTTTTTAGCACTGTGTTTGCTATCTCTCAGGGGTTGGAATGGGTGGCTTTGTATGTTACTGTATTGTAACATAGTAGTAAAATGTTCAATAAAATATATCTGATGTAGCTATTACACACATCAAAATTTAACTTCTTTGGTGCACAGTATGGAGCAAGCTTACAAGCTAAGGCCACTCCATACAACTGACAACCAACTGCAATGACCAGAATTGAAGATGGTGCTAATCCTGGTCATTTAACCAGTAATGACTGTGGCATCTGAAGGGCTAAACACAACGAGAGGGAGTTCCCACTGCAAAATCACAGGCATCGGATTGGTTCAGTAGCCTGGAACTACCCAAAACTACTACACAAAACTTTATGTTAAGCTCTGCCTGTCAAGAAAAAAGCCCATAGCCTGCTATAGTATTCTACTGCAGTCTATATCATAAGTGACCATAGGGTTGCATTTTCAAGTACCCTAAAGAAACTAAAAATTACTGTAAAAAATTAAAGTTTGAAAAAAAAACACTAAACTGTGAAAAATGTAAGTCACCCTTTTCACCAATTGACATATAAAATAAGAAAACAAAAAAAAAACATAATTGGTTCACAGGATTCAAAAATGGCTGAAAAATATCAATGGCCAATTAGCAGTATTTTGGTCACCTTGTCCACAATAAAATTTAATAAAATGTGATCAAAAAGTTACATGTACCCAAAATGTTACCATGGTAAATATATTTCCTGTTTCCAGTACAAGATACGGTAAATTAAACAGTGCCATTAAAAAATACAATATGTGGTTCAAAAAATCAAACCCTCACATAGCTGTGTGAATGTAAAGTAAAAAAAAAAAGTCATGGCTCTTGTTAGATGAGGAGGAAAAGCGAAAACAAAATAATCAATGACTTCTAAGCTGAAACTAATACAATGGGCGAAACACCACAAGAACATGAATAGTTGGAGGGGGTTAAAGGAGGAGGATAAAGGAGGGGGGGTGGAAGGACATATGAAGTCCCAGTACAAATTTGAAAATAATTTGCTTGAACATTGCACAATTTGAAACCATATATGGGACATATGGAAAATGTTTATTTCTTATTAACTCCTACAGTAAACCCTAGCTAATCTCACCATGTGCTATTTATGTGACATCTTGGCCATGCACAATGCATAGTCCAGTAAAATGTATTATTATTGTGTGAACACTAATAAGTTGCTTTACGTAACCAATACTTCTGCCATCTGCACCGCTTCTTTACTGTAACTAATTGTATGACGAGTAATGCTGACTTCCCAGTGTATTGTTAATGTACTGTATGTATTGTTACGTGGGCAGTATGGATGAAAGGTTGTCAGTAATTACTGTTCTACTCCATGTCCTGGAGAAGGTATCATGTTACTGCTTAAGCAGAGCCATTAATTAGCTGGCTGTTTTAGATGAAATCAATGTGAGTCACTGTAGCTTATTTCTGCAATACCAATTTAGTTGATTGCATTGGTGGCGTGTTCTCTCTTACATGTAAGCAAAGCCAATTCAGTTGTTAAAGACCTTACATATTTCATGTCAGTATAAGAACAATGCCTAGCTAATTAAGTATGCAATTGATGTCCATCATATCCTCGGTGGGGCTGTACAGTTACACGCCTGGTAAAAGAGATGAAATGCTGGTGGAAATATAATGATTTTTTTTTTTCATGTGTCTTTGCAAACATGATAACACATCATTGCTGGTGATATAGTACAACAATATGGTTTCTACCTTGTCACTAAACAGTTCCCACTGCAGTACTCTCGTATTATTGCTCATATTCACAGCATCACATTGCCTTATCAGACGTTTTGCTTATGTGGCTGTTTTTTATTTTCCTTACATCCTGAAAGAAAAAATCCTATCACTTTTGGAAGGGATGTAAGCATTTCTCCCATCATTGCCAAAAGGGTTTGAGTACTTACAGAGAAACTGGACTTTTGTTTTAGGGCATCATTTTTCTTGAAATCGTTCGTTTCTCTGGGCTACAGATATTGATGACCTATTCTCTAAATAGGTCATCAATATCTGATGAGTGAGATTTCAACCAGGCACCCCTATGATCAGCTGTTTTGGGCTGCTGCGGTGCCAGAAGCTAAAGGGTGTCTGACAATGGAAGATAATCTGCCAGACCATTGCTAACAAATATTTGTATGAACGCTCATAAGTGATGATCTGGCAGTGTAATACTGCCGCCGATTACCTGATGAATGAACAAACGCTCGTTCATCTGGCAATCCCAGGTTTAAAAATAATTGTTTGCCAATGGCAGACCGTAGTGTCTAATCAGCATTCTGCTGCCGGTAAACAATAATTCAGTATGGGGACGAGCGATGACATAAGCGATCGCTCCTCCCCATACAGTGGAGAAGATCGCTACATGTAATAGCAGTGGTCTCCTTTGCTGATGAGCAGGCCATTGCTGGGAAGGAACGCTTCCCTCCTGACAATCACCTTTGTGATGAAATTTGCCAGTTACTATCTGCACTGACATTGCACTGTGAGGAAGGAGTCTTCATTTTCTTGAGACATGGAGAGAGTGTTGCCCACTTCCACCCTCCTGTTGATGATTGATAGCTATTTCCCTATTATTGTGCCTACGGAGAAAAGTGTCAATACCAGGCAGGAGGGAAGTCGTGGGCAGAGCTATCCCCCAGCTTATGAATGCAATCGCTCCTCACATTGCTATGCCAGCACTACATTATTACACCCTGAACCTGTAGTGGCCTCATTCCTATCATACTCCAAGAACCAACTGAACAGTACAATGTCACCTATAAAACCCCCTCCTTTTCAATGATTTTAGCTAGTATACTTGGATGTTCCCAGAACTCGGGTGCCTCTAATTAGTATGGGGGTTCATTCTGATCGTATTAGACTGGATGTGTTTTCTATTGATAGTACTACAGTATAGTACAGTGTAAAGGCTTTAGACAGGTGGAGAAAAAAGTAACAAGCAAAGTAAAAGTGCTTTAACATGGTTAATAGTTTATTTTTTAGCAATGAACAAAATGCAAAACAAAAGAGAAATCTAAATCAAATAAATATGTGGTGTGACCGCCCTTTGCCCTCAAAATAGTATTAATTCTTCACAGTTTTTTAAAGATCTTGGCAGGGAGGTTGTTCCAAACATCTTGGAGAAGTAACTACAGATTTTCTGTGGATGTAGGCTTGCTCAACTCCTTCTGTCTCTACATGTAATCCAAGGCTCTGTGGGGGTTATATCATCCCTTCCAGGACACCTTGCTCTTTTTCACACTGAAGATATTTCTAAATAACATTGACTATGTGTGCGGGTCATTTTCCTTCTACAGAATAAATTTGGAGCCAATAAGGCACCTCCCTGATGGTACTGCATGATGGATCTGCCTGTATTTATCAGCATTGAGGATACCATTAACCCTGACCAATCGCAAATCTCCATTTGCTGAAACGTAGCCCAAAACTTACAAGGACTTGTAACCTCCTCCATGCTTCATTGTTGCCTGCAAACACTCGTTATTGTACCACTTTCCAGCCCTTTAATGAACAAACTGTCTTACAGCCAAATATTTCAAATTCTAACAGATAAGTCCAGAGTAACTGTTTTCTGCACTCCTTATGTTTTTTGTGCATAGTTGAGTAGCTTGGCCTTGTTTCCCCTCAAAGGTATGGCTTTTTCCGAAAGGTTCTTCCATTAAGAACACTTATGGCAAAACTTCTCCTAACAGTAGATGGGTGTACCTGGATCCCACTAGTTTCTGCAGGTTTGGAGCTGATGGCACTGCTGGACATCTTCCAATTTTGAAAGGAAGTAAGCATGATGTGTATTTAATCTGCCGCATTAGGTTTTCAGCAAATGTAGTTGGGCATTTAGTCCGAATAAATGGTGTCGCCAATGCTAAGAAATACAGGGATGTACTTATCAATCATGCAGTACCATCAGGGAGGCATCTGAAAACAACCCAAAACGTACAACCAACGATATTTTCAAAGTAAAGAAGTACAAGGAGTCCTGGAAGTGATGATATGCCCCCCCACAGAGCCCTAATTCTAACATAATCAAGTCTATTTTGGATTACTTGAAGAGACAGAAGCATTTGGGCAAACCTACATGCACAGTATATCTTTGGTTAATTTTCAAAGATGTTTGAAACAACCTCATTGCTTAGTACGTGCAAAAACTTTGTGCAAGTTGTGAGGAATTAGTTCTCTTTTGGGGGTCATTCTCACAATTATCTCCACCAACAGCCGGATTTCATACAAAATAAAGACCTGCCCGTCTAGGCACTAACTACTACAAAAACATAAGCCCTGGTTCACCTATACAGAGCGCTATTCACACAAGGAACATAAGTGCAGCTTTCTCCAGCCATATAGTCCCGCAGCCTCCTGGCTGTGGCCCAGTAGTTCTCCCGACTCCGGCCTCATGACCCTTAGTCCCAGGCATCACGGCGTCAACCAAAGTTCGGGCTAGCACCTAGCCCCGTGGTGTCACGGCAAGTGGGGCTATGAGTAACAACAAGTAAACAGACTAGGGAGGAGGGAAATGGTAACCTCCTAACAATCACTGAGCCTCTCCCTGACTGCTGACAGTATGAGCAAGTCCTGATGGTGAACGAACTCATACGCTGAAACCTAAGCCCTCCTGACACTGAAGCAAACCCTAACTTAGGGAGAGGAGAATGAGACAGCCAGTACCTTCCACCGTGAAGGGACCAGCATCTCCCTGAGACCTAGCAGCAACACACGCACAAAGGAAAAAACAGGAGGACTTAGCTTGAGATGAGAGGGAAGTAGAGGATTCACAAACAACCAGGATTCACATATCAACCACAAAGTCAGCAGTAAGAGGCAGACTTAAATAGAGCCTCTTAAACAGCCAACGAGCAGAACCTGTGGAGAGGTGGGATCCTGCCCACAACAACAAACAGAAAGGAAACACAGAAAGACCTGTCAGATAGATTCACGTGCTGCAAGTCTATCCGATCTTTTCAGATCTCTCACAGGGCAGGCAGTGACACGTGGCCCCCTCAGCCAACCCAGTTGAGACCACTTGTACAGAGCCTCCACAAGACTCTGTTTCACCAAACACTCTCCCCTGACTGACAGTGTCGGCTTGGCTCTTATCCCAGACTGATCGTGGCACCTGGTGCTACCTCAGACCTGATGATTGCCAGGGAAGACATGGAAACTCCTGCCATAAATCTCCCCTAGCAGCCATGAGGCCTGTCACTGCCTCACAAAGTGCATCTAGATGAAGTGATGCTGTTTTAATGGCAAAGGGTGGTCACACCAAATATTAATGTGATTTGGATTTCTCTTTTGCTCATTCACTTTGCGATGTGTTAATTGCAAAAAAAATAAACTATTAACACTTCTGTTTTTGAAAACATTCTTATTTTGCTGCATTTTTTTCCACACCTGCCTAAACATTTGCACAGTACTCTATAAAGGATAAAAAATCTTGTGAGAGACTGTTCCGAAAGCATGTTGTTTTGAAAAGCTGGTTATCTCATGACACAAATATAAAAACATGTCGAGCCAAGAGCAAAAGTAAGGAAGAATACATTTATAGCCAGGAATCCATGCATTAACCAAGCAGTATCGGGTATGTAGTACAGGGGCCATGGTCAGAAAAGTAATAAGATGAGCTAAGCATTGTAATTGCCTAGCCAGGTGCAGATTTGGCATTCCTGGAGCCCAAGCACAGTAACGTTTGGGGCCACCATTGTATCACTAAGCTCTGGCCCCATTGCATCACTAAGCTCTGTCCCCTTACCCTTAGCTTAGCAGTAAAGCCTGGACACTTTTGCTACAGCTGTACAGCCTGGAAGAGTTCCCCTCGGTCTTAGGTCCACCTGCAGGGAAACCAGACTATAGACTACATATCCCTCTTTTTATTTTTTTTGTCAGCCAACTACTTCTGGTCCTCTGATTCCAGGGGACAACAAGCATTTTTTTGGCTTGCATGATGGTAGAATCTTGCACTGAGCCCAGCTAGGGTAAAAAACCATATACGCTGTAACTGATACTGAGGCCAGTGTAACAGAAGCTTATATATTCCACCCCAGCTCTATGTTAGATCAATCAACTCCTGTAACTTTTACCTCTGAATGTTAAGTTGTAATGAAGTGAACCTCCAGCCTCTTAAATATAGTGGAAAAATGTCTAGTTACAGGTGATACAAATATGAATTAATGCAGACTATGCTTCAAAACGAAGAGCAATGAGACTATTTTAATATTTTGGCAAACATCATACATGGCACACTATTCTCTCTTTTTGACTGATGAGCACAGCCAGATTCCAAGAAACTCCCCTGATTCATATCTGATTAATGGAAATGTTTTGTACAACAGAATTCTTGGCACATTAAGGGTCATGTCACTTAAAGGCTCTTGCCCAAGACAAGAATGATTGACTCTTATCAGACTTGTCACTTGGGAGATTTTAAAGTCTCGTCAACAGCATGTTACATGGGAAGGCTGCAGGAGTTCTTTTTTATGTGGCCTCCAAGGAATTTATGTGAACATGTCTTCCACTTGGATTCACTTAATGTCTCTTACATGGATTTATCCAGTCAATAGTTTCACCAAAGGGAAATTGGAATCAGTAATATGGGGACATTCCTTCCATGCCTATATGTCCTGCATGTCACTGAATGGCAATCTATCAAACTATCCACTGAATGGCATAGTATGGTAAGTTTAGTACATTTAAAAGCATAGTTTCAACTGACAGGCTAAGGCGTCATGCACACGACCGTGCAGTTTTTTGCGGTCCGCAAACCGCCCATTGTAGAAATGCCTACTCTTGTCCGCAAAACGGACAAGAATAGGACATGCTATATTTTATGTTTCTTTTATTTGAGCACTTAATGGTGGCATTTTTTAGATTCTATGTAGTTCTGCTATTTTGTTTATAGTATATTATTTTTGCAGTGTATAGTAGTGGTTGTGATGCTGGTACTGCATGGCGGTGTCTTTATACAATTGTATAGAAGTGTTATAGGCTAATGTAACGCACTGTTATTTAGGTGCCATGCATTTTGGCACTTAAAGTATATGTAACATGTACATGGCTAATTGAGCAGCGTATTATCACTGAAATATTACCTACTTGAAACATAACTTTTATTTATCAATGATATAAGATAAATCCAACTAAAACAAAATATCAAAAATATCAACATAGATAGTTCTAGGGGTATTTTCAATTGTGAGATCAGAGAGAGGTAATATTATTGAAATAAAACTACCACCACGGTTTTGTTGATTAATATGTAGAGTCCAGTACTTCCGATATGTGATGCCAGGTAGTTGTAGGGTCATCAGATCTATTTAGGCAGCCACCTTCATCTATCCTTCAGTATGAATATTGATGCTTTAAAATCAATGTTCCTTTCATCTGTCCTTCAGGATCAATATTAGTACTTCAAGGTCAGGGTATGGGGGACCTCTCCCTATTAATACTATTATTCCCTGCCTGAAAGCGGAGGAATCGCCCCTAAAGGGACAGCCCCACTTATCGGTGGCTGTCCCTATTATACTTTCCCTCCCTGAATAGTCCCCCTAGACGATTCTTTTATATTTTCTACCCAACGCGTTTCCCCTGTCTCACACAGACAGGTTCATCAGGGGATGATGTCAGTAAGGAGCATAATGGCTCCAGCGATGTGCCGGTTAGGATAAAAAATGTGGCGACTGTCAGTGGGTCCACACCATGATGCGGGGTATAACTGACAATCCCAGATCACCTATACCAGAAATGCACATTTCAATTTCAACTTCCAGTACTGGTCTTAGGTAACATCGATGATCACACTGGATTGTTTATCTTTTTTCTATTACTTCTGTGGTACTAATGCACACATAGAAATTAATGGGACAGATGCATTTATGCATTGGTGTAAATACACTAAAAAATGTGATGATCAGGCTAAATGTCATTTTTATGACTGATAAAGTACAATATCAGACCTCAGATCAAATCCCCCATTAAAGTGAAATGCTAGGATAAATCTAAATTATTGTGCTGTCATAGAGAGCAGATGCCACGTTTATAGGAAATACACACTGAAGAAAAGCTAAAGTAGTACCTTACAGGGTAAATGTAAGTTCAAGGATTCACTTATCTTGTGAATACTCACAAACTGCAGCCAGGGGCTTACCTAAAGGCTCATGGCCCAGGTGCAAGAGTCTAGCTTGGGCCCCTTTCCCTCATTGCTTTGTGGCAAGGGGTAGGGGTGCAACAAGCCTTTCTGCTGCTTGAGGCAAAAATTGAAATGGTAACCCTCCATGCCAAATTCTCAATCTAACCCCTTCCCTCCTGTCCTACATTTAAGACATACTTGGAAAACATTAAATAAAGCACTACAAAAGATACAGGGTAATACAGCGCCACAAACCTCTTACATCCAGCGATGTCTCTTCTTTTGTATATATTCTCTTTCCTCATCTTCTCCTTTCCGACCAGACTACATGATGATTTCTTTGAGTTTTCTCTTATCTCAGCAGAGCTTAACAGACATATTAGTTTCCTGCATTTCCATCATCCTCATACCTCCTTAACACCCCCATCCTGCCACCCCCAATACTGTGCCCGTTTTGCTCCCCAATACTATACTGCAGAAACATTTCCCCTAAAAATGCTAGTACCACACAGATGCTGTCCCCTTCAATAATTATTGGCACACAGTGCCCTAAAAGTAACTACACCCAACAAATAGGCTGTATATAATAGTGTAAACATAATGTTGCCAAATAAATAATTATGGTAAGCTGATACTGTGCCAAGGTTCCCCCCACAATAATAGTGCTCCCCACCAATAGAAATCATTATCTCCCAGATTGCATAGAATTAACAGTGCCCCTAATAGTAATAATGCCCCCATCGTGCCCATACTAGTAATCATGTTCTTCATAGCCCCCACAGTACTAATACTTCTTCTTATAATGTGTGCCAGTAGAAAAATATTCCCTTAGGCCTCATGCACACGAACGTATATTCTTTCCGTTTCCGTTCCATTTTTTTTGCGGACCGTACACGGAACCATTAATTTTAATGGGTCTGCAAAAAAACGTAAGTTACTCTGTGTGCATTCCGTTTCTGTATGTCCGTATTTCCATTCCGCCAAAAAATAGAACATGTCCTATTAGTGTCTGCATTACGGACAAGGATAGTACAGTTCTATCAGGGGCCAGCTGTTCCGTTCCGCAAAATACGAAATGCACACGGACGTCATCTGTATTTTTCGCGGATCCAATTTTTGCGGACAGCAAAATACATACGGTCGTGTGCATGAGGCCTTATGTGTGCCAGTACACATAAAATTCTTATAATGTGCGCCAATATAAAAAATACCTGTTATAATATGCACCAGTACAAAAATACCCTCTTATATTGTGCACAGTACAAAAAATAACCCCTGACCTTTTAGATCAGACCCCCAAATCAAATCCTAAGATTAGACCTCAATATCACACCTTAGATCAGTCCTCCATATCAGATCCTCAAATCAGACCCCCATATCAGATCCTCAAATCAGACCCCCATATCAGATCTCAGCTCAGACCCCCTTTAGACCTCCATGTCAGACCCTTATCAGACATCAGATCAGACCCCAGTTTCAGAGCTCAGATCAGACCCTCATTAGACCTCCATGTCAGACTCTCCCCAAATATCAGACCTCAGATCAGATCCCCCATTAGACCTCCATATCAGATCCCCCACATCAGACCTCAGATCAGACTCTCTTTAGACCTCCATGTCGGACCCTCGCATTAGACATCAGATCAGGACTCCATGTCAGCGCCCCTCATATCAGATCTTAGACCAGACCTTAAAATAAATAAATTAACTTACCTCCCCTGCTATGTCGCTCCTTTCCAGGTCCGGCTGTCTCCCCTGCATTCTTCACTTGCTAATCTTCTCTGGGCCCGCGCTGCAATGTCACCTGACTGCCTGCAGTGTCAGGTCATAGTGCACACACTACATCCTGACACTGTATGCAGTCAGGATAGTGCAGCGTGGCCTGGAGAAGACCAGAGAGGAGGGGTGACTACCTTGCTTGCTGGGCTTCACTCCCCTCGCCTCCTGTAGACTAGTAAGCACTTCCATAATTGGAGTGCTCACTAGTATTCCGGTTATAAGATGTACTGCGTCTTATAAAGTGAAAAATACCGTAATTGGCAGCGAACCAGTGGCAAGAGGGCCCTGTGAGCTACCCTGGCTTAGAGGCCTGGTCACAACTGAGACCTCTGTGACCCCCTATGGCTATGCCACTGACTGCAGCCTATGTTAAAAAAATAAATAAATGTAACCACTTCCCAACCACCCATTGACTATAAACGTCCTTGGGCGGTCGGTTTATCTCTGAATGGACGTTCTGGAACGTCCATTCAGAGATCGCAGCTGCTTGCTAATCGTGCAGCTGCCGAGCAGGGGGCTCACTGCAGGGCACCCAGGGAGAAGGCAGTGACAGTGTACCTGCCTTCTAGATCGCTGTATACACAGCGCTCAACGAGCACTGTGTATACAGATCAGGAAGCGCTATGCCGCTTCCTGTCTTGGCCCGGTGGTCATGTGACCGTCGGGGCCGGGGGAATGCAGGAGCTGTCGGGTCTTCCATAGACCACGACCAGCCCTGCACTCAGTATACTACTGTACAGCCTTTCTGGGGGGTGTACTGCCTCTTTCACATGGGCGTTCCGGATTTGCTCCGGATGCGTCGCGTGTGCATTGCAGGAAACCCACACGAGTGCCCACGCAATTTCAGTCAGTTTTGACTGCGATTGCGTTGTTCAGTTTTTATTGCACGGGTGCAATGCGTTTTACACGCGTGTGATAAAAAACTGAATGTGGTACCCAGACCCGAACCCAGACTTCTTCTCTGAAGTTCGGGTTTGGGATCGGTGTTCTGTAGATTTTATTATTTTCCCTTATAACATGGTTATTAGAGAAAATAATAGCATTCTTAATACAGAATGCTTACTAAACTAACTCACCTTACCCACCTTACCCACTTGATCGCGCAGCCTGCATCGTCTTCTTTCTTCCTCTTTCAGGACCTGCAAAAGGACCTTTGATGATGTAATCGCGCTTACCACTTGGTGAGCGCGGTGATGTCAGTGCAGGTCCTGCTGAATGACAATAGAAGTTATTACCACATAAAGTGACAAATGTCAGATTTAGAAAATTAGGCCTGGTCAGAAGGGGGGTAAATGGCCCTGTATGGAAGTGTTTAAAAGGGTTTTCCAGGAATAAAACTTTGATGACCTACACTTAAGATAGGTCATCAATATTTGAATGGTAGAGACTACTCCTCACACCCCCACTGATCAGCTGTTTGTAGCCTTTCTATATTACACCAAAACTCAGCGCCATAGATTGCATTGCGGGTGTGCTTGGTATTGCAGCTCAATCCAATTCACTTAAATAGACCTTTTTAAACTGCTGATCACCAAGGAGCTGGAACCGCACTTATCAGATATTGATGACCTACTCTAAACATAAGTCATCAATATTTAAAACCTATAAAACCCATTTAAGGTCTTCCTCCCACGCAATTCAAAACTCAGTCTACTAAATGTGAAGCAGTCAGTAGTGATGGACAAACATCGTCCGGGACGGTTCGCGAACACGATCACAATCAAATGTTCGCGAACCGCAAGTTCACGGCAGGCCCCATTCACTTTAATGGCAGGCGAACCTGAAAAACCTTCAGTTTATATTTGCAGCCACCAAATACTTAGTAGACGGGCACAAATAGTCCCACAACATGGACAGTGACATACTAGAGGAGGATCAATGACAAAAATTCCAACATAAAATATGTATCTTAATCAGGGGACATTTTTATGCGTCTTAAAGGGAAATTCTCTGAAATGTGCCCTGTCGGAGCCTAGAATTTTTTTATTTTAGACCACGAGAGTACAGGCCTTAAAAATGAGGCATTCACCTGACATAAAAGAAATTCTGATTATGTGGCTCGAGGTACATTACACAGTCAATGGATATCAATTTTACTGCAGGCCAGTACAAATACAAGTCAAATACATATGTTTAAAAGAACATGGCTAACAAAATCCCTCCTCTTGAAAAAAAAACTAATGATAATTGAAATTCGATAACACAAATGCTGCACTACACAAATGCACTATACAGAAAGTATATTATTGGTATATAACACCCCTGCTTCAATCAGTTTTTTTGGGGGGCAACTGGTATATCACACCAGTAGAAATGATTTGTTCCAATAACGATTGTCCCTCTATATAGCTGCAGTATCGCAGCAGAACCATACACAACTGCTGCACAATACAAATGCACTATAATATACTCTCTATGTTAGAAAGTACATTATAAGTATAATACACCCCTCAGTATGTCACACCTATCGATAGCACACCTATACCAGTCCTTAAAAGGACTTTTGTGGCCCTATTAGCTAGCGTTTGGTGTCCCTAACAGTCTGTCCCTGCTCCACACAGCAACCTCTCCCTACACTGGCAAAAGACTGAATGTAAAATGGCGGCCAGATCAGGTTTATTCATAAGTTAGGGTATGTCCATGTGCTGAAACATCTCAATTGGCTGTCCTGTACCACCTGATGGATGTGTTATGGGTCAAAGTTCTTCACTATTTAAAAGAATATGGCGCCAGGCGGACATTGCCATATGTTCGGCGAACCGTGAACGAGCAAAGTTCGCCGCGAAACGACCGCCGGGCGAACCGCAAAGCCATCTCTGGCAGTCAGTACTTCAATAGATATAAATCCTGTGATGCAAAATATATACAAAATCTTTATATACAATACATCCACTACAATAGACATTAAGGCGCAGGCACATGTTAGAGCCTATTGGTGGTAAAATAGTGGATAGTCTAGTAGTAGATGTGTGCGTTCACGTAGGACACTGATGACCACTGGAGAGAATTGTTTCCAATAGTCTTCAAGTCAGATTTGGAGCAGAATAGTGCATACCCTAAGGTTCTCTGCAGGGACTGTGAATGGCAACACTTTCTTCTGTGTGTCCGTGTTGTACACAGAAAACACCTAAACTGTATGAAGCCAAGTGAAATCTGTTGGAGTAAGCAAAAAGCAAAACCAAAGGCCACTGTGAAATATCGGATGCTTTTTCAATCTCACAGAGAGTCCATTGTGCCATGGCATTACGCTTTTTGGTGCCTTCACCAGCTTCCACCTTGTTGGATTAAGTTTACCTTCTGTATTTATTTCTACTACTTGAAGGTGAGTGTAAGATTCACTTGCACTTTATGTTGTAGTGGACGTAGCGCGTACACAGATACAGTACATAAACAAGAGGTGTGTTGTGTCATTTCTATGATATGAAAGATCAGAGAGAACTTGTATTGCATGTGTTAAGCACTTGTCAAGTTCCCTTTAGGGGTATGGATTCTATCCTAAGACGTGGCTGCCATCATTTTCAAGTGCCAAACAAATGAACCACTTAGATCAGTTTCAATGTAAGAGCAAACTAAAAGAGATTTAATTTTCAGTTGGCTACCACCATAATGCCCCTCAAAATTCTCACCTCATACAGGTTATACTTAACCTGCTCCCCAGCACCCGCGTCACTCCTGATGCCCGCACGGCCGCCGCTGCATCTCCCTGTCGCACGGATCGAAATATCTGGTGACGGGGAAGGGCAGCCAATGGCAGGCCGCAACGGCAACAAGCCTCCTTAGCCTCACACGCAATCCTAGGGAGGCTAGTTCCTGTTGCAGCCTGCTACTGGCTAACACCCCACGTAGTCCGATGTTTTGATCTGCGCGACGGGGAGATGCAGCGGCGGCCGTGCGGGCATCAGGAGTGACACTGGTGACGGGGAGCAGGTTAAGTATAACCTGTATGTGGTGCCTAGGCATTTTGGGTGGCATTGGATAACCCCATTAAATATGCCATGAATGAGATCAGATGCTGCCAGAACAAGGACAAATTGGTCCTTTTCTTGGTAAAATAAAAATTGGGCTACCCCATAGAGTGCTAGCTGTCTGCAAGCAGCTGAAATGACAGACACTGCCGAGTGCTTTCACTCCACAGGCTTTGCAAATTTCCTTCTTACCCTGGAAAACTGAGCTATGGTAACCTTTTTTTTTTAATCTGAGGGGCTCCTGGGGCTGTTTTGTAACCAGTTCTGTAGATTTCTATTAGAATCTGACTGTATAGCATTTTCTCATATGGGATGCTCTAGTCCTTTTCTTGCTTACTGCAGTGAGTGGTGCATCATTTCTGGCTTAGACTTGACATACGGTATTATTTCTATTTCTATCTTTCCTATTTACGGATACTTTTCCCACATTTTCTCTTTCACATTTGACCATTGCTGGTATTGGAGAGCTATGGGATAAAGATTCCCCGGAGATCGCACACTCTTACTTTAATCATCAAGAACATGTCCACAGTGCTACATTTTTTACATTTCCGGAAAACATTCTTTAACCTATGCCATCAGTGCTCTGCGTACACCCACATGACTGAGCACACATCCGGATGGGGCTGGAGTATCCCATCCTTTTCTAACAGAACTTTTTCCACTCTAAAAGCAGTTTTTTACCAGTTTTTTACCTGCAAATATAACTTAACATTACAAAACTGCACAAACCAGAACTGCACAAGTTCAGTTTCTCTGTATAGTAATGCACAAACTGGTGTACTGTTAGAATGCCTTAAAGGGGTACCCCCAAATGAAGCAATCGGGACACACTACAGTTAGCTGTTCAATGGCTAGGTAGGTTTCTATAACTTCTATCCAATGGCGGAACTAGATATGACTGGGCCCCACAGCACACTTTTGAACAGGCCCCCCCAAGCAATTTCTTTGCAACCTCCTCCTCCCTTGCAACCCCCACGCCTGTGGCTATTCAAGATCAACCTCTCAGACCAGGCCCAGAAGCCGCTCCGTCCTTTTCCTATAGTGCCACTGTATATACTGTCATTGTATAATACAGTTGCCCTGACAATAAAATCTTTTACTCCCCCTCTTGGGTGGGCCCCTTCTGAGTTTGGGCCTCAAACAAGTCGCTTCTCCTGTAGCTACTCCCATGCTTCTATCGACGACAGTGGAGATAGCCATGCACAAGCAAGGTCAATGAACTATATGGAGGACATGCCATGCTTAATGGTGTTGGCTACCTTTTTGGGGTTTATTTCGCACCCCCACCCACCAGACCTGCGAAACTTACCATCTCCCCACCTCTGGATCCCGGCTCCTTTGCTCCCCAGCCTCGGCTGCCTCGCTTGGGTCCCCCACTGTAAACAGCTGCTTCAACATCACTGCAGCCTGACCCCCTTGCATCATAACATTTGGCCATGTGATGCAAGGGGTGTCAAAGAAGAAATTTACAGTGGGAGACCCGAGTGAGGGAGCGGAGGGTGGGGAGCCAAGGACCAGAGGTGGGGAGCTGGTAAGTACAGTATGCTTTACTTTTGCAGATCTTGCCGGAGGGGAGGGGGGGAGAGTTGTATATACTGTATGTATTCACAATGGGTATGGGATGTTTAACATGTAGGCCGCGTATTTGATATCCTACTGTTTTGTGTATACAGCGAGCATGCAGACCTGTGTGTATCTATGACTACACACGATATCCTGTGCGGTCTGATTCAGTAGTTGTATCCTTCTTCTCGATAATATATGTTAGTATTCAGGGGTTGTCTGCACTGTGCGACCATAGTTCTGCGGAGGAACCGGAAGCACAAATTTATCGAATAATTTTAATAAAGACTATTTGCAGAATTTATTTATCTTACCTCTATTAGAATTCATTTGTCTTACCTCTATTAACTACATAGATGTCAGAAAAAAATAATCTGAGCCCAGACTATCCTCCTTATTCTCAATGGTATGAGTCAACCACTTAGCTCTGCCTATTGTGAACATTGCATTCCATAAAGTAGCGGAGACTGCGCCCAGAACTGTAGTCACTAGTACAATGCCGACCATGGCAAACAGCCTGTCATTGGGCTCCTAGGGGGGGCGCTGGATCATGCGTAACCTCAGCCATCGGAGCATGATGGCAGCCTAACATAAGCCTGTCAAATGTACAGATGTGGCATAGTTAAGTCACATGTTATGACTGTTAACTTTGCTACATATGAACCCAAAAGGAACTATTTCTAAAAATATTTTAATTTTCAATGTAAAATAAAAATAGTCTTTCAATAAGCCTGCACATCACCTAATATACTGACCATATACCAGTCTGTAAGCGAAAAACCACCGCACATTCAAGGTCATCATGCAAATAACAATTCTTTTATTCTGACGTGCCCTCCAATGGCTACATAAGTAATAACGGAGAGATGCCAATATTGGGACTCCAAGTCTTGATGAAGTTTCGGTCGCTCCGGACCTCGGTCACCTAAGTCATAAAGGTAGAGTGTAGGCAGAAAGAAGGTCCACAGCCTCCCCCCGCAGCGTGTTCCCGCTGTCCCACAGGGGTCCTCCTTTCTGCCTGCACTCTACCTTTGTGACTTATGTGACCAAGGTCCGGAGCGACTGAAACGTCATCAAGACTTGAAGTCACAATAATGGCATCTCTCCGTTATTACTTATGTACCCATTGGAGGACATGTCAGAATAAAATAATTGTTATTTGCATGATGACCTTGAATGTGCGGTGGTTTTTCTCTTACTACTATTTAAGGGCTCGTTCACACGACCATCCCGCAAAAAAAACGGATGCCGCCCGTGTGCCTTACGCACCTCGTGCAACGGAACAGGAGGCCCATTATCAAAATGCCTATTCTTGTCCGCAAAATGGACAAGAATAGGACAGGACCCATCATTTTTGCGGGACCACGGAACGGAGCAACGGAGAGCACTCTGTGTGCTGTCCGAATCTTTTGGGGACCCATGGAAATGAATGGTTCCGTATACGGAACGCAGAAAAAACGGCCCGTATACGGAACACAAAATAGGTTCTCGTGAACGAGCCCTAACGGGATGGTATCCACTCCGCTGAAGCACCTCACAGACTGGACAATCTACTTCCTATACCAGTCTGTACACATGCCGACACCAGTGGCAGTGGTTTTCCCTCTTGAATAACTCCTTGCTGATCTCTTATCGATCCCCTGGAGCAGATCTGCTGAGTGCTAGGCTTGTTAGAGAGACAGTACTGCAAGGTGTTAACCCCTCCGCCGCCAGGGGGCACAGCATCCTCTCCACTGCAATGCTTTGATATATCAGCAGCAAACAGAAATGCAGATGGTGGGAGGAAGAAGAGGAGGTGTGAAGGCATCCTCTTCTGCATTTTAGAAAGACACATGCAGTGGAACCTACAAGGCATGAGGCTGGTATAAAGCCTGCTGGTGGCACACAGACAGCTCATGGTGCAGTCTGCATGGCACTAATGTACTGATTGACCACAAGTGGTGCCCTGGTCCAGAGACATTAAGCAGAGCAGAATAGCCCTTAACCCTTTGCCGTGAGACTAGCTTCCCTTCACTCAAGCCCTCGCATCTTTTTATTTTTTTCCATCTCCCCCTCCATTTTCCTCTGCATCCGAAATCCTTCGTCCCCTTCCTCTCAGCCCCCTCCCCTCAGAGGTAAGGCGCAGGCAAGGCAGTGTGGAGCAATCCGACGCTGCCCGTTTCCAGGGTGAAATCCACCCCTCCTCCGCTCCTCCAGCACCTCTCACATCCAGACGCTGGTTAATTAATGCCGGAGGATTTCTGAAGGAAATGAGGAGAATCTAGCGGGGAGGCAGGATAAGGAAGAGCGGAGGCGCTCCGTGAGATGAGAGGAGTCGTAGTGCGGCGGCTGCTGCTGAAGGGCTGGCCAGCGCGGCGATCAGCTCCCTGCTCGCAGCCTGGACCATGAAGTGCCCAGCGCTGGAAGTAAACGCCGCACTCCCCCCATTAAGCGCCGGCTGCCTCCACCGCCAAGGATTCTGCCACCAGCCATAATACTCTCCTCTTCTCTCCCTTTACAGGAACGAGTCTTTGGGAACCTGGTCCACCCAGGGATGTAAAACCGTGCTCACCGATGCATCCCATACAAAATGCTTATGTGATCGTCTCTCTACCTTCGCCATTTTGGCTCAGCAACCTAGAGAAATAGTAAGTAACAAAGGGGAGAGCTGGGGGTGAGGATGCATGTCTGGAGCCTGTGTGTAGGATGCTCTCCTGCAGAGAACCATCTAGCTCTTTTCATCCCCAGCTGAGAATTGTGTCATTTCTAGGAGAAGACATGACCACCGCTGTATACTGTAGTGGATGGCTTCATTTCTTAAGGGAACAAGACATGCAGGTCAATAGCCAGGCTGGTTTTCCTTGCACACAGCAATAGTGGACGAGGATAGGAAGAGCAGACAGTATAGTGGCCATTGGGATGGAGATGGCTTAATAGATTGCAGATCTTTATTGACCATTTCAGAGCCATTTCCTGACCTTCTCTACAGGAGGTGTCAGCTATCTAGAAATAAGGGACACCAAGCAAGCAAAATGGAGATCTTTTTGATTTGAGAATTTTAACCTGAAATGCAGATGAGCGGTGTGCCACCAGGTCCATCAGAAGATGTCAATAAGACCATGTTGGTTTGGTAGTATTTGGTCTGGGAGTCTACAAAGTTTACAGTAAAGTGACAACACCTGGTCACCATATCAAAAAGTTTATCCACACCAAAGACTTGCACTTATTTTACCCAAAGTTTTTATTGCTGTAATGGTGGCCTGATAGATTTTGCGTCTGTCATAATTGTAGGGGGTTTATGAGCAGGACAGCTATATAGCGAAATATTAATACGTGTATTTACTATCTACAGATCATGGAATATTCAGGAACTCCCTCCGTCACCCTGATAATCGGCTGTGGTCTTTCTTGCTTGGCCTTGATCACCCTTGCAGTTGTTTACGCCGCACTATGGAGGTACGTATCTGGCCTATGACATCAGTGTATATTGTAATATTTATCATATGTCTGTCTGTCTATCTGTCTTTTTTCGTTGATTCCTTCCTGCCTTCCTTCCTTATACCCATTGGACCAATGAGTGGAGCCCATAGCTGTGAGAGTAAATAGTAGATGTAAAACTTTAACTTTGCCTTGTTAGATCTTATCTACGTTTTACAAGAATGTTTGTACACATACATGATCTGAACAACTTGACTTCCAAAATAATATCTTCAGGCCTGGTCCACAATGTTCTGGCCTATGCCTGCTTCTGAGGTCATGCACCTGGGATTTTGGGACTAGTTGATCTTTTCTTGGATGTGATGGAATGCACACCAGTAGGCCTTCTTAACACCAATTTACCCAACTCATCTCACCACTTTCTTTTTGATTTCAAACAAATGGTGGAAGTTCCAGCAGAAGTGAGAGAATAGAACATCTCCAAGCTGATTTCACCAACTTTCACCAACGTTTCATCATTTGGGAAAATGTGTATTTTTTTGTTACCAACAAAACAAAAAACACAGGGCAAAAAACGTAGACAACACAGCACGTGGTAAGGAGAAGAGTTCTCACCTCTGGTTGTGAGAAGTCACAACAACTGTTTTAGTGTGAATACATCTAACTTTGAGGAATGGCACAGATGGCACAGGTAACATCTCCAGGAGGTTCACAGGTCACGCCAGGATTCAGGACGATATGTGCAACAAAAAAATGAAAAGTAAGGAAAATTTGTCTTCATTTAAGATACAGTCCAACAATAATTTGTTTGAGATTGAGAGGAGGTTGAAGTAAACACAAGGCACTTTAAATACATAAAGTAGGTGCCACATTATAGAGGGACGGGTCACAGGGGAAGAAATAATGACTGTGGGGATTTGTGAAATATAAACAGGCAATCAGTAAATCAGCATTATCAAGTGTTCAGTCGATGTTTATTCCTGGTCACATGGGATTCTGGATAACTTAATCCAGTCTCAGTACCTGGCTTAGTAAGGATGATCCACCAGTGTAGAAAGCTGTCAATACTCAGATCTCCATAACTGTAGTAACTAGTCTACCCAAGATGCTAGCTAATTGCTAGAATGTATCATGCATACTAGCACCGCTGAACCTAGGAGACCTAAGGCACTGCCTGGTTTACCAGTACCAAGACAGGTAGCATGTGAGCCTTATCCAGAATTGTACTCTATAATATTCAAAGTGAAAATACCATGAAAAGTTGCTAGCTTTCTGATTTTTCAATTGTAAAACTTTCTACTCTAGGACCCAGTACCAAGGAAAAGCTCTGGTTGAAAATGCCAGAAAATGTTGCACCTTTCAGCTTCTGACAGATAAACACACACACAAACATATATACTGTATATATATATATATATATATATATATAACTCCATGCTTAAGAAAGATCCTTAGAGGATTGAAATGTCGCATTGACATGCGTGAATAAAGATACACTTTTTTCACTGGATTTTGTGGAGTGCCGTAGAGTTTCTTCAGGTATAGATGGTTCCTTGGTCAAGGTCGTATACACTGACACCCGTTGCTTTATGGACATTGGAGTAGTGCTGCTCTCATCCTTTTTTTTGTGTAAATATATATATATATATATATATATATATATATATATATATACACATACACAGTGTATAAACTGCACAGAAATCCCGTGGAACCATCCAGAAGCTCCAAATAAACACATAAATGGCTAATTTTAGGTATATCTTGATTTTTTTATTTTTTTTTAAGGGGTGAATGACATAAAAAAATAGGAGTAATATAATACCTTACCAATCTTCTTATACTTCTGTTCTGGCGCTTTCTGGCTGGTCTCTACCCCCTGGTCCTTTTTGACACACAACATATGGTTGCACAGCCAATCACTAGTTGAGTTGGGTCAGTGTTATAGCTTGTGATTGGCTGAGCTGTCATTTCCTGTGTGTCAAGCTGTTATCAGCCAGTAGAATCCAGCAGGACTCCGGGAAGCATTGAAACAGGAGTTGCGGGAGATCCCGACACGCAGGAAATGACTGCTTAGCCAATCACAAGATGCACGAGTCACCAGTGTTTAATGATGGAGAATTCTCATACATGCAGTTGGATTGGATGACTAGTTTAATATCTTCAAGAAACAAATAATAAAAGTCCAGTTGCTCTGACTTATTACTACTGATGTCCCACACATGGAAACCCCCCTCTATGACCTCCAGAAGTAGGGTTGTCACGATAACAAATGCATTCCGCACTTTATGGAACGTCCGGCCCATAATCAAACAGTCCTATCCTTTTTTTTGAGGGGGGGAAAAGGTGACAAAAAAAAAATTGCGAATCGCAAGTTTTTTTTTTTTTTTTTTGCTACTGCGTTCACCGCAGTAATAGTTTGGACTTTTCGGACGTGGCAAGATGTAATATGTTTATTTATTGTTTACATATTTTATATGTAAAATTGGGAAAGGGGGTGATTTATACTTAAACTTTTTTTTCTTTTTTTTTTTACTTTTTATTAAATAACTATTTTCCCCCTTAGGGGCTACAACCCTTGTCCTATTCACCCTAATAGAGCTCTATTAGGGTGAATAGGACTTTACACTCTCTCTGCTGCCCTGTGCTTTGTGCACACAACAGCAGGAAGCTTACCATGGCAGCCAGGGCTTCAGTAGTGTCCTGGCTGCCATGGTAACTGATCAGAGCCCTGTGATTACACTGGAGGGGACCCTGTGGCCACTGCCACCAATGATTATAATACTGGGGGGGGGGGGGGGCACCAATGAAAAGAATTAACATTTAATACAGATACATGAGGCGGGTGCCGGCGGCAGAATCACATATCCGGCACCCGACCTCTACGACAGGTAGCTGCGATCAGCTGCACCTGAGGGGTTAACTGCCGCAGATCGCAACGCCTTCTCATAGAGGCCGGGTGCCGGCTATGTGATTCTGCTGCCGACACCTGCCTCCTGTATCTGTATTAGGGTCCATTCAGACATCCGTAGTGTTTTGCGGTCCGCAAATTGCAGACCGCAAAACACTGACACCGCACAAGGCTGGCACTATATAGAGGATTCCTATTCTTGTCCGCAGCTGCAGACTGGAAGTTCAGGACCGGAAATGCGGATGTGGACAGCACACTGTGTTGTGTCTTCATCTTTTCCGGCTCCATTAAAAATAAATAGGTCCGCACCCATTCCGCATAATTGCTGAATGGATCCGGACCATTCATACGGACATGTGAATGGACCCTTAATGGGTAAGTTATCTTCATTGGTGGCGCAGTGGCCACAGCCCCTCCTCCACCCCAATCTCCTCTCATTGGTGGCAGTGGCACAGGGGGAGGGAGAGACTCCTTCTCCCCTGTGCTGCTGAGGAAAACGTGGAGCGCGCTGAGAGCAGCACGTGCCATGTTCTATGATATTAGGCTGTGCAGTAGCGCAGCCTAGTATCGGTAAAAGGCAAATCCCGGTATAGAATCCATACCGGTACCAAAGTATGGATTGGGTATCGATAATTCGATACCCGGTGCAACCCTGTCCACAAGTGTTGTCTTCTCTGTTCCTCTTAGATGTCAATGGTCTTCGTTAATGATGTGTTTACCCCAGTCTCTTCCCTTTACCATTTAGCCAAGGGAAGTCTACATTTATCAGACTTTTTTATTTTATTTTTTACTTCTAGCATGAGTTGTAACTATTCATTTGAAATAAATCTGCCCTGCTCCCAAGTCTTCTCCATCTGAAATGATTTGTTTCTCACTGGAGTCCCATGAAAGTTTTATTTCTTTTCCATTGTACTTGCATTTAATATGGCAACATCCCATTACACAATATGTAAAATACGAGACTGTATAATATTAATAAGCACATAAATAAGGGTATGTTGCTATGGCAACATTTTAGAATTTGCATGTAGCATTTGCACAGGAGCCAAGTACATAGAATAAGCTTTAAAGAAGATGACTATGTGGTTTAATTTAGATGAAGTGGGAAATTAACATTTAATTTTAGCAACCCAAAAATATTTTATTCAGTTTTGCTACTTTGGTTTATTGTTTGAAGGTTGAAAAAAAAAAAAAAAATTGGGTGACACTGGCATGAAATTGAATGAAAATAAATTATACGTTGGCATTTAGGTTGGTTTCATTTACATTTTTCTTCATTGGGATGCAGATTTTCTTTCTTATGAGGGACCAAATGACATCCAATTATCTGTGAAACAGGTAGTGTGATTATTTGGGCTCAAATCAAATGACTGCTCCAAGCTGACTGATGTTTTATTCACCATTATCTGTAAACAAGCGGTGCCAGATCTCCGGGATGGAGGTTTCATATGAGTTGACAGTTAGGGCCTCATGTATTATTTCACAGTTTTGGAAATGTTCAATGTTAATTATGGATGTTTAAAACTCTTATCAGCATTTTCTCTGCTGTAAGTTGTTTGCCAACATTCCGTGGTGTTATTAAATGGATCACAGATACAAAATATGTACAAAGGATATTAATGGGGTTGTCAGGGATGTTATAAAATATGTCAAACAACAGGAAATGTGATCAAATAAAAAAAATTATGAATTACCGTACATATTAAATTTCACTGTAAAATCCACCTCTGCTATAGTGCTGCCACTACTTCTTTGCCGCACCGATAAAACCTGCAAAGACCACTGGAACGGTGATGCAGGAATAGCGGGGGATTTAAAGGGGTTGTCCGGGTTCAGAACTGAACCCGGACATACCCTTGTTTTCACCCAGGCAGCCCCCCTGAGGCTAGCATCGGAGCAGCTCATGCTCCGATGCTCTTGCTTGCCTTGCGCTAAATCGCGCAGGGCACAGGCTCTTTTGTTTTCAATAACACACTGCCGGGCGGAAACTTCGGTGTTCGGTGACGTCACCGGCTCTGATAGGCGGGCTTCAGCTCTGCCCTAGCCGTTTTACTGGCTAGGGCAGTGCTAAATCCCACCCATCAGTGCCGGTGACATCACTGGGGTTCCTGGCAGCCCCATGGAGAGCCCCGGTACGTCTCCGGATCTCCAAAAATGCGCGATTTAGCGCAGGGCAAAGGAGAGCATCGGAGCATGAACTGCTCTGATGCTCCTGTCAGGGGGGCTGCCGGGGTGAAAATGGAAGGATGTCCGGGTTCAGCTCTGAACCCGGACAACCCCTTTAAATGGAACCTGTCAGACTGAACATGGTGTTTGAACTGCAGGCAGCATGTTATAGAGCAGGAGGAGCTGAGCATATAGTTTTATGGGAAAAGGTTCAGTATAACTTGTCTTTTATTCATTTATATTCCTGATTATTCTGGGCTTTGAACTCACGGAGGCGGTCCTATCAGTGATTGACAGCTATTCCTGTATACATAGTCATAGAGGGAAGGTTGTCAATCACCGATAGGTCCACCTCCTAGACTTCGAAGCCCAGAATGAGCAGGAATTTAGATGAATGAAATACAAGTTTTACTGAATCTTTTCCCATAAACTATATTTCAATCTGCTCAGCTACTCCTGCTCTATAACATGCTGCCTGTAGCTTACGTAGCATTTTCATGGCGACAAGTTCCCTTTAATCTAGTAGATTGAATTCTTGGAAGTGTTGTATAGACTTTACACTAGGCATTGTACAGTAACATACTGGGAAGTACTAAACCTTCCATAGTACAACCAAGGTGTGCTGTTTTGACTTAAAAAGGACTGGTCACCACATTAGACACGTCTGTTTAAAAAAATATTTGTCTTCTTTATAAAATAACATTTCTAGAACATACTTTCTTATAACTCTGTGTTATACCATTCCTGCTATTCCTCCTGAATGTTTATGAATAAATTGACATCTGGGTGTTACCATTCCTGTTGTCCAATGTGTGTGTTCTTAGGGCTTGTTTACACGACCGTTGCCCCTCCGTGCCCGTGCTGTGGACCGCAAATTGCACGGCGCTACCGCTTGCGGATCGTGACCCCATTCACTTGAATGGAGTCCGCGGTCTGTCCTTTCCGCAATTGATAGAACATGCTCTATCTTTTTGCGGTGTGGAGCCACAGAACGAAACCCACGGAAGCATTCCATAGTGCTTCTGTAGGGTTCCGTTCAGTGCTTCCGTTCTGCACCGCATCTCCAGATTTGCGGACCCATTCAAGTGATGCGGAATGCATCATGATGCGGAATGCACGCGGCCGGTGCCCCGCTGTATGTGGGTCGCAATATGGCAACAGCTGTGTGAATGAGCCCTTGTATAGTTTTCCACTGTCAGCACTGAGTGGCTAGTGTCATGGCATACAAGGACACAGCCACAGCTAGAAACACTCTGTTGTCAATTTATTCATACATTTTGAGGTGGAATAACAGAGGGATGGTACAATGTTGAACTCTAACACGAGATCAAGAATTATTTTGTTAAAAATGTAATAAAAAAGACATGTCAGGAGAGTTGACAAGTCCTCCTTAAAGGCTATGTAAACCTTTTGGAGGAAATATTTGTTCATGATTGCATTTTACTATATTTTTTGCTACAAATTATATTTTCAATTGCCATTCAGTCACCAAGGTTAACAGTTTTTCTGGCTTTGTAACTGGTACTTTCACTGATCATCTAATAAACCTTATATTTAAACTACTAAAATGTTATTTAAGACACATTCTTATTAGTAAGATAAGAACTGAGCTATAATGAGTGATTATAAAATCAGAGAGCAGAGATAAGGAGTCCGTCTGCTCCTGGTCTGACTGGAAAGACAGAAAATCCAAAGGGTGCTACTAGAGCATGTCAGCTCTGTACAGAAAAAGTGATGCCATATTTAAAAAAATATTTTTAGCTCAAATGAGTTCAATGCAATAATAATTTTAAAAAGTTGCCCCCAAAGATGTACATAGCCTTTAAGTTAATGATAAGTTATGCTGAACTATTGGAGAACAAGGGGTTCTTATATTGCTTTGGCACTGGGACCTTATACAGTCCATGCATGCCCTAAACTTGTTTTGTTAGGTGGTTCTGTACACTTTCAGATTATCCATTAGCAAGTTGTCTAGATCAGTGTTCCTCAACCTTCAGTTCTCATGGCCCATCTGTTTGTCATGATTTGAGAATGTCCCACAGTATGAATACCTGTAGTGTGGAAATCCTGAAAACATGACCGGCAGGTGGGTCCTGAGGACTAGAGTTGAGGAACACTGGTCTAGATGTTTGCCAGTTCAGATATTTCTGGTCCGAGATTAATGTCTTGAATAAATACTGTTACTAAGTTGTTGATCAATTTTGCTTTTATTTAAACAGATACATCAAATCTGAGAGGTCAATCATTCTGATAAACTTCTGTCTGTCCATCATCTCATCTAATATCCTTATCTTGGTGGGCCAAACACAAGTACGAAATAAGGTAAGGCAGCTATTTTGCCTTCATTTTTCAAATAATGATTTTGACATGTGCAAATATTGTTGGATATGTTCTTGATTGTTTAACTTGCTAAACATATACTATAGAAGAACCATTTGGGCCTTAACTGTCTGACAAAACCTGGTCTTGTTGTTCATTGCAACCAAACAATGTAACACTTTTCCCAGAACAGTTTCAGGAACGGAACATACATATTGATTGGTGACTATTGGTATCAGTTTAGTTTTAATAATTGAGGCCCATCGTCTGTGTCGGCCATGTTTGTTTTTTGGTATTTGTTTACTTGTTGGACATCCGTATATTGGTAGCAATCCTGCTGTTGATTAGTATTGTATTAGATTAATAGATAAGAATTTCTGAACATTGCGAAAAGCATCTATTTAGAATACTGTTTTATTCTGATAGTTTGCATATTTTGTAACATTCTTATAAATGCCATTTTTCTACAAGGTTTACTTTCATATGTACTTTTGTTTCATTCAAGGAAATAATAGTTTAGGTTGCTGATCTCCCAGCAGCTTCTTGACAGCTTAGAGAATGATCTGTTGATTTACATACCGGTTGCTGTAATTAATACATTAGGCACTATATAGCAATCTGATGCAAACTCCCAGAGTGCAGTGCGGCATTGAAATATTGGATCTAAGGAATGCTGTTAGATCTACGTCTGTCAGCACATTTTTGATTCCAGATAGCACCCAGATGAATTCTGAGCAGAAGCATAGCAATGCGGTCTATGATGCTTGGTATTGTTCAAGATCATGGCAAGGAGCAGTGTTTAAATTTACTCAGCAAAATATCTAGATTTCTAGGCATTAACTACAAAATGATGGAAATTAAACATTAGAAGCATAGTTTTATAACCTTTACTAACCTCCTAAACTCGTTTTCAATATTTTATCCTGCAGGAACACTATAGATGACAACGCTGATACAGACTGATTCATACTGCCTTAGCTTAACAGTAGACAAGTCAGGCAGGAGATATGCCAAATCTATCTCAGTGGCTTTGTGAACGATTTGGTTTATCTTGATAGACATGTTAGGTAGTTTTCTATTCCATAGGCCATCGCTTCATTGGCTGACTTAACACCAATATTAACTTTGGTGCAGGTTGTCACATTTAGGGCACACACTATTTTCATTAATCCATGTCCTCTTTTGTAGACACTGACTAGTGAGGCGCAAAAAGTGTCAGAAACACATAATGTGGTGCAAGGCATGTGCACCAATTTTATGCACAAATTGAGCAATAATTCTGGTGCATTTACTGTTGCTTAGTAAATTCCCCCCATACCATTATGCCAAGTGCAAGGCTATTTATTTGATGCTCTTTGAATCTCTTTCTCATACACAACTCCCATCTGGCCCTGCACTAAGCATAACCCAATGAGCCGCATTTATTAATATTATCTAAAAGTAACTTAAATTAAAACTTAGAAGGGATTAAACTGGGCTAAATTAATAGCAGTGGCTTATAGGCATACCTATAGACTCTCTAGTCTAACTTAATACCACTTATTTGGTTTAGTTTATTCCCCAAAAATGCACCACATTTAAGCCATGCCCCTTTTTTTGCTGAGATATAACACTTGTCCTGTGTGTCACCCAAGGTGCATAAAAGTGTCTAAAACCTAATAAAGTGCTGAAATGCATATGTACCCCCTTTTTTGTGCAACGTTTATGGAGTGTTCCTGCTATATTGACTAAATAAATAGCTTTATTAGGGTGATGTGTGTGTATATCATTTCTCGTGATAAGTATGTTAAATTAGCTGCAGGTATAGCAAGTACAAGCTAGAGGTTGTAAAAACAGAATTCTCTTAAATGTCCACATTTACTGCACTGTTTTATCACACACAATAATTTTGCCTGGCCATACAAAATAAATTATTACAAGCCATTTATTCTGTCAGTGAAACTCACACTCCATTTCCAAGAAATGCTCCCATTTATCATCCACAATGTGGTAAAATGTAGCTGATATAATGATTTGATATCATGGAGCGATAACTTCATATATTATATTTATGTGTACTTTACAACACTTACCCAGCCAATGAGTTACAATCTGTGGGGAGTGTGGGAAAAGCACCTAAGTGCTTAAAGTGACTGTTGCCCTGATATTTCAAGTGCTAGTTATATTTTCATGATATTAATAATTAATTGTGAAATTACTATTATGGTTATTATTATTGTTATTCGGTATTTCACTCATACATTTATTCAGTGCCATTCATACTATGTTGCTCATTTAATTGATAGATTTTTTTTATTTTTATGGAAGGATATAGGATACGTATTTATTTTGTAAGAGAACACAACTATTATTATTATTATTATATATATTTTTTTTTAATGCGCCATTAATTCCATGGTGCTGTACACCCAGACAGGGTTACACAAAAATAAAAATATAAACAAACTATTAGCAGAGGGGTAGAGGACCCTACCCGCAAGAGCTTACAATCTACAAACACAATAGAAACAATATTATGTTACTTTCCAATACTATACCTTATAACACCTTTTATAATTTTGAGTAAAGTGAGGTTCTTGCTTATTGTTTTTATCCATTGGGCTAAGGCACTGAGGTTCTCTCAGAAGCATTCCTTTAGCACATTATATTAATGTATCAGGTGCATGCAATTCTGTATTTTTAAAATGGTGGGTACTGGTAGAAACATGTTATTGAAACTGCAATTTGGGAATGTACGATTGATAGAGAAAAAGAATAGTCAACACTTTGATCTTAATGTTTGTCTAACAGTTGTATTCATTTTGTGTATTTATTGAGGTAGAATGCAAATTTGTGCCTCGTTTATCAAAACTGTGTAAAAGAAAAAAATATGTCCTTACTGCCCATAGCAACAAATCACAGTGCAGCTTTCATTACTTAAAAACATGGCACTGCAATTGGTTGCTATGAGTAAATGGTTGATAAAAAAAAAAATGGTCCTATATTTTTAGTTGAATAATTTTTGGTTTTTGGATTGTTGGTTTCTTCTATGGAATTATTTTGTATGTGCATTAGATCAGTATGTGCAGAGTGTAGGGAAAGAATAAAAATATATAATTGGGTAGATTTTAGGGAATTTGATCAGGGAAAGCTTTGAGGGAGTGAGGGGCTGTCGGCTAGTTGTGTGCTGGCAGCTAGTTCTGCATTACAAAACCTCCTAGAAAACTATTTTATTCATGTATGTGAACAGACAGACAGCTTAATAAAAGTGCATAGGCTTTATTGCCAGCAGAACTTCAATATATATAGCAATTTTCTTCTTTCATTACTTAAAAACATGGCACTGCAATTGGTTGCTATGAGTAAATGGTTGATAAAAAAAAAAATGGTCCTATATTTTTAGTTGAATAATTTTTGGTTTTTGGATTGTTGGTTTCTTCTATGGAATTATTTTGTATGTGCATTAGATCAATATATTTTAAGGCGGGTAGACATTTGCTTTGTATCTGACTGGTAATATCCTACAATATACTATGTACAATATACTAGTGATGTAGCTAATGTGTACAGCATTATATCAACTGTTGTCAATGTATACCAATAATGCTTAAGTTAGTGGTTGAAATAATAGAACCTTAATGATCAGGAAAATAAGTAGAATGTGTTATTCACTTGACCAAAGGAATAAGATGTAGCATTATGATGTGTGAAGGGACCCATGCAACACATGGGTCTGTAGCAACAATGCTTTAACTGGTGATCATGCTCTGGTTCACCGCAATAAAGATTAACTTAGTTACTGTGCTGTGACAAATTCTGTAATTACTGTAAGCTTTTATAGTTGGTGAAATCTGAAATATACCCTTTCAATGTGACTATTTATCCAATTGAAATGGTTAGTTTCATAACATAAGATACATAGGAGTAGAGATGAGCTCATTGATTCCAAACAAATCTGATTTGTTATGAATTGTACAAAAAATGTATCTGCAAAATTAATCCAGAATTCTTTGATTCATTTCACAAGAATTACATAAAAACGACACCCACTGTGGATATTGGCAGGGAAAACCACGGTGTGTGTAAGGGATATCACATGACACTGGGAGGAAGTGGGGTGAAGGGCTTGCTCTGATTGGCTCAGAGGCTGGCATAAATGAAGAAGATCTTCTGCTGAGAACATCATAGAATGGCATTCTGTGTTCAGCTTCTGACCTGGAAGGGTGTCGTGTAGCAGTGTCTGACAAAAAGCAATTACAGACACAGGCCACTAATCTACTGTGATAAGGACAGTACTAGCAGAGTGTAGGGAAAGAATAAAAATATATAATTGGGTAGATTTTAGGGAATTTGATCAGGGAAAGCTTTGAGGGAGTGAGGGGCTGTCGGCTAGTTGTGTGCTGGCAGCTAGTTCTGCATTACAAAACCTCCTAGAAAACTATTTTATTCATGTATGTGAACAGACAGACAGCTTAATAAAAGTGCATAGGCTTTATTGCCAGCAGAACTTCAATATATATAGCAATTTTCTTCCAAAAACCATTTCACTTCATTATATCCATGTTATTAAATGTGTTGCATATTACTGCAATATAACGGGTAGTTACAGCAAAGAAAATACTGCAATAACCAAATTTTTTACGCTCGTGGTGTGTGATTAAGAGAATTGCATAGTACTGCAAGATAATGTATAGCTAGATCAAAAGCAATACTGCAATATTTCCATTGTTATACCGGTGATATTGAACACATAGTTCAGACTGTTTATCGCAAACATTGCATTGTTGTATCTGTGTTGAAATCGCATTTTTCTACCCATGATATTGAATGCACAGTTCAGACATTTTATCGCAAACATTGTAGTGTTATGACTGTGTTAATGAATGCATTGCTGCATCAGTCCATGTAGTTCAAAGATAGATTTTACTACAAAAATTGTATTCATTATTATTGAAGGCATAGTTTAAAGATATTTTACAGCAAAATTTGCATAATCAAAAAGGTAAATTGTAAGAAAAATGACATCCTCTAAGAAAAAAAATCCTTCTTAGAGGATGTCATTTGGAAAACAATGTGCTTGTGACTATTTGGTATGTGCAACTATACGATTATTCGTTTAGGATGTATGCTCAGGGTATGTGTATACTTTCAGGGATTTGAGATAGTGATGACCTTTATGTTGTTGCTTTATTTCATGTTGGAAAACAATAAAAACAATTTTAAAACAAAAAGGTAAATTGTAAAAAAAAAATTAGAAATGAAGGGCCACTTAATTGTGCCTCTCTGTCTTTAAATTACAGGAAAAAAAAACACTTGAAATTTTGCTAGTACCATTTAATAATCTGTGTGCCACATCCGTGACTTTTCACTTATAGGCCTCATACTAAAAATGTCTGGAAAATGAAAGTGTGCAAAGCGAAAGACCTAGGCCTTGTCATCCGAGAGCCAAATATGGGTAGTAGCAGCTATAGCAGTACCAGCCATCCGGCCAGCAGCAGTAGTAGTTGTAGTAATAGTGGAACGTATAGCCATGTTGGTGGTGGTAGAGACAGTGGTAGCAACAGAGGCATCTGGGATAAATACAGAGCAGGGAATCGAGAGGGTGGCCAAGGAGCCTACAATGACATATCACAGTCTGATAAAAGTGGCGGGGAGGGTAAGGACTATGATGATGTTTGTGTGTTGGACAGTATCTGGGAGCAGATGAGGTTGTTGAAGAGATGGTAACATCAAAGGAGGAGGGTGGTGGCTACAACAGCAATAAATAGCAGAGGTAACGTACGCACGTAACCTCCTAAGAAAACTGACCATGCCAGATCTGCTTGTAATGTGGTCAGTTAGGGAACTGGTGATGCCACAGATACTGTGGGCACAGGTTAAAAACATGCCAGACCTAGGCCAGGCACAGCTGCCTCCAGTTCCGTATGAGCAACTCCCATATGGCATTTTTTCTCCACAAGGTCAGCACACAAAACTACTTCCATGTGCAAGATAGGCAGAAGTAAAATAAGCTGTGTGCATTCTAACACAGCTCTACCGGGGCTCTATTGAAGCACATGAGGCAGCATCACCAGATCAGTCGGAAAATAGAACTGGCCAGCAATCAGTACAAGTGTCAAATGTTGTGGTCATCTGGGTGTGCTCCAGCTTTCCCCAGCAGGAGCGTGTATGCAGCAGCCCCTGTCCTCCTGTGTGATGGTACCAGAGATGATGCACAGCATTTATTCAGGAAAACCTTCCTAAAATCAATAAAATTGAGGGATTCACAACGGGGATGGCCATAATCTCATGTGGATCCCTCCATAAGGTCCGGAATCCCTCCCTACTATGAACCTAATGGCATTTCACTTTTAAAATTATTAGGGTTAAAACCAGATGCTGAACATGGTGGATGGATCAAACATGACAGCTGGACTCAACACTATTAATAAACATAACACATCTGATCGCGCAGTATGTTTTAAACACACTGTTTATTATCACTGTGAGCCATGCTTTTACCGATGGCTATATGTGTCAGTGCCACTCTGACATTGCTATCACTGCGTTTAAGAGCTTAAAAGGTGGGGGAGTAGAGAAAAAAATGGTAAAAAAGAGATCCAAAAGATATTTTAAAAAAATTGGAGTCCTAGGAAACCTCAGAGTGGCCAATTGGAACAACTTTGATTAGTGTAGAATCAATTTGGACAATTATTATAAAAAAAATAATAATCTGGATTTTGGCTAAAATACACATAAAAAAAAAAAACAAAGCATAAAGGAAGGTTGGCAAGGCTGAATTGTCAAACTGATACTGTTTATTGTTTAATCTGTGTATTGTTTAAAAAAAAAAAAAAATCTGAATTAGCATTGGAATTTGCAGTGCTTGTGAACACTGATTCTATCAGGAAAGGGTGAAGAGGAGAATTCTAGTTTAGGTATTGCTAGGTAAGAAAAGCCATTGACTCTCCACAGCAGTGATATTTGCCCCACAGGTTCTGTCAGAGGCCCAATGTACAGGGATATTACATCCATACAAACAGAATCCCATGGAGAATACCTCTGTATGAAATATACAGAGGAGACATACGTAGAGGGCCTATGCTTCTGCTATGGCAGCCCGAGTACAGACTCTCAATACATCCATGGTCCTGAGCACTAAGGGTTATACACTTTACTATTCGCCATGCAAGTAACTTTTGGAATTTGAGTCCAGTAGCAGAGGAACATCAGGTAATTTTGTTTTACACTTTACTACTAAGAAGTAGGATGAAATTTGTTTGTTTCTATAAATGTACACATCATCCATCGAACTGTTCACGGTGGTGCATTTTGGTGTTAAAATACGGCAGTATGTGGTTTTCTTAGAAATCAATACAGAGGACGGGATTACAAGCGTAAGCCTCTCTGGGATTATAGCGGATGTGTACAACTGCTGATATTCTTTCAGGATATCATTTTCTTTAGAAATGTGTGATAAGAGCTTAAAATAAAGTTTCCATGTCCAATTAAGATTGTGCCTTGCAGTTAGTTTTTGAGTATGATTTATTATGTTCATGGCTTGCTTGGTAAATGATGTTTTAAAGGCTTATGAAATTTGTAATGCAATTAATTTGACTCAAAAACAATCTTCCTATTGAGTATTTAGAACTATAATTGAATCTATCATAAGTATTATATATCCAATAACATAAACCATGTGAAGTTCTAGCTGATATCGCCACTCGAAAAATGAAAATCAATCTGTGTGGAAATGCAAAGTTTACAATGAATCAGACATTATCTGCTGACATTTTATGAGTTAGATCCGGTATGTCCACAGATTTGTATTACACAACAGCTGTCCATGGTAATATGCACACTTTATATATCAAGCATATTAAATGATATATATATCCCAAAAAATAAAAATAAATTCTGCAAGGAAAATTGACCTTCAGTGCTGTTTTTAAATCCGCAGCATATCAATTTATGCTGCAGATTTCTACCACAAATTTCATTATTTTAAATCCAAAGGGTGAAATAGGCAGCAAATCTTTAGTAAAACCTGCCTATAACATCAGAGTTTCCCAAGTGTTTAAGCGTACTAACATATGTACCGCGCAGACGAAAGGCCGCAGCAGGCTCTAATTAAACTACCGAAGACCGCACTGTTTACTGTATCTGTATTGTCAATGGCGCCACACAGCGCTGAACAGTACTGACCCACTGAATAGTATGGTCTTCATTAGTTTAATTTGAGCCCGCTGCAGCACTTTTGCCTCCCCAGTACTTGATCTCAGCACAACAGTGATACTGCGTGGTCTTATGTAGGGATGAGCAAACCCGTGGAAGCTTCGGGTTCGCCGGGTTCGGCCGAACTTCAGGTCAAAGTTCGTGTTCGGGACCCGAACTTGACCCTGAACCTCATTGAAGTCAATGAGGGCCTGAACTTAACTTTATTATTTTCCGTTATAACATGGTTATATCGGAAAATAGTATTCTTAGAACAGAATGCAAAACAATATGGCCATTTAGGGGTTATTAAAATACTCACCTCGTCCACTTGATCGCGTGTAGCAGCTTTTTTTTATCTTCACTGAACAGGACCTGCGATGTGCGCAATGACGTCACCATGTGGGAGAGTGCGGTGATGTCATTGCGCACATCCCAAGTCCTTTGGCAGGTGCTGTTCAGTGAGCATAGAAGAAGCTGCTGCAGCATGATCAAGTGTATTAGGTGAGTTGTGTTTTTTTAACCCCTAAATGGTCATATAGTTTTGCATTCTGTCTTAACAATGCTATTTTACGATATAACCATGTTATAACAGAAAATAATAAAATCACCCAAACCCAGACATTAGTGAAATAATCTGGGTCCGGGTACCCGAACTTGCAAAGTTCAGTACGAACCCGAACTTTGCAGTTTGGGTTCGCTCATCCCTAGTCTTATTCTTAAATTTCATGTGTTTATACACTAAAAGTTCCCTAATGTAATGTTACATGAAAGGTGGGACTGGTAACTTACTAGCAGAAGGACCCAGCTTTGCACGGGTATATTTCATCTATTTCATTTAATGTTTGTGTGTGTCATTAAAAGATATCGACAATATCCATTATAACACTGACATCTACAGTACCTCGCCCCCTTAACAGTGACCTCCACAGGAGCACACACCCTTAACTTTGACCTTCACAGCAGCCTGCCCCTTTAACAGTGAGTTCCACAGCACCTCCTCCTTAACAGTGACCTCCACAGGGTCCTGCCCCCTTAATTGTGACCTCTACAGTACCCCCTCTTAACACTGACCATATTTTACAGTCCCATTAACTGACCTCCACCATTTATGGCCCCCTTAACAGAGACCTCCACAGCGACTGCCCCTTTAAGTGACCGCCACTGTACCCCGCTCCCTTAACAGAGACCTCCACTGTACCCCGCTGCCTTAACAGTGACCTCAAAGTACCCCACAGCCCCCTTAACAGTGGCATCCACAGCGGACTGCCCCCTTAACAGTAACATCCACAGCGCCCTCCCCTTTAACAGTAACCTCCACAGCAGCTGCCCCTTTTTTTGTGACCTCCACAGTACCCTGTCTCCTTAACACTGATTTCCATAATAACCCGCCCCCTTAACAGTGACCTCCACAGAGCTCCTTTCCTTTAAAATGTGACCTCCACAACACCCTGCCCCCTTAACAATGACCTCTACAGTACCCTGCCACTTAACACTGTCCTCCATAGCGGACTGTCCCCTTACCTGTGAGCTCCACCATTCCCTGCACAGAAACCTCCACAGCGCCTGCCCCTTTAATATTGACTTCCACAGCATCCCGCCTCCTTAACAGTGACATCCACAGTTGCCCCCCCCTTTATTAGTGACCTCCACAGTACCCCATCTTCTTAATAGTGATTTCCACAGCACCACGCCCCCTTATCAGTGGCCTCTACAGCAATCTGCCCCTTAACACTGACCTCATTAGCGGACCGTCCCCTTAACTGTGACCTCCACAGCAGCCTGCACCTAGGGTGGCTAGAAGTCCGGATTTAGTCCAGACTGTCCAGCTTTCAGACTCCCCGTCCTCCGTTCGGCGCGGGGCCTGGACGAACACAGGGATATCCTTTTCAACAGCTCACTCTCAGACAGCAGCAGGGTGCTGTCTGAGTGTGAGCTGCAGGGAGAAAGTCACCCTCCCTCGATCCCCTGCAGCTGACAGAAGTTGATTTTTACCTTTATTTTTTTTCAGTCCCCGCCGGCTGCGGAGTGGGAGGGGGCCTGGCCTAACCGGGTCAGGGCGTTGCTTAGTGGGATCTTGGGAGGGGTTTTTAAGTCCGTCTTTTCAGAGTGGCCTGAATAGCCACCCTACCTGCCCCCTTAACTGTGACTTCCACAGCTCTCCGCTCCCTTAACAGTGTTATCCACAGCGCCCTGTCCCTCTAAAGCTGACCTACAGCAGTGAAGAAAAATGACTGGGTTGTTATGGAAACCTGGTGTAAAACTGTGTGTATGTGGAGACTAAGGGCCTGCAAGCTTCTATTGGCTGATAAGGGTCATGTGACCGTGTGTGTGGCAGTTTGGATATGAGGATAAAGACCTGCAGGCTTCTGTTGGCCAACGTAGGTCATGTGATGTTCCATATTTTCATTTTTTGGGGGAATATCTCAGGAATGGTACGTCCTAGAGAGCTGTGACCCGATCTAAAACCTTCCCGGATACCTGATGTACCTGTGTGCCAAATTTTGTGATTGTAAATGTGACGGTGCGGATTCCTTTAGCGGACATACACACATACATACACACACACTCAGCTTTATATATTAGATGGAAATATTTACAAACCTTAGTTTTATACTATATAAAGAGGTTGGTATATATGCTGCACATTACGAGGATGACCCAGCCATCTTAACAGTAGCTGTGTAATACCTCTTTCTCCTTGTAGTAGTGCTTACCATTTCCTACACAGTTAAAGGAAATGTGTCACCAAAAATGTTATCTGCCAGTTATTCTATTTCCTGAACATTATGGCATGCTCTGTGACCTGTGCAGAGGTTATTGTATAGGGAAAGAATAGATAAGTTTTGACAGTCTTCTGACAATCTATACACAGAGGTGATATCATTACAGATAGGATTAGAATGACAGAAAAGCAGATAACTGCAGTAAAGTGATCTGTATAGACCAAGAGGTTGTGCCCATTATTAGGCTTAGTGGCCAGTGTAAAAACTGCAGGATTTTATGGGTTTTTAAAAAATATAGACATGGAAAATTCAAAATAACAGAAAAATACTTTAAAATATGTTAAAAAGATCATTGAAACAATAGGTAATTTTGTGATGTTAGCCTTCTAACAGAAAGCAGACAATCATTTTAATGAAAAAATATTAATAATCATAATAACAAAATATCTGAATGCAAATCGTAATGCTGTCATTTAAACCATATTTTTCTCTATATTTTTGTGAATAATGCAATTAAGCAGCAAGTCTAACATCTTACTTAGGTCTTCAGGTCAAGGCTGAATAGACACTGAGGGAATTTTCCTCTGCTCAAACTGTGATCTCTATATTTGTAGATGTTTGTTAAAACAGATTTAGTTGGAGACATACAGATATTAATACAATAAAGGTAAAACATTTGTATTGACTGGCAAACCTTAAAATGTCCTTTAACAGCATGTTTAGCTGGTAGAGGATTCTACCCAGGCAATGTTGGTGCCTTTGGTTCACATGCATGTCCACCTCTCAATTTACAACAGCTATGAGATGGAGGTGGGAGTGTGCCAGTCCCAGAGATGGGACCAGCATCTATTTGACATTTATGGCATTTCCTGTGGCTATATGATGAAACCCGAGATGGGTATAGCCCTTTTAGGATAAACAAGGGTAGATTATGTTTGATACTTAACACAAAATGACAACTATGGTATACTGGTATTTAGGAGGACCTTTCATGGGTCCAGACATTATAAACTAAGTATCAGGATATGTAGGGCATAGTCCAACTGCACTTATAATTTTTTCTGGGCGGCGCTCCATTCACCTTCTGTGGCCCCCGCTGTATTCTCCCGCCTGGTATGCTAATTTTAGCATCGGTACAGGGGGGAGGAGACTGCCCTGTTTCTCAGTGGGCATCTCCTTCTCCCTGGCTGTAGTGCAGTCCAATCGTAGGGAGAAAAAAAACTCACCTTCTTCGTGGCTGTGACGCTCTCCGCTGCGATTGGAGAGCGCTACAGCCGGGGAGATGGAGATGCCCATTGAGAAACAGGGCAAGTTCCAATACTCGCTAAATCATTGTGACACCTTTTGGTGCTGCAGCACCAGTAGTGAGAGCTACACATTTACTAATCAAGCAATACAGTGCCTTTATGAAGATGTCATAAACCTATAAGCTTTAAAAACCTGAAATGTACATCATTTTAAATTCACTTTAAAAAAAACAAAAAAAGTATAGTAATTTGTCGTAGTGAGATATCTAAAGATTTCACTGGTGGGGGTCTCAGTACCGAGACCCCCACCAGTTGCTAAAACAAGTAGACAGTAGTGCTCACATAAAGTGCTCTCTTCTTGTTGCTGATGAGTTCAATAGAAAGTATGTGAACCCATCTCCAGTTCGGGCCCCGCAGCAAGGAGAGACAGTGCCCTGTGTGAGCGCTTCTGTCTCCTCATTTTAGCGATCAGTGGTGGTCTCACCGATCAAAACCTTTTTATGTCACTATGACATATCAATTTTTTTTTATTTTTTTTTACAAGGACACTAATTTGAGTGAAATGTCATTTTAACTGCAAATGGAGCAGTATGATATTTTCTATACAGTGTATCTTGCATTATACAGGATTGACAGAACTTCTTTTCCAGCCAAAAAAGGTAAAATAAATGATATATTTTTTCAAGTGGTTACAAAATGCAACATAATGACAAGAAAAAAAATTAAACCAATCAAGGGTGACAGATGAATGTCAGAATGGTCTATCAGACTATTTGTTGAATTTTGGAAACATTTTAGAGGATGTGGCTGGTCACAGCTTGTCTTTAGTTGCAAGTCATCCAAAGTATCGTAATTATATGTTGGTACAGAATAGCAGAGTGAAAGGAAATGCTGCACAAGTAATCTGAGCATTTGTATGCAATCAGCATTGTACATAATGAGTGTTTCTTTAAGAGTTACAGAGCACTGTTGGAAAACTGCCTTTTCCCTTTCTTTGTAATAGAAATACCTCAAGCTGTTAAACTGATAGAATACTTGAAATGTTAAAATGCTCGGTTTATAGAGGTGATATATGTCTTGTGGACAGAATCAAGACATTTCATTATCTAGTGCTTCAAAAGAATGTTGAAATATAGCTACTAAAATAAGTATTGAAAGATTTTTTTGATTAACTTTCTGAAATCCTCTGGTAATGGAGGCTAATTGTTCAGGGCGGATTTCGCAAGGCTATATTGTCTGTATGACAAATTTTTAGATAATGAAACAATATCCTGAATCCTGACGTTGAAATACTTATTTTTTTCACTTATTGTAAAGGTTGTTGCAGTGGATGAAAACTGCATAAAAATTACAAAAAAGTAAATTCTTCATACAGTATTCCCAAATGTATACATGTACAGCAAGCTCAATCATAGAGGGAAATGTTCGCCTGTTTACGAAAATAATTGTACCGATTTATGAGTAACGTGCAAATGGAACTTCTAGAATATTGTTATTATTACAAATAATAGTAATTTAAGGTAAAGCTCATACAAATTCTTATATTGACATGTAAATACACAGAATAATGGTAGTATTGTATTATTGCTAGTAGTGGAAAATGGTATTGTTATTAATGTGTGGAACCCGAACTTAAGAAAGTCAAGTAACTGTAGAATAGGGTAAAATACAAAGGTTTCTTTTTATAACTGTTAACACTCCATTACAAAGTCAGGTTGAAAATAGATAAAAAATTGGTTTGTTATGAATTTCACAAAAAAATCCCCCACAAAACAAACCCAAAGCTTTTCAGGTTTGCTTCGGACTAAACCAGTAAAATGGCGAGTAGCACCATTTTACTGCACATGTCCATGTTGGCAGGAAAAAGCACAAAGGAGAAAGAAGAAGGACGCTTACATGACCCCTGGGAGGAAATGAGAGGGAGGGCTTTGCAACAAAGAAGGCCCAAGACGATTGAACAGTTAGAGGCCTGTATTGGACAAGAATGGGAGAGCATTCCTATTTCTAAACTTGAGAAACTGGTCTCCTCGGTCCCCAGACATCTGTTGAGTGTTGTAAGAAGAAGGGGAGATGCCACACAGTGGTGAAAATGGCCTTGTCCCAACTTTTTGGGGATTTGTTGACACCATGAAATTCTGATTCAACATATTTTTCCCTTAAAATGGTACATTTTCTCAGTTTAAACTTTTGTTCCGTGATTTATGTTCTATTCTGAATAAAATATTAGAAGTTGGCACCTCCACATCATTGCATTCAGTTTTTATTCACGATTTGTATAGTGTCCCAACTTTTTTGGAATCTGGTTTGTATATTAGACATATTATAATAAAATGTCTGAAATATGGAAGGGTTCAAAATTAAAATGAAAGACCCAGGCCTTATCCTCCCAAAACCAGAATGTGGGAAGTAGTAACACGAGCTATTCATTCAGACGTAGTAATAGTAGGACACAGTTCTTCTTGGCATTGGAAAGGTGCAACATTATCATTAAGTAGAAAAAGGATGAGATTGTTTATTGGAGGGCTCACTCCTCTTCTGAGTCACAGCAGGATGATGTGGAGGTCACTTCTGAGTTTGACATCGCGCCTTGGAGCCAGGAGTCACCACATTCCTCCTGCTCCTACTTACTCCTTGCTGCCCCAGATAAGCCTTTCAGCAGCATAGTTTCTATCAGTCAGTCTACTGTGCCAGTTGTGCAGAGAGCAGGGGGCCAGGAGCCCACTTTGCTCAGGGGCCCTAAGCTCTGCCTCCTTGGAAGATACCTAGGTGGCATTATTTCACCCCAAAAGCCATCCTTATTGTCATGTAGCGGAGAATGTGGGCCACTCATTGCAGTTGTTGTTGTTGTGTGGGAAGGTGCACGCTGTACTCCTGGAGCAGCTGTTATGGCTCACTATGTTATTTTTTTTATTTTTTTTGTGGCAGTGGCGAGGAAGCAGACCAGCAGCAAGGCCAGGTCCTTTTGAAACTTCCACATTTGTATCAGCTTGTTTGCCACATCAGGAATTTATCTGCCTTCTCCCCCTCCTCCTCCATGTACATCCTCCCATCCCCAACAGGAGCAGAGCAGAGCAGTGCTATCACTCATCTTCCCTCCTATAACATGTGTAAAGTCAAGCGTTGTCATGCGGTGTTGGAGCTGATTAACCTGGGCAACAGTGGCCAAACAGCCGAACACAAGCAAGATGGTGAGTGACAATGGCTGCAAGATAGTGGCCACACTACACTCACCTAAAGAATTATTAGGAACACCATACTAATACGGTGTTGGACCCCCTTTTGCCTTCAGAACTGCCTTAATTCTACGTGGCATTGATTCAACAAGGTGCTGATAGCATTCTTTAGAAATGTTGGCCCATATTGATAGGATAGCATCTTGCAGTTGATGGAGATTTGAGGGCTGCACATCCAGGGCACAAAGCTCCCGTTCCACCACATCCCAAAGATGCTCTATTGGGTTGAGATCTGGTGACTGTGGAGGCCATTTTAGTACAGTGAACTCATTGTCATGTTCAAGAAACCAATTTGAAATGATTCGAGCTTTGTGACATGGTGCATTATCCTTCTGGAAGTAGCCATCAGAGGATGGGTACATGGTGGTCATGAAAGGATGGACATGGTCAGAAACAATGCTCAGGTAGCCCGTGGCATTTAAACAATGGCCAGTTGGCACTAAGGGGCCTAAAGTGTGCCCAGAAAACATCCCCCACACCATTACACCACCACCACCAAGCCTGCACAGTGGTAACAAGGCATGATGGATACATGTTCTCATTTTGTTTACGCCAAATTCGGACTCTACCATTTGAATGTCTCAACAGAAATCGAGACTCATCAGACCAGGCAACATTTTTCCAGTCTTCAACAGTCCAATTTTGGTGAGCTTGTGCAAATTGTAGCCTCTTTTTCCTATTTGTAGTGGAGATGAGTCGTACCCGGTGGGGTCTTCTGCTGTTGTAGCCTATCCGCCTCAAGGTTGTGCGTGTTGTGGCTTCACAAATGCTTTGCTGCATACCTCGGTTGTAACGAGTGGTTATTTCAGTCAACGTTGCTCTTCTATCAGCTTGAATCAGTCGGCCCATTCTCCTCTGACCTCTAGCATCAACAAGGCATTTTCGCCAACAGGACTGCCGCATACTGGATGTTTTTCCCTTTTCACACCATTCTTTGTAAACCCTAGAAATGGTTGTGTGTGAAAATCCCAGTAACTGAGCAGATTGTGAAATACTCAGACCGGCCCGTCTGGCACCAACAACCATGCCACGCTCAAAATTGCTTAAATCACCTTTCTTTCCCATTCTGACATTCAGTTTGGAGTTCAGGAGATTGTCTTCACCAGGACCACAACCCTACATGCATTGAAGCAACTGCCATGTGATTGGTTGACTAGATAATCACATTAAGGAGAAATGGAACAGGTGTTCCTAATAATTCTTTAGGTGAGTGTATATGAAATAACATACTCCTTGCATGGTCTATGTCCTTAACCTAGTCATGCAGCACTTTTTCAAAAAGTACACCAGCTTGCAGAATGTGCTTGCAATGTCCAAGAGACAGTCCTCTCATTTCAGCCATTCTTATGTGACAAGGGACACTCTCCTGTACTTTCAATGACAGAACGGTCTACGTTATACTGCTTAATCCACAACGTTCCAACTCAATGGAGCAGTGTAAAGCCATAAATTATGTTGTAATGCACCAGACCTCCTCAGCAGGGAGCATGTGTTTTTTTGAGGTCAGGCAGTGACAGCTCATCAGACATGCCCATCTTGTGCTGAAGCCCTTCAAAGAGGCAACAACTTTTTTTCCGTAGGGACATCAATGATCTGAGCCCCCTCATATTTATCTGAGAAAAAAATTTCACACTCATGCAGCAAGGGATGTTGACTGAACAACAGCTAATACAGCTTGCTGTCTGCCATGTAGATGTAAGAGATCCACAAGGAAAAACTCCCATGGAGGAAGAGGATGATGATGAGGAGCTGCCACTGGAGGAGGAGTTAGAGGTGAAGGAGCAGGAGGATGATGATGACGATGACAATGGCCAGGACACCCAATCGTCCTGGGCTCCTCGGGCACGCTGGCCAGGATGGTGACCTGTATGCTTACTTGCTTATGCACTAACATTTGTATCATTCACATCAAGCTGGATAGCCATGCTTTTAGACCCTCATTATCAAAGCAAAATAAGGGAATGTTTTCCTCTGACCAAAAGGCAGGAAAAATTACTTTATTACCGGGAAACACTGTAAACGCAGCTTGCCGCAGCTTTTGGCAATGAGACGTCTGCCACCAGCATGTCTGAAAGGGAGGTCTATCTCTCGCAGTTCAGTCTCTTAATATGATGGAACAGTTTTTTCTTATGCTGTACCAGGCTGAGGCAAATCAGCAACCTGAGACCTCCCGCCTCAATGCCCAGGTTCAATCATACCTGGACTCTGCTCTCTCTCCCACCTGTTCCCTGACACTATGGACTTCTGGGCAGGCAGACTAGAAGAATGGCCCTAACTGGCCCAGTGGCCCTAACTGGTTCTGTCTTCATTTTTGCCCAGCCTCCTGTGTCATCTCAGAGAAGGGTTTTCAGCATACCAGAGGGCGTTGTGACACCATTACAGACTAAATTATCCTCTGTCCGTGCCCAAAACATCACTTTTGTCAAAATTAACCAGGAGTGGATCCAGGAGGATTTTCATAGATCTGGATTTGCTGACAGTGACCCATCTTGCCACTGTTGCTGGCTGCCTGCCACCATCATGTTTTGTACAGCTGCTCCTGTCATCATGCCACTGCTACTGTTTGCCTGCCAACATGTACCATTTGGTTGCTGTTGCCGACACCGCTGTAGCTGCTACTCCTCTTGCTAATCCCCTACTGCCACCAGTATTAATGGTACACATTTGCCACTACTACTACCCATAAACAGCTCCCTTGCTATTACTGTGCTGCTACTGCTGCCATTATTGTTGCGGCCAAGTGCTTCTACTACCTTACCCTTTCCACACTGTGCTGCTGCTGCCTATCATTTTTTGGAAGCTTATTCCCAACAAGCGCTCTTTCTTTTGAGAAGTGGCACTAGTATGTGTCAGAAGTGCAGGCATTTTGCCCCTTAAGGCATGATTTTTGGATGTTTGGTCCCCAAACAAGCCCTTACGTATTTCCCAACACACCAGGTGTGTTGAAACACCATCTGCCCCGGATAAGAGACAATTTTTGTTACCTTTTGGAATATAATAAAGCATAATCCATGTGAAGATGGGGTGTCTTTTTAAACATGCTGTTCGTTAATGCCATCAAACATGCATTTACCCATAGCTATGTATGTCATTGTCACTCTGACATTATTTGTTTTTGCTGTCATTATGTTCAAGAGCCTAGGGAGGGAGGAGAAGAGAAAAAGCAAAAATTCATAAAAAATTTAGGAAAAGAGATAACATTTTCCTAAACATTCTGAGCCCTAGGAGACTAGAGGTTTTTATATACCAGTTTACTGGGCAATTGGAGCAACTTAAAAAAAAATTCAGCAAGCTAGAACCAAACCAAATCTCCAAAGATTCACTCGTGTCTAAAATACATAATAAATTATCAGATAGAACCATTATTCTGCACTGTTTATAGAGAAGTAAGGTAAAAACAATAGAAAAAAAAACTGTAAGGTGTTTTTTTTTTTGTCTTTTTTTGTCATTTTCGATGAGGACCTTGACATCTGATAGATCTTCTGCCATTGGCGATGTAGCCTTAGATGGTTAATAATGCCTATGTTAGCATTAACTGTTTTGTTACATACTAAACAGACAAATATGGATCGTTTTGTTTCAGCATTTGCATTTTCAGCTTTATGTTTACAAAATGTACGCTTCTCCTGTGCTAGGATTGTCCTTCTGGATTTGTACGTCTGGCAACCATGATAAATCAGGGAACGCCATGTATAACGATCATGTGCCAGAGATTCCCACAAGGTGATGTTGATATCCAGGGACTTTAGAGAGGCTTTCAGTGTATCTTCAGTGTATAGCTTCTTTTGCCCCCCATGTGATCGCTTACCCTTGGACAGCTCACCATAGAAGATCTGCCCAGCGCATCTGGGCTTTCATCAATAAGGTGTAAACTGATGCTAAGCCTGCTCTCGAGAGGACTTCTGTATCTGGCAACTTATCCTGCCACTGGATCCTCATGATTCTACGGAGGCAAGTCATGTGAAAGTTGTTCAGCTGTCTAGCATGTCTTCTGTATACTGTCCAGGTCTCACTAGCATACATCAGGGTGGTTAACACTACAACCTGGTAGACTTTAAACTTTGAAGCAAGGCTTATTCCAAAGCGGTCCCACGCAATGGTCCGCAGTCTGCCGAATGCAGAACTTGCCTTTGCAATTCTGCCATTGACCTTGATGTCAATTGTCACTGCACGGGAGAGGGTACTGCCAAGATATGTATATTTTCTGCATGCAGCTTCTGTCCTTTCACTGTGATGGTAGGTTCTTGATATTGGGCTTTTGGAGCTGGCTGGCACATCACTTCTGTTTTCTTTGCGTTAATGATGAGGCCAAAGTTGTCACATGCTGCTGCGAATTTGTCCATACTGGCTTGCATTTCCTGCTCTGATTCCGCATTAAGGGCACAAACATCAGCAAAAAGAAACTCGCGAAGCACAGTTTCTTTTACCTTAGTGACAGCCTGGAGTCTTCGTAAGTTGAACAGTTTCCCATTGGTTCTATCCCTCAGATTGATTCCCAGTGAACTGTTCTGAAAGGCATCTGACACTGACAGCAAGGCTGAAAACACTATGCTGAACAGGGTTGGTGCGAGCACTCTGTCTCAGGTAGCAGACCCCGTTCCAGATGATCAGTCAGATGATTTAGCAGCATCTTGCCTGCAATTGATAAGTGCTATTCCTCTATAATTATCGCAGATTTGTCTAGTTCCTTTCCTCTTATAAAGGTATACGATGGAAGCGTCTTTCAGTTCCTGAGGTATGGAACCTTGATTCCAGAAAGACTGGAAGAATTGGGTGAGTTTTTCAACAAGCACTGCACCACCAGCCTTATAGACTTCCGCTGAAATTCCATCAGATCCTGGTATCTTACCGCTGGACAATTGACTGATGGCCTGTAAGGTTTCAGCCTCTGATAGTGGGACATCCAGATTATAGTTGATATCCACCTGGGGTAATCTGTCAATTGCCTCATTATTGATGGTAGATGGGCGGTTCAGCACAGAGTGAAAATGTTCAGCCCAACGCTGTAGAATCAGAGTTTTCTCAGTGATGAGAGCTTCCTGGAGACTAATGTCCATACAGGGATCTGATGGCTTCATAGAATCGTTTGGCATTGTTTCTATCAGCAAACATCTGAAATTCATCTGCTTTGGCACTCAGCCAGGAGTCTTGCATCTTACGAAGTTTACTCTGTATAGTCCTGCAAGTGTGGATAAAAGCATTTTTCTTTGCAGTTGACGACGGGTCATTTTGATGAGCGCAGTGAAGATGATGTTTTTCGGCTAGCAAGGCCTTAATCTCTTCATCGCTTTCATCAAACTAGTCCCGCTGTTTCCTGCATGCGGGTCCGAGAGCATTAAGTGGAGATGAATTCAAGATGTTCCGGAAGCATTCCTAGTCCTTCTCAGCACTTTCCTGCATTTGCAGGTTTGTGAGTTGATTTTCAAGATCATTTACCAATGAGACTGTGGTATTGGGAGTTAGCACTCGGCATGGCCTTAGTTACTCTTAAATCCTGTATGTCTTTCCTCCGCACTATGACATAATCAATTAGATGCCAGTGCTTGGAGCGTGGGTGTGTCCAGGACGTCTTTTTGCGAGTAGGTAGGCGGTGTTAGTAATGACCAAGTAATGAGCAGCACATGTCTTTAATAGTAACAGGCCATTGCTGTTACATGTGCTGATTCTGTTTTTCCCAATTACTCCATCCCAGGTGGAGTGATTGGATCCCGCTCTCGCATTAAAATTACCAAGTAGAATAATTCTGTCAGTGCGCTTCACAGATGAAAGTAGAGTATGGAGATCATTATAAAACTTGTCCTTTACTTCATCTGGATTTGTCATTGTGGGTGCAGGCACTGATCAGCATAGCTTGTTTTCCACATAGTAATGGAAGTTACCTTGACATGAGCCGATCGTTTACACCCTTAGGAAAATTGGCAAGTTGGCGAACAAGATAACCACAAAGCCGACTCCAGACTCACGATGTTGGTCACTGCCACGTCCACACCAAAAGAATGTGTAGCCGCCTCCTGTTTCTGTAAGTTAACCTTCATTTGCTAAGCGAGTTTCAAATAGGGCCGCAATGTCGATGTCAAACCTTGCAAGCTCTCTAGCTACCAGAGCTGTTCTTTCTGGGTGATCTACTAATGGGTTGTCTTGAAGCGTACATACATTCCATGTACCAATAGTAAGTGGTAATACCTTTTATCTCATCTTGGGTGTTGTATTTCGACCGCATGAAATGGGATTCCCTCTAGCCGCGGTAAGCTGGACAGGGTTTTGAGAGAAGCAACAATGTTTAGGGCACCTTTTCTAGCCCCTTCCTCATACTACGGAGGTGAGCAGTGTTATCCTAAAAAGGGCTGCTCAGTCACTGAGGTAGACGCCAAATCCAGCTGTTGCTTCGTCAGCATGAAGACGACCATTAGACCTGAGCGACCTGTGTGCAGGTCTGCGTCCACAGCTCCCAGTGATTCCACACCTGCTGCTTCATCGCTCGCCTATCACCATGGGACTTTGACCTGGTCAAGATGTCAAGACTTGTGTGTGAATTGGATTTAAGTGAGGGAGAGGTGTGCAGACTCAGCCTCACTCTCTCTTCCCAGATTACATCTTGCTCCAATGGCAGGACAAAAGTCGAGACGGTTGAAGATGGGCTAGGTGCAGTGGTTGACCAGGGCATATTTTGTGTCTTGCCGTGCTCTTAACGTACCACATCACTTGCAGAAACTTCCTTCATGACCGTTGGTCCTTTTTAGTAACGCTCATCCGCTAACTCTGCCAGACTCTGTCTTCACATGCTCAGGATAGACAAATCCCCCTGCTACCGAAGATCAATGACCTGATGGCTACTCTCAACCTGGTTTAGCCAGCCTGTCGAAGCTGTTGCCCGGGGTGTGGCCGCTGCGCATTTTACAGCTGCTAGGAGCCACAGGTGAGAGCTGAGTGTCAGGTGGGGACCAAAGGTGTACGAGCTGCCCTGAAAAAAGCATGACATGCCCTCCACCAGATGTACTACCCCTCCCTAGACACACCATACACCCACTTACCAAACTGTAAGGTAGTTGATAATTAGCTCATATTAGGGGGATTATTTTCAGGACCTCATGTCATCTACTTGTCTAGTGCTAACGGGGGATAAATATAAGCCCAACAAGATTGCATTTAGGTAAATATTGTGAAATTTGTTCTTTTACTGAAATAATTGGAGGTGTTCATGTAAGTAATATAATCTTTAACTGTATGAACGTCAGTATAAGCAAGCGTGTGGCTGTCATTCCCAATGTTAATTCAGTGCTTTACGTGGGTGTGTTTTTGTATGTAATATAATGAATTATGCACCTTATAGGAAACAATGCTTTCACCTTGGAATGTCTTTTGTAAAGCACTTTTTGAAGTAAGAAAAAATATAAAAAATATCATCCTATAACAATAGTCAAATAGAACAAAAGGTAGGGGGCACTACAAAATAGAGATGGTTGTACATTTTTGTAAATAGACATACACACAATTCTCATCAATATGTCCTCTCTACAAGTTCAAAGTTTAATATTATGTAAGTACAGGAAATATGACGCTATATAAGATAGACAGCTGGTTTATGATTACAAAGTAATAGCAATATCAGAGGTATTGTGTATCTGCAAAAAATAGTTTTACCCTATGTTTGAGCATAGAAGAAGTCCTTTACAGTCATTTATGGAAGTACGTTTTAAGAGTTTTAGGCTAGAGGGACATACAGTAAGTAAAATCAGCTAGGGGAGTATTTGTAGATGAGATCTGATATGTAGGTGACACATGGCAGAGAGGATTAGTGGATTGTATGGATGGGTAGATGAGGTTAGCAAATGAGTGTATGATACATTTTAAAGTTGAGAACACAGTAAATCTATGTAAAACCAGATAGAAAGATTTGTACTGGTCAAATGAAAGGACACAGTACCATAGACTAGTATTTTAGAAGTTTTTGGAGTCCTGAAGGGATATAACTTTTAGATGTTTCCCAAATAGGAGTCAAAGGAAATAATTGTAAAAAGTAGAAGCAAACCAGGAAAAAATCGTATACAGAATGTCGAGGAAGCTCTGAGGATATAATTGGTTATATCAATAATTACATTATAAAATATTTATAAAATATTTATTTATCATCATATATGAAATTATTGTGAACTAATTCTTTATGTATATTTACAAAGCCTCTCTTTTTATATTTCAATATTTCATACTTTAATACTTCATTTGCAGAAGTATCCTTGTCTGACTTATCTTTCTGTCATACAGCTAATCTTATTTGTCACAAATGTTCATCAGTCTCTTAAAGGAAATGTGTTATCAGAAAATAACCTATTGTTTTAATGATTTTTTTATGTTAAACATATTTTTAAATAATTTTTGGTGATTTGTCTTTTAGTTTTCCATGTTAATATCTATATAAAAAAAAAAAAGAAGAAACAAATCGTAAAACCCTGCTGCTTTTGCTTTGGCCACTAAGATATTAGCTGTCAATTCTTGTTCTGTACAGATCACTTTACTGCAGTTATCTGCTAACCATTACAGACAGGATTAGAATGATAGATATCAGCTATATGGGATCCACCTTTCACCTTTCTGCACAGGTCACAGAGCATTCATAAAAACTTTCCCACAGAAGTCAATGAGTTCCCCTCCTCTGTCCATGACAAACTATGGTCAAATTTATTTATTTTTTTCCAATTCCAAACCCTTTTGAATTTTTTTAAGCTTCCCACTACAATGTATGCAATAGCAATAGCAATTTATGGTGCCATTAGAAGCTGAGACTTGTCACAAAAAAACAAGCCCTAATACGTTTTTGTGTACAGAAAAATAAAAAAAAGCTATGGCTCTGTGCAGGCAGGAAGTAAAAAAAAAACCGAAAATGCCAAAATGGAAAATTGCTGTGTTAGAAAGGGGTTAAAGAATTTGTAACTGATATCAGTCACATATCCCACCTAAATGGCAAAATTGTTTAAAAGAACAGAATTCCTTTAAATGTAAATCTAATTTTGGAGGCTTTATATTTTCCCCTTTATTCCGGTTTTAACATGCTGCTCTTTTTTTGGTAGTTAAACTTTGCTTGAATCTGAATGAACCAAGCAGTGTGCAATCATCAAATGATTTGCATTATATATAGCGGTTATGACATCCTATCTAACCAGATTTGCTGCGCTGCCTTTTAAGCCTTTCCAGAAGCAAATATAATGTTCCACAAACCCTTGTACTAACAAATCCAAGAGACTGATGGCATTCCGTTAGCCTAGAGGTACTGTGCTGTTTGTAATGTAAATGTTCCAGTCATTTCACAACACTCACTGACAACTTCTTTGGATATTTAGTGTTTGCTTTTTTATTACTTTGGAAGAATATACTTATAATAACATTTTACTGTTTAAAAGTTAATGTTTGCCTATTCGTCAGTTTTATGCCAATGGCCTTTAATTTTATTAACTGTTTTCAAGGTCAGTGGGGTTTTAAGCATGTCTTCATGATCTACTAAGAGGTTTTAAAGTAACATTAGCGTATTGTCTATCTGTACACATCCTTAGGAAATGGCCAGATGTGCAACACAAATATTCAGAGAAATCAGCACTATTCCAAAATTAGTGATAACAGATGCTTCTTTTATTCACTCATATGTTATAATCAAGGTTTCAGTTCTGAGCCTTTAAAAAAAAATTCATTATTATTATAATTCTTTTTAATTATTGTGCATCTTGTAGGATTATATAAGTTTAAAACTATTTTAAATATTTGTATGGTTGGTAAAATTGGAAAAAGACACTGATCCACCAAGTCCAACATAGAATCAGATTCTGTTGATACAAAGTAAGGCCCCTTTCACACGGGCGAGTTTTCCGTGCGGGTGCGATGCGTGCGGTGAACGCATTGCACCCGCACTGAATCCTGACCCATTCATTTCTATGGGGCTGTGCACACGAGCGGTGATTTTCACGCATCACTTGTGCGTTGCGTGAAAATCGCAGCATGCTCCTCTTTGTGCGTTTTTCACGTAACGCAGGCCCTATAGAAATGAATGGGGTTGCGTGAAAATCGCATGCATCCGCAAGCAAGTGCGGATGCGGTGCGATTTTCACGCATGGGTTCTAGGTGACAGTCTATTCACTGTATTATTTTCCCTTATAACATGGTTATAAGGGAAAATAATAGCATTCTGAATACAGAATGCTTAGTATAATAGTGCTGGAAGGGTTAAAAATAATAAAAAAGTTAACTCACCTTCTCCTCTTGTTCGCGTAGAGGCCGGTCTGTTCTTTAGCTGTGGCTGAAGGACCTTTGATGACGTCAGATCACATGCTCCATCACCATGGTGATGGACCATGTGATTGGAGCATGTGATCTGACATCACCTCAGGTCATTCAGTCCACAGCTAAAGAACAGACCGGGATCTACGCTAACAAGAGGAGAAGGTGAGTTAACTTTTTTATTATTTTTAACCCTTCCAGCACTATTATACTAAGCATTCTGTAGTCAGAATGCTATTATTTTCCCTTATAACCATGTTATAAGGGAAAATAATACAATCTTCAGAACATCAATCCCAAGCCCGAACTTCTGTGAAGAAGTTCGGGTTTGGGTACCAAACATGCGTGATTTTTCTCACGCGAGTGCAAAACGCATGACAATGTTTTGCACTCGCGCGGAAAAATCGCGCATTTTCCCGCAACGCACCCGCCTCTTATCCGGGCAAAAAACATGACGCCCGTGTGAAAGAGGCCTAAGGCAAAAAAAAATCTCAACAAAATCTCAACAAAACAGATAGACAAATATTCCTTCCTGATTCCAAATATAAAAAAATAAATCACTGTATCAATGTCCAATCTCCATAAAACTGGTACCCATAACTTAAGATTTTTACATTGAAGAAAGACATCCAGACCCTTCTTGAACTTGTACAGTTAATCAACCATCACAACATCCTGTAGCACTGTAGCAGAGTTCTATAGTCTCATTGCTCTTACAGTATGATAAAACCTTCTTTCTTTTAGATGTAGAGGATGTCTAACAATCAGGGTTACAGGCCAGATTTTAAAAGATCATCAGAAAGATCTCTGTGCTGTACATTCATATATTTGTACATGGATCTATCTGTGTTTTCTTCCAGAGTAAACAAACCCAAGTTTAATAAACTGTTTTCATATGGCAATCAATCCAACCCCTTAAAGGGGTTCTGCACTTTGTTTAAACTGATGATCCTATCCTCTGGATAGATCATCAGCATCTGATCGGCGGGGGTCCAAAACGCGGGACCCCCGCCTATCAGCTGTTTGAGAAGGCAGCGACGCTCCAGCAGCACCGCGGCCTTCTCACTATTTACCACTGGCTGAGTTACGTCACGACTTGTATCAACTGGCCTGGGCGGGGCTAAGCTCCATTCAAGGGAACAGAGTTTAGCCGCGTCCAGTTCAGTGATACTAGTCGTGACATCACTGGGCCTGCGGTAAACAGTGAGAAGGCCGCGGCGCTGCTTGAGCACCGCTGCCTTCTCAAAGAGCTGATTGGCGGGGGTCCCGGGTGTCGGTCCCCCGCCAATCAGATGCTGATGATCTATCCAGAGGATAGATCATCAGTTAAAACAAAGTGCAGAACCCCTTTAATTACCAAATACCCCATTGCACCTTCTGTAGTTCAGTTTTGTCCTTCTTATACACAGGTCCCCAAAGTTGTGCACAATATTTCATGTATGGTCTCTCTAGAGGTTTGTATATAGGCATTAGCTTGACATATTGGAAACTGCAGCATAAATTGAGCAAAAACTGGAAAACTATTGAACTAGTTATATTACTACAACTACTACTACTACTAATAATAACCTGTTATATATAAAAAAATATTCTGTATCATTTCACAACCAGAGGTTACATGAATGAACAACATCAGACATTAGATAATGGAAAACGAATCAGTAATCCAAACGATCGGAATAAGGGTTGTATTACACTTCCCTAATTACACAGGCTGATGTAAGCTGAACGGGGGAGGAACAATTGCTACCACAGTCGTTCCTCCCTCATTTTGTTATATTCATTATTGGCAGTACATACCTGCAGTGTGCTGCCAACGATTGGGCATCATTCATCCTGATGAAAGATGCCAAACACTCGACAAACAAGTGTTTGCGCGTTCATTGCCAGATCAACTCCTCAATTATAGAAGACAGTTATTGGGAATGAGTGTTCCTATGAACTGCCTGATTATCATGCAGTCTAATAGGGGCATAAGGACCCTGCTAGTCACAGCATATAATCTGACTAACTAGGGATGACACAAAGACATAAGGGGGGTTCACGCCAGGTCTAAAAAAGTAGGCGTGATGTTGACAGGCAAGGCAAGGGGCCGACAGGCCTGTCTCATTCATCATTCTTTAAGCCTGTTTTAGGCGTATAAAATGGTCTAAATGTAAGCTATCTAGGAGGCTGGCTTACATTTAGACTTGCACTGGATGCGCCAAAGTTAGGTAGAGCCCTCCGCCTCTTCATAACTTTGGACGATCCCCCGCCAGACATAGGGCCCGCCCTAGGTTCTTCTGCTTACATTCTCCTCTTAGTGAGAAATCCAGCGCCATCGCCGTTCAACAGATTCGCCGCGCCTGTGCACTTTATTCCCCATTATGGGCATAAAGCACAAGGACGGCTAGATTTGGATGTACGGGCCGCCACATGCGCATTAAACGCTCTTGTGCCTCTGCCCATGATGGGGAATGAAGTGTGCAGGCGTGGAAAATCTGTTGAACGGCGCTGGCGCTGGATTTCTCACTAAGAGGAGGACATAATCAGAAGAACCTAGGGTGGGCCAGAGGGGTTAAAGGGGAGGGGTTTTGTATTAATAGCGCAGAGGAGCCTGGGCAACGGCTGCATGAACGCTGCCCCTGGGCACCTTCAGAAGCTAATTAACATATTGAATAAAAGTGTTTTTCTGAGAAAATCGTTGATGGACAGCAATATGGAAGGTAGCATTCTAATATGGGGAATGTAATGGAGATCCTGATGTTAGTGTTCTATAATTGTGATTTTAGGCGAAAGACTCCCTTTAAGACTGGTGTCTAAAACGCCGATCTTAATAAATGACCCCCGATATGTTTTAGTTGAAAAAGTTGAGATGTACTAATCAAGAAGTTCAAAGGTGTTCATTGAGCGAATCAAAGTAAAACGAAGTGACTTTGATCTGAATTTCAGGAAAAATTAGATTTGCAACAAAGCCGCATTTAGTCGCGCTTTGTGGTCAACAAATAAATTTTTTCTGAAATGGTGGTAAAAAACAAAAAACCATCCTCACCTCATCCATTTGCTCATGATGAGGCAGTTACAACCATCTTGAATGAAGAAACTCCGCGAGGTGAGTATGTTTTTATTTAATTTTTACTTTTATAATTTTTATATTTTTTTGAACATCTGCATTTCAGCAGCCATACATTTTTTTTTTCATTAATGTGGCTATATGAGGCCTTTTTGTAGGCAAGACAGATTGTAATTTTTGGAGCAGTTTGGGGGTATATAGAAATAACCTATGTAATATAGAGTTTTATGCAATGCTAAGGCTACTTTCACACTTGCGTTCGGTGCGGATCCGTCTGGTATCTGCACAGATGGATCCGCACCTATAATGCAAACGCTTGCATCTGTTCAGAACGGATCTGTCTGCATAACAGCTTTTTCAGATCTGAGTTTTCACATCGTGAAAACTCAGATCCGACAGTATATTCTAACACAGAGGCGTTCCCATGGTGATGGGGACGCTTCAAGTTAGAATATACTAAGAACTGTGTACATGACTGCCCCCTGCTGCCTGGCAGCACCCTATCCGCACCTGAGGGGTTAATTGTGCGTATCATAGCCCCCTGTAAGAGATCAGATCCCCCTCCCTCCCCAGTTTTAAATTCATTGGTGGCCAGTGTGGCCCCCCCTCCCTCTCTCCCCAGTATTAAATTCATTGGTGGCCAGTGCGGCCCCCCTCCCTCCGTCCCCAGTATTAAATTCATTGGTTTCCAGTGCGGCCCCCCTCCCTCCCCTGTATTAAAATCACCCCCCTCCCCCATCATTGGTGGCAGCGGAGAGTTCCGATCGGAGTCCCAGTTTAATCGCTGGGGCTCCGATCGGTTACCATAGCAGCCAGGACGCTACTGCAGTCCTGGCTGCCATGGTTACTTAGCAATTTTAGAAGCATTATACTTACCTGCGCTGTCTGTGGCTGGCCGGTCGCTCCTCTTACTGGTAAGTGAAAGGTCTGTGCAGCGCATTGCTTATAGCACAGACCTGTCACTTACCAGTAAGAGGAGCGACCGGCTGGCCACAGACAGCGCAGGTAAGTACAATGCTTCTAAAATTGCTAAGTAACCATGGCAGCCAGAACTGCAGTATCGTCCTGGCTGCCATGGTAACCAATCGGAGTCCTAGCGATTAAACTGGGACTCCAATCGGAACTCTCTGCTGCCACCAATGATGGGGGTGATTTTAATTAGGGGGGGAGAGGGGAGGCCGCATTGGCCACCAATGAATTTAATACAGGGGAGGGAGGGGGGCCGCACTGGCCACCAATGAATTTAATACTGGGGAGGGAGGGAGGGGGGGCCGCACTGGCCACCAATGAATTTAATACTGGGGAGGGAGGGAGGGAGGGGGGCCGAACTGGCCACCAATGAATTTAAAACTGGGGAGGGAGGGGGGTCTGGCCCCTGCTGCCTGGCAGCACCTGATCTCTTACAGGGGGCTATGATACGCACATTTAACCCCTCAGGTGCGGCACCTGAGGGGTTAATTGTGCGGATCACAGCCCCCTGTAAGAGATTGGGTGGTGCCAGGCAGCAGGGGGCAGTCATGTACACAGTTCTTAGTATATTCTAACTTAAAGCGTCTCCATCACCATGGGAATGCCTCTGTGTTAGAATATACTGTCGGATCTGAGTTTACACGATCAAACTCAAATCCGATGGTATATTCTAACATAGAGGCATTCCCATGGTTATGGGGAAGCTTCAAGTTAAAATATACCATCGGATTGGAGAAAACTCCGATCCGATGGTATATTAATAGGAACTCCTGACTTTACATTGAAAGTCAATGGGGGATGGATCCGTTTGGAATTGCACCGTATTGTGTCAACGTCAAACGGATCCGTCCCCATTGACTTGCATTGTAAGTCAGGACGGGTCCGTTTGGCTCCGCACGGCCAGGCGGACACCAAAACGCTGCAAGCTGCGTTCGGGTGTCCGCCTGCTGAGCGGAACGGAGGCGAAACGGAGCCATACTGATGCATTCTGAGCGGATCCGCATCCACTCAGAATGCATTGGGGCTGTACGGATCCGTTCGAGGCCGCTTGTGAGAGCCTTCAAACGGAACTCACAAGCGGAACCCCGAACGCAAGTGTGAAAGTAGCCTAATATGAATAAACGAGAATCCCAGCATTTTATGTTTATTTATTTACACTGTCCATATTTCACACTGAATAAACTGTTAAATTTATTCTTCAGGTTATTACATTTCTGTGATACATAATTAATGTAGGTGTAAAAATGTATTTTCGGCAAAATCAATTTTTTTTCATTAAATTTTATTATACTTTTTAATCCCTTGAAGGAATTACAAGCTTACATCTTTACTTTATACCTATAACCAGGGTCGAATTTAGGCTGGTGGAGGCCACTGGGTAGAAAATCTGGTGAGGGCCACATACATTTTTTTTTTCACGCATCAGTTCTGCGTGGCTTGAAAAACGCAGGATGTTCTATATTCTGCGTCCTGGCCCCATAGAAGTGAATGGGGCTTTAGTGAAAAACGCATTGCATCCGGAAGCAAGTATGGATGCAATGCGTTTTTCACTGATGGTTGCTAGGAGATGTTGTTTGTAAAGCTTCAGTTTTTTATCACGCACGTTAAAAACGCATCAAAACACATTGCACTGGCGTGGAAAAAACTGAACGCAGTCGCAGACAAAACTGACTGAACTTGCTTGCAAAATGGTGCGAGTTTCACTGAACGCACCCTGAGCATCTGGACATAATCCGTCACACTCGTGTGAAAGAGACCTTACCTTGAAAATTATGAGGCCAATTACGTTTTCTTCCACTGCTACATGGAACTGTATTCTTAGAATTTAGCTGTGCCGTTGAAGTTACCCCATTGAAATTACTTACATAGTTAATTAAAGACATAAGTCCATCAAGTTCAACCAAGGGATAGGTGGGGCTGCGAATCCCAGAAGCAAGTGAGACTCCTCTTATCACCTTTCCACAGGATAGGTGGTAAATAACAGTTCAGAGTGGAGTCCATATGCTGGGACCCCTGCAATTTGAGAAAAAGTAGTATCCGAGTCTCCTGTCTGAAGCAGTAGTGTGCATGTTGGTTCACCAGTCCATTCACCTCTGTGGTGTAAACCTGACATTTATGAGTCTAGGAAAGTTGGGTGACAACCATTATGGATACCCTTAAACTGCTCACTGTGGGCTTAGGAATGACAGATGTCCCTGGTTATATTAAGAAAAATCTTTCTATCCAGTTTCATTGTATAAATAGGAAGACTTGTCATTAAGGACCCTGAAAAAGTTTGGTGACAACAATAGGTTGCACTTACATTCCATAACTATTACATATCAGGCTGCCTTGGCATTCAGACTACCTCACTAATATAGCCTTGCCATTCAGAAGTCTGAGTGATGAGCCCTTTGGGAGCTGTAATGGAAGCCTCATTGATTGTCACACAACTTTTCCAGAAATATATCATTTCCATATAGACTTTTTAACAACTAAACAAAAGAAAAACAACTCAAAGACAAGACTTTTCCCTTAAGGAGTCAGGATACCTGCATATGAGGGTTCTTAACACACAGTACAGACACTTCTCATGTGCCACAGCTCAACCTCATCCCCTACCACATGAGATTAACATTAGTTTCGTAACTGACATCCCTTATGGTTTAGATGCATGAGATCTTGGCAAACGGCAAATGTTGTGTGAAGGAAAACAATAGGTGACATTTTGTGTACATCACGTCTGTGTATGGAAGTGGTGTTCCTTGATTCATCTCCACACTTCATCAGACCTGTCAATTCTCATGTCACCAGTACATGGGGTACAGAATATGGCATACAGTGATACCCTAATCCCTCAATGGATTATTCTACAGCCATACAGTCAGTGCTATGTGGGCACCAAATGTGCAGCAAATGGCACACAATTCAAGGAGATTTGAGGGGGGGGGGGGATTAAAAAGAAAATGGATTTAGTTGCCCATAACAACCAATCAAATTACGCCTTTCATTTTTCAGAGCTCCTATGGAAAATAAAAGGATTGGTTACTATGGACATCTAAGTTTTCCTTTACACCAGTGTTTTAAGATGAGTTCAAAAGACGGGGAGAAACAAGGATGCAAGCCACACTGGTAATTCAATGAATATATAGCTAGATTATGCTAGATAGTGAAAATAGTAAAAAAAATATATATATATATATATATACAGTCAGGTCCATAAATATTGGGACATCAACGCAATTCTAAATTTTTTGGCTCAATACAGCACCACAATGGATTTGAAATGAAATGAACAAGATGTGCTTTAACTGCAGACCGTCAGCTTTAATTGGAGGGTATTTGCATCTAGATCAGGTGAACGGTGTAGGAATTACAACAGTTTGCATATGTGCCTCCCACTTGTTAAGGGACCACAAGTAATGGGACCTAATAATAATCATAAATCAAACTTTCACTTTTTAATAATTGGTTGTAAATCCTTTGCAGTCAATCACAGCCTGAAGTCTGGAACACATAGACATCACCAGATGCTGGGTTTCATCCCTGGTGATGCTCTGCCAGGCCTCTACAGCAACTGTCTTCAGTTCCTGCTTGTTCTTAGGGCATTTTCCCTTCAGTTTTGTCTTCAGTAAGTGAAATGAATGCTCAATCGGATTCAGGTCAGGTGATTAACTTGGCCATTGCATAACATTCCACTTCTTTCCCTTAAACTTTTTGGTTGCTTTTGCAGTATGCTTTGGGTAATTGTCCATCTGCACTGTGAAGCGCCGTCGAATGAATTTTGAAGCATTTGGCTGAATATGAGCTGATAATATTGACCGAAACACTTCAGAATTAATCCTGCTGCTTTTGTCAGCAGTCACATCATCAATAAATACAAGAGAAACAGTTCCATTGGCAGCCATACATGCCCCTGCCATGACACTACCACCACCATGCTTCACTGATGAGGTGGTACGTTAAGGATCATGAGCAGTTCCTTTCCTTCTCCATACTTTTCTCTTCCTATCACTCTGGTACAAGTTGATTTTGGTCTCATTTGTCCATAGGATGTTGTTCCAGAACTGTGAAAGCTTTTTTAGATGTCGTTTGGCAGACATCTGCATTTTTGAGGCTCACCAATGGTTTACATCTTGTGGGGAACAATCTGTATTCACTCTGGTGAAGTCTTCTCTTGATAGTTGACTTTGACACACATACACCTACCTCCTGGAGAGTGTTCTTGATCTGGCCAACTGTTGTGAAGGGTGTTTTCTTCACCAGGGAAAGAATTATTCGGTCATCCACCACAGTTGTTTTCCGTGGTCTTCCAGGTCTTTTGGTGTTTCTGAGCTCACCGATGCGTTCCTTCTTTAAGAATGTTCCAAACAGTTGTTTTGGCCACACCTAATGTTTTTGCTATCTCTCTGATGGGTTTGTTTAGTTTTTTTAGCCTAATGATGGCTTGCTACACTGATAGTGACAGCGCTTTGGATTTCATCTTGAAAATTGACAGCAACAGATTCCAAATGCAAATAGCCCACTTGAAATGAACTTTGGACCTTTTGTCTGCTCATTGTAATTGGAATAATGAGGGAATAACACACACCTGTCTATAGAACAGTGGAGAAGCCAATTGTTTCATTACTTTTGGTTCCTTAACAAGTGGGAGGCCCATATGCAAACTGTTGTAATTCCTACACCGTTCACCTGATTTGGATGTAAATACCCTCAAATTAAAGCTGACAGTCTGCAGGTAAAGCACATCTTGTTCGTTTCATTTCAAATCCATTGTTGTGTTGTATAGAGCTAAAAATGTTACAATTGTATCAATGTCCCAATAGTTATGGATCTGACTGTGTGTGTGTGTGTGTATATATATATATATATATATATATATATATATATACATATGATACAAAATATGATAGTTGCAGAATAGCAAGCAGTCAGAAATAAAGAATCACTTAGCTTCGAGCCTCAGAATGGTGTCCAATAATCAATGATAGTAGTAGCCCCAGATGCCTTCCTTTGTGTTTGTGTCCCCCTCCATCAGTAGTCAGTAGTCACCATCCGCTTGGGTCTGGCTGTTTGTAACTTCAAACTCTCACTGTTACCAAAAGGGGTTAATAAAGGTGTTAAGTAAATAGCCATTTTCTGGCTGTTTGTAACTCCCCATTCTTCTTCAGTTCCTCCCATCTGGTCAAGATACCACTAGCTTTTCCTCTCTATCTCGTTTCTTGATCTAGTTGCTATCCCAGTAAACATCTCTGTCCTTGTCAGCCTTATAAAAGTATCCACTCATCTTCCTCCCTATCTTTACTGCCTGTTCTTCAAGTCTTCAATCCCTTAGACTTTTCTAGAGCTCCTAACTGGAATATCAAATTGCATGCTGTGTATGTAAACAGTGGAGGAATTACCTGTGAGAGCACTGAACATAGTAAACAATTGAGCCTGATAGGCAGCTAGAGTACTCTCAATTAGCATATTTTTCATATGGACAGTAAAACTTGGTATATTAGGACCCTTCCAATCCCAAATCACTGTAACCTGGTTAAGTTCTAAGTCATACAATGGATTGTGTGTTATCCCATTACTGCATGCTACTTGTCTTAACCTTTGTGCACCTTCTGGCAATGCTTTCCAGGTGTTGTGTGAAATATATGTGTGGGTGTATCATATACCTGGGCAATTTGCTCCCTCACAAAATGTAACAGCAGGAAGTTATCTGTGGTCTTACTAGCTTATCTCATCTTTAAACATACCATGGGGTCTGCACAAATACTGCCTATTGCCTCTTTGCTATTTATAATAATGGTGTCTACACTATAATCCCATAACCTCAAAACTCATGTCAACAGATTATCTCCTGGCTTCTGGTTTACCTAACTGTGTTAAATTTGATGAGTGACATCTTGTCTCCTCTGTCTTAGCATCCTTAGCACTAGCTTGCCGTTCATCAGATACTGTATGTATTACTTCCTCCTTAGTCATTTTGATAACAATAGGTCAAGCCTGTGGTTCTGAATCTGTAGTTTCTATATCATCATCTGAACGCCCCCTTTCTTGTAAATCTTCCCACTTATCAGATTTGATCAAACTATGTAAACATGAGCTACATTTATAGCAAGGCGTGGTGTAATATATATGCTTCAAAGTTTTCCTGTCAACTACTGTAACTTGTAGTTTCAATTGATCCCTCAAAACTGTCCTTAAAAGTGTCCTCAGCTCAGCAGCCTCCTGTAGTTCTAACCTCAAATTATCAAATTGTTCCTGTATGCTTTGCAGGGCTTGTACAAAAACCCAGCCCTCACTAGCTGCAATGTGCCTTTGTCCAGCATCATACTTTGAGAGATGAAAATGGGGGGCAATGGCCTGGGGGTTAGGCAATTGTTAGCTCTCTACATATGCTATGGGAGTACATTTTCTGGAATTGCACACCCATGGAGGCAACAAATGGGATTTGGAACCAATGTTGCTACTATCTTACGCTTTCCTATTCTTTAAGAAAATGTTCAATCTGGCAACCATCATTGATGCATTATCCTACTTCTGACACCAAATGTGTTACGGTGGATTCTAAGGTATGAGAATAAATAGGCTTAAACCATGGCTAAGTAATTAAGAAGGTTACTAAGCAGTGATAAAGACATATACAAAAAGACATATAGAGATCACATACAACATAAGATACAGGAACAATTACTTAACCTGCAATCAATGGAAAAGCTCCTTCCCGGTTGGTGTCCAACATGGTGGAACACAAAGATATGTGTAGTTTTCTCACACAATCCTCTTCTTTTGGTGCCTTATTCTCTTTACATGCATATAACTTTACACCTTATTTGCCAGTGAACTCTCCTAAAAGGTTTACAGTGTGCAGTACACATGTACAGTGACCCCAGTCCTTAAGAATGTGGCCTAGTATCAGTTACCAGCCTCGGTAACTGTAGAACAATAAGGCCCTGTATCTATACACTAACAAGTAATAATTGAAGGGAAAGAACCACAAAAATAAAAGCTTATAGCACAACCAGTTTTGATAAATCTCCTCCAATTTCTTTCTGATAGTTCATAAATCTGTCTTAGTTGCTCATAACAACCAATCACATTGCAGCTTTCATTTTTCAAGCACAGAATATAAAATTAAAGCTGCACTGTGATTGGTTTCTATGGGCAACAAAGAGTTTTTCTTTCTCACCATTTGATAAATTTGCCATGAACACATCCATATTTTTTGCAAATCTGTATGGTCATTCAGTAAATTATATAATATGTCTTATTCTGGTTCGCATTGCAGACACAAATAGCCATTTCTATTAATTTTCCTGTGTAGAGAGGAAAGCACCAAGGTATGAGTCCCAGGTGCCATCCCTTTAATCTGGCCCTACCTATAATGTATTAGCATAGTCCTGTATGCTAATATAATATGCCCTGTGTCACTATGACGCAAGTTGTTTTTCGGCAATACTTAGTGTAGCCCAACAACAGGGTAAACAGACAGCCCTGAGGTCCTTTCTATTCCCCCCAGAGATGACAACACAGGGGTCTGCCAGTCCCCAATCGTGTCAACAGGACACCTGGTGACCTGATCGAAGGAGGGAGTCTCCATTGATCAATTTCACTGTTACTTGTGACTGTGGCATTCAAAAGATTGATCTGCCAGGATTCCTCCTATGTACTATACATGTAAAAGTCAACAAAATAATATAATAAATATCATGTAACATGAGGTAAACATGTGTACAGCAAAGACATATCTAATCGGTAGTTTCCCTTCAAAACTATCCTACTTGTAGTAGACGAAAAGCAATTGATGACCGTTAATATAATATGACACAATGCACATCAAAATCAGAGGTATACATCAAATTATGGGGCACATTTATTCAGACCAGCGTTGTAGACGCCGGTCTTAATAAAGGCCCTGTGCTGGCGGTGGATCCAGCAGAGTTATGTAGAGGCGCCGGCCTACCTATAACTTGTGTGTAGACAGATATACAAAGTGATGTATGAGATGGGCCTACCACACTGTCCTCTTTCCTGTCCACACCACGCCGACAATTTTAGCCCTGGCATGAGCGGCGAAAAGTCGCAGATTGCGCCGTTGCGCCTCTATCTGCGACGAAATATGCCTAATTTAGGCATATTTGAGAATAGTGTTTACCTTATGATAGAATTGGGATGATGCAAAATTGCATTAAAGAGCTGCTTAAACCTAAGCTTAAAGGAGAGATGTGAGATAAAGTAGTGATCATAGTTTGCAGACACAGTTTTTTTTTGCTTTTGCTCAACTCCTCCTGAGTAGTCCTATTGGGGAACACTTTAGTCATCTCCTTCACAGCCTGAAATAGTTGCTTCCAGACAACACAGATAAATTAAATTGCTTAGCAATTAGAGCCAGCATGCTTTACATTTAGTGCCCTTCCAAAACCGTAATTTGGCTGCAAGAAATTGGGGAGTTAGAAATAATCGTACAGGCTTAGGGCAGCAAATTCAAGTTGTGCTCTGGGTGAAGGAAAATTTTGTTAAGACTGAAAGAACTCAGCTAATCATACTTGTATAATATCTACAATAATAGTGTATAATATACTATACAATAATGTAATTTTAGGGTAAACTTTTTGTGGGTTTGTAAATTCAGTTTTCTTTGTGTGGAACATTGGACTTAATGCTGAAAGTATTCAATTAAGTTCTAGAACATGGCTCATTTCATTTATGCACAGCTCACACATCATCCTGTGGTAATTACACAAAATGACATAAACTATAGGGATGAATTTTATTTTCTCCACTAAAGATAACCAAATAGCTGTAAAGCGAAATTGTCATTTATTCTACTATTGCCAATTGCCTGGGGCTTCTTATAAAACACAGTCATCAGCCATTACCTAGAAATAAACTTCTATGCAGACAGTTTAGGTTAAATGGTCCTTGATAGTAGAATGCTGCTATCTAAGAAGGTTAATGAAAAAACAGCAGTCTGCTAAAAAAACAACGGAAATAATCTGTGAACTTTTATATAAAATTAGATAGATAGTCTTGAGAAAAACAAAGCACTCTTTTTGAATTCTGGATTTATGTATTAGGACATAATAAAGAAAACATATGGCTTTTAAAATGTCTTAAACTTGGGAAATACAAACTCACATGACGAGTTACAATGTGCCATTATCTATTTCATAAAATTCAAGTCAAAATACAGAAGCTGTTTGTGAAGAATTAAGTACAGTCTTACGACTTCCATAGGAATTGAAGGGGTTCTGTGGAAATTATTTTAAATGGTCCTAGAATGTGAGCAGGACTGGTTTCCTCCGCTAGCAGACATGCCTAGGGGAGTGAGGGGCTCACCACACATTACACTCTGCACCTGCATACACTACTTACTGTAGAGTTTTCCTGTCAGGCTGCTCAGTCATAATGACATAACATAAGCAGGCTCATATCATTACCGTCTACTGTAGAGTAGTGTTGAGTGTTGTGAAGCCCCTCACGTCACACCACTAGGCAGCTCTGCAAGTAGAGGCAACCAGTGCTCCTCACATTCTAGGACAGGTTGATAGCGGCCATTTTAAATAATTCCCAGAAAAACCCTTTTAGAAGGAAAGTAGTAGCCAGGTGTTGTTATTCAAATTTTATTTATTGATCAACAGCAGGTGTCATCACCTCCTTAAAAGCAATCTGGGAATGGTAATAAGGCCATTGAAGTGACAAAAAATGGCAAATTGGCTGTTTTAATTTTTTTTTCCCCGCTACGCCATTTGCCATATGCCATTAATATTGTTATATTTTAATAGTAATGGCATTTTTGCACGTGGCGATGCCCATGATGTTTATTTTTTTTATTGGTTAATTATTTTTATTTTAAGGAAAGGGGGGCGATTTGAACGTTTAGTTTTTTTTAATATTTGTATAACTTTTTTTTTAACTTTTACCTCGGGTGACAATAACTGGCAATCATTAATCAGTGATGACTAAATAGCCATTATTGAAGACTTCATTTGCACTATATCAATACAAGGCTGCCTAGTGGCCTGTATTGATATATACATCTAATTGACTCTGAAGCCTGCTTGAGGCTTTGGTCAATTAGAACAAGGTAACAGGTTCCCCGATCTCAGCTGGGGAAAGTTGTTAACGGACCGGAAACGCGCGACTTCCGGTTCCAGTCTGCACAGATACCTTGGTCACATTTGACCACGGCATCTGAAGGGTAAGATGTATGCCATCCGCCTTATGGCTTATTTCATACATGTGCCGCGGGTCTCTGCTATTTAAAATAGCAGAAACCCCGTGGTTAAGGCGCCCGCTGCAGGTGCAAGCGGGCGCCATTTATAATGATCGGACCCATGACGTACAGCTACGTCATGGGTCCTCAAAGGGTTAATACTAGAGGTTGGGTGACAAATCTGTCAAATCCACGAATCCCTCGAATCTTGTTGGATTCGATAGATTCGAGAACCTTTTCGGATTAAAAAAAATAATTGGATTTATCCCACCTCTAGTTAATACCTTCCCTTCTAAGGACTAGTGGGGTCATTTATCGAACTGGTGTACAGTAGAACTGGCTTAGTTGCCCATAGCAACTAATCAGATTCCACCTTTCATTTTTGACAGCTCCTTTGGAAAATTAAAGGTGGAATCTGATTGGTTGCTATGGGCAACTAAGCCAGTTCTACTTTACACCAGTTTGATAAATGACCCTAATAGATGTTTTCTTTTACTATATCCTGCTACATAAAACTGCAAGGTGTGTTCTGTTTTTCTCATGACGTTACATAAATATGAGATAAATAATTGACAGAAAAATACATCAATCTGTCTTTAGTGTTGTTCGTGAATATTCTAATCACAAATTTTTATCACTGATATCCGCACTTTGAGAATTTGCGAAGATGTAGAATATAGTACTATATATATTCGTAATCGCAAAGATTCTTTTTTTTTTTTTTTTTTTCATCAGTAACCTCTCTACTTGCTTGTGGTCCAATGAGAAGGCTACAATATATTTGTCAGAGCTTAGCAACATCCCTAGCAACCAATAGGAAAGTTGTCTACCCCTTTACTATATAAGAACCTCCTCAGCAGCCATTTTCTGCAGTTTCTGAGAGAGAGCAGTGACATTGCTGTGTTCTGTGCTTTCATCTGGATCCTATTCCTTATCCAGTTACATTAGATAGTTAGTTAGCTCATATATATAATACAGATAGTTAGTGGGAGATAGTCAGTGTAGGTTAGATAGTGATATAGTGTAGCTGTAGGTTCCAGTGCAGGGTGTTAGGTAGTGTGATAGGAATTACAGTTTCTCTGCTGTCCATACATACACGCTACAGACATAGTGATGTGATGTCACAACAATACTTAGTGAATCAATCAGTAATATCTACTCAGACATGATAAAATGTGAAGTTGCATGCATTGCACAAAAAATATGCGCATCATTAGTGCTTGATTTGCGCAATCGCTGAAATAATGCCTGGAGATCCCGAATTCTAGAATTCGCCAATTTATTGCGAAAAATTTGCAATATATTGCAAAAACAAATATTGCCTATGCCGCTCATCACTATCTGTCTTCAAGTGTGATTTAATGTTGCACTGCATGCCAGCAACATGCAGTGAACTCACATGGATATATTATTCTTTTTCAAAATTATACATTATTTTGCATATTTTTCTGTTTTATTTCACCATTGGACATTTGAAGAGCTTTTAATGGGACATATCACAGCTTAATGTGCAAACAGTAAATGACTCTTCTGCCTTGGCAGACATTTTGGAGATTAGACTTCCAGCAGTGAAGTTGTGTCAGGCATGGGTTTTAGATTGCTTGTGCTCCCATAACAGAAGCTTTTAGGCACATAATGTCAAGTACTATGGTCATTCAAATGAATCTGTGATAAGAGAACAAATGAAAATATAAAATATATGGAAAATGAAACTAGAACACATTCCAAATGGTATTTATTTGTCCCATAGCATGCAATTTTTTTTTTAAAAGCGATGCATTACAAGGACTTTATCACACATGACCATTAGTGATTGCCTTGCGGTTCGCCCGGCGGTCGGTTCGTGGCGAACTTTGCGGGTTCGCGATCCGCCTAATTTGCGAACATATGGCGTTGTCCGCGCGCGCCATATTCTTTTGCATTGGGCTGAACTTTGACCCATGATACATCCATCAGGTAGGACAGGACAGCCAATTGAGACGTTTCAGCACATGGACACACCCCCCCAACCCTATAACAAAACCCGATCTGGCAGCCATTTTACATTATGTGTTTTGCCAGTGTAGGGAGAGGTTGCATTTTGGAGCAGGGACAGGCTGTTAGGAACTTAGGGACACCAAACGGTAGCTAATAGGGCCACAAAAGTCCTTTTAAGGACTAGTAACATTGTGCTATCGATAGGTGTGATACACAGAGGGGTGTGATATACCTATAATATCATTTCTAACATAAAAAGTATATTATAGTGCATTTGTATGCTTCCAGAAAATTCTGATTTTAACTGCGATCTATCAGCTTCCACAAAATAGCAATTGAGGTTTTCTATATACTTGCGTCCACAAAATTACTGCTTGTGGGTGATATCCCAGCTTCAACTAACAACTTATTGAGGCCTGCCATATATCAGCTTCCACAAAATAGTGATAGAGGTTTTCCATATACCTGCATCCACAAAATTACAGCTTGAAGGTGCTATACCAGCTTCAACTAACAACTGATTGAGGCCTTTCATATATCAGCTTCCACAAAATAGTGATAGAGGATTTCCATATACCTAAGTCCACAAAATACAGATTGCGGGTTTTGATATACCTGCTTCAACTAACAACTGACTGAGGCCTGCCGTATATCAGCTTCCACAAATACTGCTTTTCTCTAGGGACTTTGGCACAGAGTTATTTTGAAAATGACAGGCAGAGGAAGAAGCAGGTCGTTCCGCAGGGGTGGTAGGGGTCAGGCAGGTGCACCAGGCCGGAGCCTAAGTGGAAAGTTGGAGAAGGTGCATGCAATTATGTCAAAGGAGGCACCAGAGTTGGTTGAGTGGCTCACTCAGCCTTCCACTTCTGCACCCTCCTCATCCTCTGTATATGCACCCTCCTGACTCTCTGCTTTTTGCACCCCCAAAGACACCACCACAACAGCCCCTCCACTCGAGTCAGAGGAATTATTTTCCCATCTATTCCCAGACCTTACCAATGTGCCGCCATTATTGGCATCAGATGAGGAAGAGGAGGTAGCAATGGCCGCCACCCAGCGGTCTGACGGCAGTACCCAGATCAGCCCAAGGAGGGTGCATGGCCATGTTCAGCTGCAAGTTAATATATCTCTGGCACACAGTGTCGGTGCCAAGATACATCTGACCACAGACACGTGGTCTAGAAAATACAGGCAGGGAAGGTACATAACTTTTACTGCCCACTGGGTGAACCTTCTGACGGCCATCAAGCATGTAACCCGTGGCACCCATGTGGATTTGGTGTTACCGCCACGGATTGCATGCAGGCCTGCCTCTTCTTCTCCTTTGAAGCACTGCTACAAAACAAAAATACAACATCATTTTAAAAGCTCTGATTCCCGATGCATGTGGCAGGGTATCAAGTCCATTACGAATTATAAGAGCAACACCTGTTCTATCAACACTGGAAATTCTTTCTCTCCTGATGACCTAAATCATTTTTTTGCATGATTTGACAAAGACAATGAGCTGCCTATCATCAAATTTGCCCAGCAAGAGGCTCCATCATGTTCCCTGATGCTAAGAGCACATGAGGTAGAATGGGCCTTCAGCCACATTAATCCCCACAAAGCAACTGGCCCTGATGAAGTTCCTGGAAAAGTCCTAAAAAACTGTGCTAAACAGCTAAAAACAGTGTTTACCAGTGAATTTAACAGCTCACTAGAGCAGGCCATTGTCCCCACTTGCCTGAAGTCCTCCACAATTGTCCCAATTCTAAAACAGGCCGGGGTGAAGACCTTAAGTGATTATCGCCCGGTGGCTCTCACTCCTATTGCTATGAAGTGTTTTGAACAACTTGTCCTCAGGCACATGAAGAGCAAGATCTGCACATCCATGGACCAATACCAGTTTGCTTACAGAGCACATAGGTCAACTGAGGATGCTGTCTCACTTACCCTTCACACTGCGTTGTCACACCTGGAACAGAGAGACAGCTATGTGAGGATGCTGTTCATTGATTACAGCTCGGCCTTTAACACCATCCCTCCCAACAAGTTGGCAACAAAACTGAACAACTTGGGTCTCAGCTCACACCTTTGCAACTGGATACTGGATTTTCTTACAAAAAGACCACAAATCGTATGCATGGGCAAGCACTTTTCTTCATCCTTAACACTAAACACTGGGGTACCGCAAGGCTGTGTGTTGAGCCCTCTCCTTTACTCCCTCTTCACAAATGACTGTAAACCTATTCGCAATACCAATACCATTATAAAATTTGCAGATGACATGACCGTGATAGGCCTAATCTCCAACAATGATGAAACAGCCTATAGGAAAGAGGTTGAGAACCTAGAGAGATGGAGTAAGAACAACAACCTCATACTCAATACCAAGAAAACAAAGGAGCTAATTCTGGATTTTAGGAAGAAGAAACAAAATGGACACCATTCCATTAGCATTAATGGTGGAAACTTGGAGATAGTTCAAAGTTTCAGATTCTTGGGAGTTCATATTAGTCAGGACCTAACATGGATAAAAAACACAACAGAAATTACCAAAAAATGCCTTCAGAGGCTTTATTTTCTGAGGAGTCTGAAGAAAGCACAACTCCCAAAACAGCTGCTTGTCAATTTTTACAGGTGCACCATAGAATCTGTTATCACATACTGCATTACAGTGTGGTACTCCGGCTGCTCTTCTGAGGACAAGAAGACCCTCAAGCGCATCATCAGAATGGCTGGAAGAATCAATGGTACTCAGTTACCATCACTGGATGACATCTTCACTGCTCGCTGCAGCAACAGGGCAAAAATTATCTGCGGGGATCCAACTCACCCCGGCTACAGCCTTTTTATTCCCCTACCCTCTGGTAGGCGTCTTAGAGCCCTACATGCCCGCACCACTAGGCTAAAGAACAGCTTTTACCCCAAAGCAATCAGTCTCCTAAATGCTTGGAGATTATTGCCCCTTCCCAGGATAGAAACTACCACAGACTGAAAATAACTGCTGCATTCATGACCCCATGATGATCTCTTGTCTGCAGTGGTGTCTGAATCAGTGTGTATATACAGGTCCTTCTAAAAAAATTAGCATATTGTGATAAAGTTCATTATTTTCTGTAATGTACTGATAAACATTAGACTTTCATATATTTTAGATTCATTACACACCAACTGAAGTAGTTCAAGCCTTTTATTGTTTTAATATTGATGATTTTGGCATACAGCTCATGAAAACCCAAATTTCATATCTCAAAAAATTAGCATATTTTATCCGACCAATAAAAGAAAAGTGTTTTTAATACAAAAAAAGTCAACCTTCAAATAATTATGTTCAGTTATGCACTCAATACTTGGTCGGGAATCCTTTTGCAGAAATGACCACTTCAATGCGGCGTGGCATGGAGGTAATCAGCCTGTGGCACTGCTGAGGTGTTATGGAGGCCCAGGATGCTTCGATAGCGGCCTTAAGCTCATCCAGAGTGTTGGGTCTTGCGTCTCTCAACTTTCTCTTCCCAATATCCCACAGATTCTCTATGGGGTTCAGGTCAGGAGAGTTGGCAGGCCAATTGAACACAGTAATACCATGGTCAGTAAACCATTTACCAGTGGTTTTGGCACTGTGAGCAGGTGCCAGGTCGTGCTGAAAAATGAAATCTTCATCTCCATAAAGCTTTTCAGCAGATGGAAGCATGAAGTGCTCCAAAATCTCCTGATAGCTAGCTGCATTGACCCTGCCCTTGATAAAACACAGTGGACCAACACCAGCAGCTGACATGGCACCCCAGACCATCACTGACTGTGGGTACTTGACGCTGGACTTCAGGCATTTTGGCATTTCCCTCTCCTCAGTCTTCCTCCAGACTCTGGCACCTTGATTTCCAAATGACATGCAAAATTTGCTTTCATCTGAAAAAAGTACTTTGGACCACTGAGCAACAGTCCAGTGCTGCTTCTCTGTAGCCCAGGTCAGGCGCTTCTGCCGCTGTTTCTGGTGAATGCGGCACCTGTAGCCCATTTCCTGCACACGCCTGTACACGGTGGCTCTGGATGTTTCTACTCCAGACTTTGTCCACTGCTTCCGCAGGTCCCCCAAGGTCTGGAATCGGTCCTTCTCCACAATCTTCCTCAGGGTCCGGTCACCTCTTCTCGTTGTGCAGCGTTTTCTGCCACACTTTTCCCTTCCCACAGACTTCCCACTGAGGTGCCTTGATACAGCACTCTGGGAACAGCCTATTCGTTCAGAAATGTCTTTCTGTGTCTTACCCTCTTGCTTGAGGGTGTCAATGATGGCCTTCTGGACAGCAGTCAGGTCGGCAGTCTTACCCATGATTGCGGTTTTGAGTAATGAACCAGGCTGGGAGTTTTTAAAAGCCTCAGGAATCTTTTGCAGGTGTTTAGAGTTAATTAGTTGATTCAGATGATTAGGTTAACATTTCGTTTAGAGAACCTTCTCATGATATGCTAATTTTTTGAGATAGGAATTTTGGGTTTTCATGAGCTGTATGCCAAAATCATCAATACTAAAACAATAAAAGGCTTGAACTACTTCAGTTGGTGTGTAAAGAATCTAAAATATATGAAAGTCTAATGTTTATCAGTACATTACAGAAAATAATGAACTTTATCACAATATGCTAATTTTTTTAGAAGGACCTGTATACTCAAGAGCACTTCCTACTTTGCTCTTGCTATATATATGCTGTGAACTGTGAATAGTAATGCCTTCTAGTGCAATGTTTTTTTTTTTTTCTAGTGTAATGCTTTAGTTTAAATGTCAGTTCTTGTTCCTCTGTCCATGGCATCTAGGATTGCTCCAAACAACATTTCATTGTATTGTACATTGTATTACATTGTATTGTACAGTGACAAAAAAGGCATCTTATCTTATCTCCTACTCCATCCTCCGTCTCCTCCTCGGCTGACTCCTCCTTTTCCACTACTACCACCTCTTCTGCTGCACCCCTCAAGCTCCCCAGCACCTATTCGACGTACCAGGTGAGACGTTGCCATGCTGTGCTGCAGCTGTTGTGCCTGGAAGCCAAGAGCCACTCCGGTTCTGCACGGCTTTCAGCTCAGCGGTCACAGGCCAATCAGTGGCTAACCCCGCTTTTGACAGTTGGTAAAGTGGTGTGCGACAACGGTGCAACCTGCTGAGCGAGCTGAAACAGGGCAAAATGACACACGTGCCGTGCGTGGCATATATCCTGAACTGAGTCGTGCAGCGGGATCCAGGACATCTTGCGGCAGGCCAGGGAAATCTCTGGCCATTTTAGAAGATCTTACACGGCACTGGCTCGCCTTGTTGATGTTCAGCGGCGACACCACTTCACCGTCAGGCGTCTGATTTGTGACTGCCCAACGTGCTGGAACTCCACCTGGTATATGCTTGATAGGCTGCTCCAGCAGAAACGTGCCGTTAACGACTACCTGTACGAACCCTGCGGCAGGACAGGTTCTGGGGAGCTTGTTTCTTTTTCACGGTGCCAGTGGCTGCTCATATGCGACGCATGCAGACTTCTGCAGCAATTTAATGAGATCACCAAACTGGTCAGTCGCAGCCATTGCGCCATCAGGGACATCGTACCTTACACCTTCTTTCTGGAGCGTGCATTGAATCGTGTCATTGATCAAGCCGTCAAGGAGCAGGAGCTGGAGATGAGGAAGCCGCAAAGCTGAATGAATTCCCAAGAGGGGGCTACTCCATCTGAGACAAATCAGAACCAGGAGTCTGAAGAGTAGTCAGAGGAGGATTGTGGCTGGGGGGAGGAGGAGGAGTAGGAGCAAGAAGAGTAGCCTTTAAACTTTTCTGGGACCCCTCAAGGACCTGTACTCGGTGGCAATGTACTTAGACCCCCGGTACAAACTAAAAATGGCGGACATGTTACCAGTATCACAGAGGGCTGTCAGAATGCAGCATTTCTAGGCCTTGCTATGAGAGATACTGCCTTCTGCTGTTGCGGGCACTGGCAGAGGAATTTCCACCCACAATGAAACAGGTGCGGGTACCAATCCTACCGCACCTGCAAAAAGAGGGCAGTTTAAAGATTTGTTGGTCACTTCGGATAGAAGATCATTCTTGCAGTCAACCCATCGACAGCCGCCCTCTGGATCCAGCCTCAGGGAACGCCTAGATCGGCAGATGTCCGATTACTTTGGGTTAACGGACGATGTGGACGCTCTGAGAAGTGAGGAACCCCTTGACTACTGGGTGTGCAGGCTTAAAATGTGTCCAGAGCTGGCCCAATTTGCCATGGAACTCTTGACTTGCCCCTCGTCGAGTGTCCTGTCCGAAAGGACGTTCAGTGCAGCAGGGGAGATGGTGACTGATAAGCGCACTCACCTAGCTTACGACTATAGACTACCTCACATTTTTTTAAATGAATGAGGCATGGATCTCAGAGGAATTTAACACCTGTGATGACCACGTGTAATTGAATATTTTCATGCCAGCCCACACATTTCCGCCACCACCCAGAACAAAGAAGGGTACTTGCCTTATGTCTTTACAACAACATAAAAGGCCTTTTATGTCAGGTGAATGCCTAATTTTTGAGGCCTGTACTAGCCGACAGTTACATATTTATCCTGTGACCCCCTAATGTACCTTCATCCATAGAATCTAAAGTTCTTTGCTATCAGGTGAATGCCTATTGCCTAATTTTTGGGGCCTATACTCGTCACCAGTTACCTTTTTATCCTGTGACAGCCTAATGTACCGCAAGCCACATAATCCAAAGTTCTATGCTGTAAGGTGAATGCCTATTGCCTAATTTTTTGGGCCTGTACTGGCCGACAGTTACATATTTATCCTGTGACCTCCTAATGTACCTCCAGCCACAGAATCCAAAGTTCTTTGCCGTCAGGTGAACGCCTATTGCCTAATTTTTGGGACCTGAACTGCCGACACTTGCATTTTTTATCTCTAGCCACATAATCACACCCCTGTCTCACTCCTCTGCCTCTCATTATGATGGCGTATGAACCGCATTTACCATAAGGACCTTTTAATGTCACAGGGTCATGTGACTGTGCCCCCCCGTACTGTGTCCCCTTATACTCTGCATTGTGCCCTCTTACCACAGCCTGTACAGTGCTCCTAGTCATTCCCTGTACTGTGCCCTCTTATACTCTTCTATCCAGTCAAAGTATGGTGGTGTTATCCGGTCACTGTGCATAGGTGTTATTCGGTCAATGTATGGCGGTGGTATCCAATATCTGGATGATCATAACTGTATCCCTTTCCCTGCCCACACCATCCTTTTTTTAGACCTGGCATGAGTGGGAAAAATATGCACATTATGGTGCTAAGAACCTTTGCTCCACAATCTGTGTCAGAAATACTCCTAACATAGACTTATTTTTATATAATAAATGACCACCTAATTGTTTTATTATTCAGGGGTAGGGCTAATAACTTTATATTATATAGATTCTAGTGTATTATACTGTGCCCTGTATTTCCCAGTAGAAAATGATCCTTAGGAAACACAGTCTTCAATCCTGACCACCAGGACCAGGTAGCGCTCTGTCAGTACATGGTGCCCTCCCCTCTCCGCCACGCTGCTCCTCTGTGTACTGGTGCTTATTCTGACACTAGGGCTGGGTACACATCCTATTTTTGCCATCCATTTAATTCATACCAAAAATGTAAGCGTTAACAGATGCCTTAAGACTGATGCCGTACAGTGGCGTCCGTTCTCTATACAATTCCATGGTAGAAAAAAAAATTACGTTAACGTATGCATTTTTTTAATGGACTCTGCAGGATACAGAAACGTGGAGTGCTGCAGATTTGTATCAAACCGATATGAAATAAAAATTTCCTAGGCTCCAGCAGGACAATTTTTGAGAGTTTCCCTTTAAGACACATAAATGGCCCCTGATTAAAATACATATTTTTTGTGGGAATTTTTGCCAATGATGCCCCTCTGGTATATCACTGTCCATGTTGTGGGACTATTTGTGTACTTCTACTAAGTGTTTGCTGGCTGCTAATATGACCTGAAGGTTCTTCAGGTTCACCTGCCATTCAAGTGAATGGGGTCCTGCCGTGAACGCGCGGTTCGCAAATCGTCCCCGCCGATGTTCGTCCATTACTAATTACCATGCGCTGTAGCAAAACTCATATTCTCAACCTATCAATTAGAGTAATCACATGCTTCCTCACCTACTGTGCAGGGTAATGTATGACTTGCACAATTATGGTAAATGCATTTTTTGCTTGCATTAAAGTGATCAGCTACAATTCATTTAGCCATCATTAGCAGGGGAATTAAAATTTGAATTTAAAATAGCAAGCAGCACCAGTTTTATTCTTGCATCGTAAAGCCATTAATGTGTATAATACTCTCATTTACAAGATAAGTCTCAAAAGAGAAAGCATTGTACTGAAAAGTGAATTCCAATTCTAATCTGACCCCTAGCGTAAGGATTAAAAAAAGTCAAGAAATAGAATATTTACTGGAAAATGTTTGGTTTATTCATAGACGGCTCTGATAGACTTTGTTAACGCCTATACAGTGAGTTGGAGAATTTATACAAAGGGCACATATGCTAGAGATACATTTAATCGAGTACCACATTGAGAAAAAAAACACTAGCAGAAGCTTATCTCCAGAGGAAAGAACGTTGCCTTGCTATCCTCCTTGCCAGTTTTAGTAATGGAGGCAGAAAATGACTCTTGGGCCAATATTGTCTAATGTTTGCTGATTTTCATATATAATTAAAGAGGGAAACTATAAAAAATAAAATAAAATTATACTACCCTTGTCAATGGTTGAGTGAAGTATACCCCCCCCCCCCCCCAAAAGCTGCATAACTTAAAGCTCCTGGGTCCCAATGCAAAATCTGTAGCAGGACTCCACCTATCATGTGTACTACTAGTGTCTTCTTATGCCACAGATGGGTTTTAAGGGCTCCTCAGGCGGATGCTTCAAGGGACAGACTGAGAACTTAAAGTGGCCTTGGAAAAAAAAACTAAAAGTGACCCCATGTTGTAGGGGTGTCTAAAGTGACAGAATGCGGGGTACCACAAATAGCAATACCATAGCGCAAAGTATTGTCCCAGCAGAAACATATACCACAGAGCAGCACAATATACTGCCCTAAAAGCTGTCCTTCTGTTGTGGTCATTATTAGATGCCATTTTCTGTCCTCCTCCACTTGTCTCTGATTAGGATATGGAGCAGGGGACTTAGGAGGTGAGATGCAGACCACAGCAGTTTAATTCAGAGTGCATGTGTGGTCGCTGGTGAGTTACACGAGTTTCTGATTCTCACAGGGTTAATTACCACTGAGAGCTCATTATGTATCTGGCCAGCAGCAGACATGAGGGCTTGGGTGGCCCATTGGGCATTGGCCTACCTAGAAATTTCCCTGTAAGGCCTCTTGCACACGACCATATGTATTTTGCGGTCCGTATGCATTCCGTATTTTGCTGAACAGAACAGCTGGCCTTTCATAGAACAGTACTATCCTTGTCCGTAATGCGGACAATAATAGGACATGTTCTATTTTTTGGGCGGAATGGAAATACGGACATACGGGAACGGAATGCACAAGGAGTAACTTCAGTTTTTTTTGCAGACTCATTGAAGTGAATGGTTCCGCATACGGTCCGCAAATGAAACGGAACGGACACTGAAAGAAAATACGTTTGTGTGCAAGTGGCCTTAGGTCTATGGCCAATCCGCCCCTGGATCCTCGGCACCTTCTCTGCATGGATATTCTGAGGATTTCCTTAGCATTTACAGTGGCAGCAAAGTGGATGAGGTTTTACAAAGTCTCATGCACATGCTGAAATTGGCCTACTGTGTGGATTTTAAACCCGCAGCATGTCAATCTATTTTGGCAATTTCCACTATGGCTTTTATAGTCCAAAGAGTGAAATCTGTGGCAAATCCACAACAAAATTTGCATGTAGAACATGCAGATATTGAAAATTCCATGGCGAATCTGCAATGGATATTTTTCTTTGCAAATTAGTTCCTATGTGGACATACCCATATAACTATGTCCCTTAAAGGGGTTGTCCAGGTTCAGCTCTGAACCCGGTCATATCCTTCTTTTCACCCAGGCAACCCCCCTGAGGCTAGCATCGGAGAATCTCATGCTCCGATGCACTCCCTTGCCCTGCGCTAAATCGCGCAGGGTAAGGTCTCTTTTGTTTTCAATAACAAACTGCGGGGCGGAAACTTCTGCCTGGCAGTGTGTTAGGTGACGTCACCGCCTCTGATGGGCGGGCTTTAGAGCTGCCCTAGCCGTTTTCTGGCTAGGGCAACGCTAAGTCCCACCCATCAGTGTCGGTGATGTCACCGGGGTTCCTGGCAGCCCCATGGAGAGCCCCGATACGTCACCAGATCTCCAAAAAATGCCTTTGCCCTGCACGATTTAGCGCAGGGCAAAGGAGAGCATCGGAGCATGAACTGCTCCAATGCTCAAGTCAGAGGGGCTGCCGGGGTGAAAATGGAGGCATGTCCGGGGTTCACCTCTGAACCCGGACAACCCCTTTAACTCCTATATTCTTCTATAGTGGCTGCTGTGTAGATTTTATATGGATGTATCAAAAGTCTATTTTTTTATGTATTTACTATTATTAGAGAAACCTTAACTTTAGAATTAACTCGACCTGAAATCCTGAAACATTAAAACGCACACAGTAGTAGCTATTCATTCCATACAGTAAGAGCTAGCAACGGGCAGAGCGGCTAGCAGGCACTAACAAAAAGGAAGTTCAGAAATAGCTGCCAGGCACTGGGGTTTAATAGGCTGGAAAATGGTGTAGTTGGGATTCTGTTATTTAATTTAACCAGATTATCAATCAACCCAAGGGAAAGGTTAACATGCAGAGGGTACGAAAACACCTTTTTCTATTTTCCGGAGGATATTTTCTACTTAATATTATACAATATAAACTGATGAATCAACCCGACCTCAGTGCTTTAAGGTAAAGAAATGTGTTTATCCTTTTTAAGTGTTTGTAGTGAATTAAATGAAATAAATGTTCTGAAGTCTTTATATTCTAATTATATCATATCATATATTATCATACTGAACAAGCCTGCAAAAAAAAACTTAAAAGGATACCACCATTTGACGTATTTACTGTATGACATATCAAAACTGCAATTTCCACTTCCAGGACTCCCATTTATTAAGGGAATGGGTGCCCCCTTCTCCCCAGTCAGCACTCCCTAGAGGAGGACACTATCATGTCTGTGGTTCTTTCCATGGAAGATTAAGGGTTTGTGGTAAGTCTAGCATATCAGAACTCCTATAAACTAGAGTAAAAGAAGCTGCATGTCTAGATGGCCCAACAGGAATGAAGGGACTCAGAGATGGCTACACCGTTAGTATTTTCCCACTCCTGCTACTGAGCTTGCCACTCGTCTTCTTCTGTAACATGGAAAACTACATGTAAGCAGCTACACGTAGACATAGGGCTACGCAGAATGGCATTCCTGGGCTGCTTGCGTACCCATGGGTCAAGGATAAAACCAAGAACTCAGTCTGCATGAATTAGCATGAGTTGGTTAGGTACCACCAATCTGATCCTGGTATAAAGGCCCTGCCTCGGTAGTCTGCGTGGCTTTATCATGACTTCTGAGTAGAGCTATAGAAGTATTGTGCAGGCTGGAAAAGTACCTACAATGCTCCATTTATACATGTACTGTATGTTTCTTAAATAGGCTGCTTCATACAATGTGCCAGAAAAGAAGCAAGGTCAACTCAAAATAGGCATAAGACAATGCAGCAATAATGGTAACAGACTAAAAGATTATATAAAGGCGAATCACTTCTCCATTATTTTGACAATCTAGCTTTGTTAATCTTGAACTAATCACTATTAGCAGCCCCAAAATGCTGTTTAAGTGACACTGGACATATCAAACGGTTAGATCACTGACCCCCACGGATCTCTAGAAGGAGGTGAGAGGAGCACGCGCACATAGTCTTGAAAGTCTATGGGCCTGTCTTGCTCCCGTCTCATGCAGCAAGGAGAGAGGGCACAATATGAGCACCTTCTCTCCCCTCATTCTAGAGATAAGTGAGGGTCTCAGTGCTCAGACCCCACCGTCCCTACAACATATCAAACGTTTGTTTAAAGTACAGTGCCACTTTAAGGAATTTGTGCCCAATTATGAATGCTAGTCTATTTTTTTTTGCCAAGGCACTTCAATTCACTCATTCTCATGGGTGAAAGGATCATGCAACTTGCTGACAGCGCAAGCAAAGCCTGCTTTGTTTTTCAGGCAACTGACATTTTAAACGAGTCTTCCTGCTTTTTCTAGAGGTGATCTGATAACATTCATATGCTGAGAAGGCATTAGAAAGTACAGATAAAAATCTTGATGCACTGAAACACTTTGTAATATATTCCAATTACAAAATGTTCCTTCCTCAATGGATTTTAACTTGTTTGCTTCCAATGTCTCTGAGCAATGTATTAATTGAAAGTTATGTATTCATTCCAAAAAGTTTATGGAAGCTCTAGCAGGAAGAACATGCCCCCCTGAGCTGCTGACTTTGGGGATGGCAGTTAGGTGTTCGGGCATTCATATGTTCCTGTCAGGCAGAATATATGGTAAGCAAAACTAATAGCCCTGGCAATTCATTTTTCATTTCCCCCCTGTCCTCATTCTTTACTAAACAATTCTGTACCTGGATGATTATAATTAGAGATGAGCCAAGGCATCAAAAATTCAGTTCTGCTGCCTTGCCAAAGTTCACATTAGTTTCTCATTTAACTCTTATTGGGTGTCCACCTTGTTTTATAGATAAACATGTATTCTATGTACAAACAAACGGAAAAAAATGATGTGGTGTTAAACAGGCAGGAAGTGCTCAAACCCATATCCAGTTGTGCATGTATATACAAGAGAGCAAATCCTGCATTTGTGGCCCGTTGCTAATGGCAATCCCCAGCAAAAATGCATACAGTGGAGGATGCCTGCAGCGGACCACAAGTACCACAATAGACATCTTACACAAGATAGCAATTATGTGGATGTGATAACCAATATAACAATATAATAATAGAAAAGACAGGTGCACTCTGCGGACTTACTAAACCATCAAACTGATGTTTAAATTGACAGATTAGCCAACATATCCTACTGATAATCCTAATACTAGGGGCCAGTGGGCGAATTACAGGAGCATGAGGTCCGACTCACAGACAACTCACCCGAGCTACTTGAGAAACCTTGGCGCGGTGCTCAGGCTCAAACATGTCCTACATAGTAGGATATGTTGGCTAATCTGTAAATTTTAGCAACAGTTTGAGGGTTTAGTAAGTCCGCAGAGTGCACCTGTCTTTGCTATTATTATATAGATAAACAATTCTATCAGGCCTTGATTCTCAAATTGGGGTGAATAACCTGTCTTGTTCTACCATTATTGGGGTGTCCACCTTGCTTAATAGATAAATAATTCTATAAGGCCTTGACTTTCAAACTTGAGTGAATAACCTGTGTAATAATTGGGGTGTCCACCTGCTTGTCACAGTAAGGGCCGTTTCACACGAGCGGATGCCGTGCGTGACATCCGCTGCGTAAAAGACAGCCAAGACCCGATGCAGAAGCACGGAGCATTAACATGATTGATAATGCTCCGTGCCTCTCTGTGATCTCTTTACTACAAAATCACAATGACAACTTTATCTCACTGTGATTTCGTAGTAAAGAGATCACAGAGAGGCACGGAGCATTATCAGTCATGTTACTGCTCCGTGCTTCTGCTGTCCGCATCGGGTCTTGGCTGTCATTCACGCAGCGGATGTCACGCACGGCATCCGCTCGTGTGAAACAGCCCTAACTGTTTCACTACCAGAAAGGACTAACTATGCATGTTGCGGAAATGCACAGTGATGTACACTGAGATACACTGTCCTTGCAGACACTAAGCAAATTTTTTAGGAAAAATTCAGCAAAGCACCCGAATCAGATTTTTGAAAACTTTGCTCACCTCCACTTTTATTTCTTGCATTATGATTTGCTTTCTAAATATGGTCCACTGAAAATGTAGAACTTGAGGTACAATTATGCCATCTTTACTTGTGATAACATTTATTTTGCTTATGTTATTGCTTTCTTTGAAGAAAATCGAGCATTTATTATCAATATTGGATAATAGTATTATTTTGGATATATCATTATCTTAAACATTTTCGACATATAATTATATTGTAAAAACAGATGTCCGAATATAAGTATTTCAGATCTATTTAAAATTCAAGGCTTGGTACAACTTCAGAGACATGGCACAACAAAGGGATTTTTGAGAATGCACAGTTGATCCATTTTGTAGAGTAGGAACTACCAACAAGCGTTGCTTACAATTTACAGAGAATAAGATGAGATTAAGATTGGCTCTAATATAAACCTTAAAGCTCAGGTTTAATAACTCACTCATTGGCAGAGGGTTCTTTATATAGCAGTAAAACAGGTCAGATTTAAGTGACAAGTTGCCTATTTCTCGGAATATAGTTTTTTGGGGAAACAAGTCTATTATTGTGCTGTTGTCATTGAAATAGTGAGGCTTCTGCTTTGTTAGGATGTTGTTGTTAGGAACCTGTAGTCACCATCCAGACCCCTGCAAGCATTCCTAAAACCTACAAGCCTACTGAAACCTGTCCGGTTGGTATAAAACTAAGGCCCCTTTCGCATGAGCGAGTATTCCATGCGGGTTCAATGCGTGAGGTGAACGCATTGCATCCGCACTGAATACTGACCCATTCACTTCAATGTGGCTGTGCACATGAGCGTTGTTTTTCACGCATCACTTGTGCGTTGTGTGAAAATCGCAGCATGCTCTATATTCTGCATTTTTCACGCAACGCCGGCCCCATAGAAGTGAATGAGGCTGCGTGAAAAATGCATTGTATCCGCAAGCAAGTGCGGATGCAATGCGATTTTCAAGGATGGTTGCTAAGACATGTTTTTAGTAAACATTCAGATCACTCGCATACAAAACGCATTAAAACGCATTGCACTGGTGTGGAAAAAACTGAACAACGGAACGCAATCACAGACAAAACTCACTGAACTTGCTTGCAGAATCACGCGATTTTCCCAGAACGCATCCGGACCTAATCCTAGACGTTCGTCTGCAAGGGGCCTAAGACTACACTTAGGTGTTCACCGCAGCCCTTGGCTGTTAAAGACCCAGGATACGTCTGCAGATCCAGATTACTGGTGCAGGCACACTAGTAGCAGCACACTAAGGCCGCATGCACACGGCCGTTGTGCAGCCGTTCCGTGCATTGAGGACCACAATTGCGGTCCCCAATGCACGGGAAACATCTGTGCAGCAGACATGTCATATTTATTTGCGGTGCAGAACAAAGGCAAGAAACACCAAAGAAGCACTCCGTAGTGCTTCTGGTGTTCCGTGACTCCATTCCGCATCCCCGGAATTGCGGACCCATTCAAGTGAAAGGGTCCTCATCCGTGATGCGTGGTGCATACGGCCGGCAGCCGTGGATTGTCAACCCGCTGTTTTCGGGCCGCAATACGGCCATGGCCGCCCAACGGCCATGTGCATGAGGCCTAAGAAGTGTCATTATGGAGGGTCAGAAAACTTGGAGAGACAACCACAGTGATTGCAGCAAACATATCCAGGAACAAGCGAGGGATTTGATGCCAGGAGAGTCGATGAGAGCCGAATCAGAAGCAGAGAATAATCCAAAAACAAGCCACGGGTCAAACCCAGAGAAATCAATAGTATTCGCACAGTATAGAGCCTAGACAAACTAAATACCAGGCACTGATGATTGAGAGCTGCTGATTTAAATAAACAGACTAGGTCTATGATTGGACACAGAGACTGAGCCCTGATTGGCTTGCTTTCCAATGATACTGACAGATCCAGCAGCAGAGGCCGGCAGGCGGACTCTGCACAGCAATACAAGGAGAGCCTCTGACGGTTGTGAAGGAATATAGACTTCTTTTTAGGTAACTTGTTATGCGGGGAAAAAAAATCAAATCAGTAATCAAGTAGCTTAATACTTACAAAAAAATGTACATTGTTAGAGGCATTTTGGTGATAGCAGTTGCCCATACAAAATGATGGAGATTTAACAGGAAAAATTAACCCGAACCTGAAGACTGAGCAAAAATTGAATACATAGCATACACCAATTTATAAATTATGTATGCAATTTTGTATGTAAATTGGTTTAGAACATGGCTAGTGATTGGGAGAAAAAATGTATTCTACTTACAATATTTTGATAAAAATGGCACAATTGACATTATTTCCATTTTTGCCATCCACTAAATTCATGCATTTATGACATTATGGTGGTTAGTGGGAAATGAAATTCATTTATTCTAAGATGCACGCCTCTTAATTTTTAATATGCATGTGTTTAAAATTTTTCTCGCATAACATTCTGTTACCAGCACGGTATCCTGTCTGCACAGCTCATGGATTAGTACTTTGTAATACTTCTAAGGGCTAACTGAAAATGACTAAACATGGCATCGGTTACACAAGCAGTACCATTTAATAAGTATCAGGGAAATATCACATCCATGCTCTAATCGGATAGAAATAATGATGCCATGACAACTATTATCATGGTTATTGCAACAGCTTTGCTGTGTGTGCATTTACGGTACCTGCAGCTATTTGTCTATTTCTGTCTTGCTGTTAATAAGGTTATCCATTAAAGCATTTATTGGAGACAGGGAATAGAATGCAAGAGCTGCACAGACACTGTTAAGATGCCCGCAGAGGGTCACACGACTGACACTTTGTTTATCCCCTTCAGTTAGCTATAGGAACCATTAATGAGAACTAATCGGTGGGCTTAGCCATTTTTTTTTCAAGACAGGAGTCTGCTGCACTGATATAAGAAAGGAATGGGAAAATAGATATTTTCAAAAGGAGCTGATTGGTTGCATCTGATTGGTTGCTTTAGGCAACTAAGCCAGTTCTACTTTACATCAGTTTGATAAATGACCCCATATGTTTAAAGCTCGATTACTCTCACTTTTCTCTCCTGATTAATTTTTGGGAGTAAGAAGAAAAATTTCATAATTTTTAAACAAATTTAGCACAAATTCAGATGCAACTTTTTCCTGTATTTGGTTGTGTATGGTCGTTGTCTTAGTATCATGTGTTCTTTTGTTTCTTAATTAAGTACTCCCTAAAAAAAAAAAATTCTAGTACTGTACATTCTTTCTCTACAAATCTGTAGTAGTACAATGTCATGTTCTTAGAATGCACCCCGTGCCTTGCCTCTATGCAAAAAAACGGAACTGAAGCATATATGGCTTGTGTAGTACCAAAAAAATGGCTGAACTGTTAAACAGCTGCTGAAAGGAGAAAACTTAAAGCCCCTATTTTTGCTCTAAATACTGATATGCAAATGTTAGGAATTTTCTGTAATTCCCTTTTGATTTTAATACAGAAATATTCATCATGATATCTTATTTTTGCAAGATCTGATATGGAAAATGAACATAATAATTGACCAACCGGTAAAAAGTACTATAGTAATGCATAGAGGTTAATGAATAATCTGACTGTAGTCACATGTATATACCAAGGACAGTATTTCTCCGGCATTAAAGGCATTTCAGTATAGTTATAATTTTACATATTTCTTTTTCAATCTTGACCTTTAAAACTCTTTGTAAAAATGCAATGTTACATTACTTTACATGATTAATCACCTTTGGCTGTGCAGTAGCAACATCTTCTCTGGAAGTGGCACAGTTATTCTACAGTTTGCCAGGCACATGTTCCACTGTGGGTTGTATCTGTCTGGCTCTTAAAATGCAATACCTGTTTGAGGATGATTTATAGTTGCATATGAATTGTTGTGTTCTAAATGATTCCCATGACCCAACACATATTGATAAAGATATCTTCATAATTAACTCCTGTCATTATATCCTATATGGCCAAACGTACAATATATGGACATTCCTCCTAATTATTGAGATCAGCTGCTGTAGCTACACCAATGCATAAAGGAGCATAAAATCGAGCACACAGCCATGCAATATCTAGGTTGGCAGCACCCAAATTCAGAGCCCAATTGGTGCATGTCACCAGGTGGGCTCAGTCCAAATGACCTACACTGAATTCACAGGTTCCAAATGTTAGTAGTGACAGGACTCCTATTGAAATAGCAATTAGAAATGTTATTTCACCAACGTGCAACATTTTGACTTTCTCAAACATACCTAGCTACAGATCATATACAAGTATGTATGCACGATATGACATCATCATAGAGGGATCCATATGCTGGGTCAGAGGTCAAAGGCTAACAACATGACACCGTTATGCAGCATAGAGCTCATCGAATACATAGTACAAAACATAACATGGTCATAATGAGACTGGCCTTGTTAGGTCAAAAATTACCTTATTTTCAACAAAATGAAAAAAATATTAAGAGTACCTAGAGATAAGAAGAAAACATCCTAGTGGGATAAGCAATCCAGTATAATTGAAGTGTTCCCAGTATGTCTGTGCGAATGTCTGCAGTGGCTCCCATCTATGGGCAGCATTTAACTAGAAGTGTTGTCATACGTGTAAACCAAAAGTGATGCAGAGGGGTCCAAGGATTCTGGGGCTAGCATTAAGCCAACCAGATGTTGGACATGCTAATTTGCATATATTTCCCCCAGAAACCAAGAGAAGTGTAGCCTAGCTTACAATACACCTCATTTGTACTAGGTGGTCCCTCTAATAGAAGTAATACCTGCCCAGAAGCCCCAAGGTTTGGTGAAGATCTCACTCTTTCTTCCCAGTGAATGTTATATGCCAGTTAACATATATTTGATTCAAATCCAGATCAAATTTTTGGCAAAATTTAGCAAATCAGACCTAAAATTAATTTCAACAAATTTGTTTATCTCTATTATAATATAAACATAACCCCCAATAGAACTCTATTCAAGTCATAATCTATCCAAATATATACGTTGCTTGTTACCTTCTATATTTTTCCTCTTTTAAGGGGGTTTTACAGGGGGATTATTCTATTTAAATAGATGAAATTGGTTAAAAAATTATCATTATTCACATAGGGGGAGATTTATCAAAACTGGTGTAAAGGAAACTGGCTTAGTTGCCCATAGCAATCAATCAGATTCTACCTTTCATTTTCCAAAGGAGCTCTGAAAAATGAAAGGTGGAATCTGATTGGTTGCTATGGGCAACTAAGCCAGTTTCCCTTTATATAAGTTTTGTTACATTTCCCCTATAGAGTCTACCAACATAGAGTCAAGCCTTGCTGCTCCTGGGCTCAACACACAGGACATGGCTTGGACTTCCCACTCAGACAATCATAATCCAAGCCACTTCTTGTTTGTGTCAAGCCAAGAATAGGAAATGGAGACCAGCAGAGAGTGGTAAGGGAATGGTAAGGTGAGTAATGATTCTTTCGGAGAAATTAGAGACCACTTAAACCCCAGAGTGGAGTGGGAGCCAAAGTCAGCCGATGGGAGTGGGAGCCGATGATAATCATTATAATCATACTGACTCTGACAATGTAGGTAAAAGGTCAGTTTTACTAGATAGGTAACACCGTAAAGACTAAACCCATAAAACTGTGGTGGAATCAGTTTTATTTTATTTTTTGCGGACTGCAAAAAAACACACATGGTCGTGTGCATCTAGTCTTATCCAGGTAAAAACAAGCCATCATACAGCTACCATATGTGAATAGAAAAATAAAACTTTTATGGCCTCAGAAAGTCAGGGAGTGAAAAACGAAAAACTGAAAATTGACCAGTAATGAAGCGGTTGAGATGATAAGACATTGTGGCTGATCACAGCACTACTTTATTCATAGTGAATGAGTGTGTCTTTAGTAAATGTACTTTTATTATTTCAGGCCAGTGTCAGGATAATGCATCATGTTTCTGTGATTTATTATACAATAAATGCAATGTGGTAACTTTAGTTTAGTACAATGTCGGTTACACTTTATACTTTAGGTTTTGTAATATCTGAATTGTGACTCATAGAAACAAACATAGTCACTAGCTTTTCTTAGAATCTTCCATCTGTGACATCATTTACCTTCCCAATCAGTGTCGCTGATAAAGATTTCCTGATGGTTGTGGGAAGCTGTAAATGTTAGTCATGGCAAAAGATGTCTAAAATATTCAGCTGGATCCCTGTAACTGCTCTTGAAAACAATTCATAACTCAACAATGTGAAGTAGGATGCAGGCAGGGCTAATGCACAAATCCAAATAACTGATAAATAGATCAACATTTTAAAAATTACAATATCATATTTATAGATATTCAGATAGCTGTATGCGGGCCGCGGGGGGCACACGGTCGTGTGCATGAGCCCTTACTTAAAGAGAGATGGGACTCTATTCTGCTTTAATTAACTCTTCATAATTCATAAATGAGTAATTTCCAATTAAAAATGTAACATTCTGCAGCATTACAATTATAGGTTGACATTTTGTAGATGTTATTCTAACTTGCGAAAATGTAGATTTTTCAGGAAATGTTAATTATCGGAACAGTGTAATATTGTAAATAGAATTGGGGATATTTATCAAAACTAGTACAAAGGAATCCTGGCTAAGTTTCCATAGCAACCAATTAGATCCCACCTTTCATTTTTTTAGAACTCCTTTGGAAAATGAAAGGATCAATCTGATTGGTTGCTATGTGCAACTAAGTCAGCTTTCCTTTGCACCGGTTTTGATAAATCTCCCCAAATGTGTATCAAACTGGTACAATGAAAAGTAGAGTGGTTGTCCATGACAGCCAATCAGATCCCACAATTCTCAGAGGCCCTTTGAAAAGTTAAAGTAGCAGCTTTATTGATTGCATTCGACAACTACTGCATTTTCCATTGACACATCTTCTTAGTTATGTTTAGATTCTAGCATACTATAGAATCTTTCATTATTCTAAAGAGTTCTCAGAGTCTCGGGCAATCTAATGTATAATATATGTTGTGCAAGTTTGAATCATATGTATGAGTCCTAAGCTGGGAATATACACTAGATAAATGTCTGTAGGATTGGCCAGAAATATAGTGTATATGGGGGCAGCCTGTCCACCAACATTTGCCCTCAAAGGAGATTAGGTTTGAAGATATTGAATTTCAACTTGTGTCAAAGTAGTTCAATTTTCAGGTAGAAAGTAATTAATTCAATCGGCTGATAAAACAGCAAGCATTGTCTGTGTCTTTATCTAAGGAGATCGTAAAGATCCCTCCCAAATATCTTTATTAATATACCTTAGAATAATGGGAGTAACTGGGAGTTTAAAGGCGGTTACAATGCTTAAAATTAGACATGGCAGATTTACATAATTACACGTGATAGCATATTGGCACGTGATAGTTCAATCTCTGAAACTAGACCCAATTTGGACACGACTACTGACCAACTAGATCCATTATATGTGGAAAATCAACAAACATTTCCTAGAATCTCTGAGAACATTGATACATATCTGCTCACACTGCATCTTTCGCAATCTTCTTCATTGTGTTCCGAATTGAGTGAAATACTCCCTTTTCCTTACAAATATCCATGTCACAGCACAATTACAGGTGGCCTTCAGAATGTGTTCTAAGGCCAAGTTGTTATGGAACAGTGGAATAGGTGATAAAGTTCATACAGAATACAAATAGAACGAAATTAAGGTTCAGCTCTACTGATATATATATGTATACATAAATCATAGGTATATAAGGTTAGCATTGACCATTACTCTCACACTGCTCTGTTGTTCTGCAGAATATATCGGATGAAAAAATGCTAAACTTTTTAGGAAAATCTATGCTTGCATCTTGTTTCCTTACTTCAGTAATACACACCAATGGAGGCTGGAAGGAAAGTTTTTGTCTACCGATTTACCCAATGTGCAATCATCCGCTAGCATATTATTTTCCAAATGAATTTCTATATCTAGAGTAATAATGGTTTATTTTGGACATATTTGAACTTCTTTCTGTTATGTCAATGAGACATATTAGTAGATGCCATCTAGGCATGAGCGAATCAACTTTGGATGAAACATCTGAAGTCGATTCGCATAAAACTTTGTTTCAGTACTGTACGGACCGAGCAGTATTAGAATTTATTGGCTCAGATGAGCCGAAGTTATTACTTCGCAAAGTCTCACTAGACTTTGTGTAATAACTTCATAAATTAATTTGTACTGTGAAAAACCATTTCCAGAACTTGGGTACTACTTGGAACCGAACCCGAGTTTTGGAAATGTTTTCTTTTTACAGTACAAATTAATTTATGAAGTTATTACGCAGTCTCACAAGACTTCACAAAGTAATAACTTCGGCTCATCTGAGCCAATACATTCTAATACTGTACGGAGCGCTCGATCCGTACAGTATTAAAACAAAGTTTTATGCGAATCGACTTCAGATGTTTTACCCGAAGTCGATTCGCTCATCCCTGATGCCATCCACAAATATCTGTGCCCAGAACTATTTTTTTACTTGATAATCATAGAGATAACATGCACAATAGAGTCCTGCTGAAATCATCAGTTGGTAGGAGTCCCAATGGATGACATCTTCTTAGATGTCTGAACAAGATGTTAGTAAATGTCTAAAGGTAAAGCATAACTTTGTATATTCTGGATACTTATTGCATTTAGACCCTGTCCCTCAACATCTGCTTTAGGCCTCATGCACACGGCCGTGTTCCGCGGCTGAGAGCGGACCGTGGAAACCCGGCCGGGATTCCGGCTGACAGCATGAGTGCACGGTGTCATTGGTTGCTATGACGCCGTGCGCATCATGCAGCCGCTGCTGTACAGCAATACAGTAGTATCCTTCCCAGAGGCGTAGCTAGAGTTCTATGGGCCCCGGGGCAAACTTTGAATTGCCCCCCCCCCCCCCCTCCAGTCATACACAGGGGACTGGCATGGCATCAAATCCTTCATAGAGGCCTGGCCTCGGGGGCAAAATCATGAAATATATACAGAGCGGGCAAAAAATGTAATATATACACAGGAGACAAATGTAATATATACAGAGGGGGCAAAATGTATATATATACCCTCTGCGCCTGCGATCGTTACGCCCCTGCCTTTATATAAATCCATTTTGCCCCCTCTGTATATATTACATTTGTCCCCTGTGTATATATTACATTTTTTGCCCGCTCTGTATATATTCCAATTTTTTTCACTTTGCCCCTATATATGTCATTATTTTGTCCCCCAGGCTGGGCCCCTATGAAGGATTTGCTGCCATGCCAGTCCCCTGTGTATTACCACTGTGCCATGCTGCCAGGTGCCCCTCTGTGAGTTATGAAGCCAGCGGTGTGTGCACATTTACACACCTTCTCTGAGGAGACTTCTCCACTCCTGTCATCCGGCGTGCGCCGCGGGCCCCAGGGATCCGGCGAGATTACAGCAAGAAAGCAGCGCCGGATTGGTGGAGGCGGCGCCGGATTGGTGGAGGCGGGGGTGGGGCGGGATGTTATTCACTGTGAGAGCGCATCGCTGTGCCGCCGGTCAGGCATGACCTGACTGGCCATTATTAAAGTAAGATTAAAAAATGTTAATCACTTGCGTGCGGGGCTGTGGAGACCGCGATCATTAGGACTTGCAAGGGGGGCCCTCTGGGCCCCCCTGGCTTAGGGGCCCGGTCGCAACTGCGACCGCTGCGACCCCTATAGTTACGCCACTGATCCTTCCGCTCTCGGCCGCGGAACGCCTTACTTAAAAGAATGAACATACCCTACCACAATAATAATAATTTATGCAATATGAAAATATAGACATTTGACATAACATATACCAAAACTAATTGTAAAGAAAACCAGCATAAAAGGTACACACAAAAGTTGTTTTAAATTCAGGAATTTTGATTGATATATAAGAATAGAGAAATGTATAAATGGAAGCAGGAAAAGTAGAAACGTGCCAGCATCATCAAGCCGAGGCTGCTTTAGTCATAGTTTTTAAAGACTAATTATCAAGTTTCTCATGATGATAACACTTGCTATGCTGAATTCAGCACTTGAGACTAGCTCTTCTACAACATCATGGATATTTATATGCCTTGCCTATTTACTGAATCATGTTACTTTATTACTCAGCACAGCCACACATTCATGTCAGATCTAGCCTTTTATTGTGGCTATAGATGCCCTATGTGTCTTGTCTATGCATTTACATGAGACTGTATGTAAACCTACTTAGTAAGACATAATAATGCCCCAGTGTGTTAAGAGACCGGTTCAACGCTAAATCTTGTCTTCGTACATTAAAAAAAAAAAATTGCATACTTACTAGAACTATTTATGAAATACAATTATCAAAGATTCTAATAGGGGGACCAATGGAAATCATAGAAATTGCATTACAGTACAAAAAATACTGTTGTTGAAAACAGTTCATTTAAAAAAAAAAAAACCTTGTTAAAACCAGTACAAAAATACTTTTGTTAACTCTACAGTATATTCAATTTCCACTTTGCTTCAGACACTAGATAAATTCCTAGCCGGCACTTGGCTGGGTGAAAATTGTTCAACCCAGTAAAATGAATGTTGTCAGAAGCTGACAACTACATTTTAAATCGGAAAGGAAATAATGCTAGCTATCACCACAATGACTATGGAACCATGCATAGAAGTGTCCTAATGATCATAAAACCATAGGCACTATGGGGAAAATTGATCAAACTGGTCTAAAGGAAAGCTGGCGTAGCAAACAATCAGATTCCATCTTTCATTTTTCAGCGTTCCTTTGGAAAATCAAAGACTCAGATTGTTTGCTATGGGCTACTAAATCAGTTTTCCTTTCCTTCAGTTTTGGTAAATCTCCCCTTACGTGCAATATTCTTCCCTAGAAGTACTAATTTTAGGGGGAAATCCCTCTGTAAGGCATGTATAGGAGAGGAGCATACCACAGTTTTGTTCTCACAAATTCTATATGAATCCATGCGAAGAAAACATTAGTGGCATAGATTATTGTCCCACAGATTTTTAGATTTCTGTCTCTATAAAATGGATCCATAATATGGAATACATTTCAAACCTTTAGAGTTCATGTATACTAGTAAATTATGGCTCCATCGAGGATCTGGGAAACAATTTTCTGATCCCATCTATGGCTCAAAATACATGTTTTCTGCACAGAGTTGTAATATGTATGCAGTTAATACGAGCCACTTACTAATGTATTGTTGTTTTTCATATTGCCTCCTTTGCTGTCTTTAATCATGATTCCATCACATTATACACTTGTTTTCATCACATTATACACTCATGCTCATTACCATGGTTGTGACCACCCTGCAATATATCAGTAATGGTAGTGTTTGCACTAGCCTATGTGAGCTCCCACGGGTCTGGTCACCAGAGAAGTCTGCACTTTTTCCTACAGTGTGCAAGCACGGCCACCACTGATGGATTGCAGGGTGGTCGTAACCATGGAAACAAGAAATGTATATGATGGAAAAATGAGTGCAGGCAGCAAAATAAGAAATATAGATAATACATTACTAAGTCCCTTTCTCTACATGATAAATGCCAGTTGCTGAAGTGACACAACCCCTTTTAAGTACTTTATCTAAACAAAAAGTATTAAAAAAAAATCTGTCATGCAGCTTGGGATCACTTCTCATTTAGACCTAGATGGCTCCACTGCCTAAGTATGACATATACAACACATTTTCAGTTCTATTTAGGTCTATAAATTTACGGCTGTATTATCACTTTATGTTCTGAAAAATGCCTAACCTGCTGGATAAGGAACCAGTCTACTTGTATGGTCTCTCTTGTGGTGTATATAATAGACTTTGGGATAACAGAAGACTAAAGTGTTTTCTTTTGCATAGTTAATATTTCATTTTCAAGTCTGTACATGTAAAACATTACAGGGGTCATTTATCAAACTGGTGTAAAGTAGTACTGGCTTAGTTGTCCATCTAAGTTGTTCCACCTTTCATTTTTTACAGCTCCTTTGAAAGGTGGATTCTGATTGGTTGCTCTGGGCAACTAAGCCAGTTTGGTAGATGACCCCTGACATCATTTTGTATTTGCCTAAAATAATCAACCTCATTTTTTGCTTTTCTTTTCTCAGGGTATTTGCACCATGACCACAGCCTTCCTACACTTTTTCTTCTTAGCGTCCTTCTGCTGGGTTTTGACAGAAGCCTGGCAGTCCTATATGGCCGTCACTGGGAAAATTAGAACAAGAGTTATAAGAAAACGGTTTCTGTGCCTCGGTTGGGGTAAGTTTTTTAAGAGATTGAAAACTAAAGAATTACAAATTTTCTTAAGAATAGTCATGTACAGTACACATTGGAAAGACATTTGAATATGGTGCTGTATTTTATTGTGGCAAGTGTACATGAGTAGTAATATTTTATCAATCCATCTATTGTCCATATATCTCTTATCTATTTCTCTATATATTATCTATCTATCTCATATCTAGTAGTGTTGATCGCGAATATTCTATTCACAATTTTTTATCGCGAAAATCAGCACTTTGAGAATTTGCGAAGATGTAGAATATAGTTCTATATATTTGTAATCACGAATATTCTAGATTTTTTTTCATCAGTAGCCTCCCTTCTTGCTTGTGGGCCAATGAGAAGGCTGCAATGTCTTTGTCAGAGTTTAGCAACATCCCTAGCAACCAATAGGAGAGTTGCCATTTTCTGCAATTTTTCTGCAGTTCTGAGAGAGAGCACAGTGGCATTGCTGTGCTCTGTGCTTTCATCCTATTCCTTATCCAATTACATTAGATAGTTAGTTAGCTCATATATATAATACAGATAGTTAGTGGGAGATAGTCAGTGTAGGTTAGATAGTGATATAGTGTAGCTGATAGGTTCCAGTGCAGGGTGTTAGGTAGTGTGATAGGAATTGCTGTTTCTCTGCTGTCCATACATACATGCTACAGGCATAGTGCTGTGATGTCACAACAATACTTAGTGAATCAATCAGTAATATCTACTCAGACATGATAAAATGTGAAGTTGCATGTATTGCGCAAAAAAATATGCGCATCATTAGTGATGATTTGCGCAATCACGAAAATAATGACTGGATTTTGTGAATTTATTGCGAAAAATTCGCAAAAACGAAATATCGCAAAAACGAATCTTGCCTATCCTCATCACTAATATCTATCTATATATCTAATGATGTATATATCATCTGACTAATTATGCATCTACTGTCTATCTATATATCTGTCTCTTTCTATATGTCTCTATCTAATAGACGGTTAATATTGTAAAAATGATTTTCTGTTGTATAATGCAAGTTTCCAGGTGCAGAATTGTTCTTTTTAACCATAAGACCTCCCTGGATTCTCTATTTTTTACACTTCTGTGCTTTCAAACAAATAGAAAACTGTGCGTTTTACCACATAATAGGGAACCACAATATCATTTTGACCTGCTGATTATATTGATTACATCACACTGAGCTCAAATACATTTCCTAGATTTTCTGACAAAATACAATTCAAGGTCATTCTACCTTCCTCTTTCATGGAAAAAGAAGAAAGAGGGAGAAAAGAAGCATAAAATAAAACACGCATAAACACATAATTTACACATGCAACTTAATGATGACATTTATCTAATGGATGCCCAAACCTTACGAACAAAAACCACAACCCAGAGAAGAGAAGGGAACAAATTACTGCAAGTCTAGTTTGCATTTTACGCTTTGTGATGAAAAAAGTTGAGCTGTAACCTAGCAACCTCTGAGTAATTTATCCACTGCTGAAATCTAACAGCATGTGAAAAATATACCGCACGATAAATTATTCATTTATGGCAAATAGATGACCACATCTGTACTGCTCATATATCATTTAATACAATGCATTGTGTAGCTCGATTATTATTAAAATGCATTTGTAACTAATTCATATGCATGCAGAACAATTTACAAAATCATTCATGGAATAATCCAGTATTCTTCAATAAGGATAGGCCAATCACACACTGATTGCTTCAAATAAGCTGACGTATCTAAATGGGCATTTATCCATTTCAGATTCTTCTTTAAAATTCCAAGCAGAACCCATTTAGGTAGAGCTATTAATCCATATGCACTTGAAGGTAATCAGTATCGCAGGTAGCTTCAGATTGTAAAATGAGCATGTTCCTAAGGTCATTCCCTCCTTTACTATGGATGGCTAATCCTCAGGGTAGGTTTGATTGGTGGGGGTCTCAGCTGATTCATAGTTTCTCTGGTCCCAGATGTTTGAGCTACACAGCTCCGTCACTTCAGTGGGAGAAGTACTGCAGTAACCAGTTCCTTCCACTGCACAATACTGAGCTGGGTTCTTCTGGAGCCCCCTTCTGGTGCCAGAGCTGATTAAATATTGATAGCCTGTCCTGGGGAAAGAGTGGATAACTCCTTTAAGGTTAGGTTCTCACAGTGTTGGGCTCTATGTAGAATTTTCCTGACATGTATGTCCAAGGTGCCAACAGTAACCAAATACTGTATATGGCAAAATAGGTTCCTTTTCCCTGGTATGTGCCATCATACCTTTGATTTGAAAGTGGAGTCAAAGCTTTTGAACTGTATGCAAAATTTATGTGTACAGTAGTTTGTGGAAGCAATTGGAGTCACTGACAAAGGTGTGTGACGCTGACAGTTTGAAATGTATGTTTTTGGTGGAAATTTTTAAATGTTCCTGTTGAACCTACAAGTAAACTGCTATGCTTCATTAACATGTCCTGGTTTATAGAGTTTTACTTTTTGATGATCTTGAAATACTTATCAATAATAGTACCTTTATTTTTTCCCTTCAGGGTTGCCAGCATTAGTTGTGGCTATATCAATGGGATTTACAAAAGCAAAGGGATATGGGACTCCACACTAGTAAGTTACCTGTTTCATTGAGTAATATGTAATTTAGTTCTATAGATGTTGATATAGATCTACTGTCTTTTTAACCATTCTTAGTTAATTAGTAAATTAACTTGGAATGGATTTTCTATAGTTCAGATTTCCACTGAATAGTAAAGAAGCTTATGCCTCACCTGCATAGCATTTAGATGGTCATTGTATGTACATGTTTGAATTTTTTTTTCACCAATACATTCAAAATATATAACAATTAAGTTAAGTTACAAATAGTCTTGATTCAAAAGATTCTACAATTTAGTCTGTAACACCTATGTTCCTAAGGTTACAGACTACAAACAAGTTTTAGGAGTCTGAGTGCGTAGTCAGTCACCAGTCCCCCTTCTTAAAAAGTTCCCTAATTCTTTCTAATGTACATTCAGTGCAGCATGTACCTGGAAGAATCATCTATACATGTATATCATCTATACTGCATGTAGAGCATTAACAAAAGACAATTGGCCCAAAGAGTATAATGACTGGATATAAAGTGAAATTAACTTGCTAAACAAAACATGTGTAATAGATTAATGAAGCCCACACTATAGTCAGTTTTTACAGCAGCAATAGTACATAATGGATCTTTGATAGAATTAGTCTATTTATGGCTTCCTCAGGAGAGCTAGTAACAGATTATGTTCAATGGAAGTGCTCATTAATCATATAAATCAATCTTCCATCCTGGTATTACAAAAGAGGAGTGAGGGTACAGTACTTGCTCTTGACTAAATCAGAGATCATAAAAGGTCACCATTGGTACGGTACATAGGTGGTTCCTAAAGCATCATGGATGAATAAGTATGTTAAAGTACATTAGTGTCTATGGGATATATAGCCTGTTTTAGCCAACCTAATATAAAATTACCTTATTATGAAGATTCTAATCTTAATTGATTAACTAAGGATGCACAATACTTAATTCAGATCTTTGTTATGGGCTTGGTATTTAAATGCATAGCCATGGAGTCAAAGAAAATAGGACTGCAAAATAGACAGTTAAACTGAGTGCAGAAGCATAAAGTTTTATTACATACTATATAATTTCCTTTGTTAATTCAATTTGCAGCTGCTGGTTGTCACTTGAAGGAGGCCTTCTGTATGCCTTTGTTGGACCTGCTGCTGCTGTTGTCCTGGTAAAATGAACATTTATTTTTAGCTTGGTTTAGTCTAGTTTTCTTAGTTATCTTTTTGGCACTCCCAAACATTTAACTTCTAATGTTCGGTGTCTTCTCAACAACTACTCCCTATCTTGAAGTACATTTATTTAACTGATTTTGTTATTAAATTAATTGATATTAATCACCACTGGTTTACTTACAAAAAATAATAGGCAATTGCATGCTTCTCCATAATAAGAAAGGTGAAATAATATGTGTATCTTTTTAAGAATGGTTTTATGGTCAATGAAGTCTTGCATTAACTATTATATTGTCTGTCATAAATACTGCAAATGTTCTTAAGTCCTTAAAGAATCACACTCACAAAAATGTTTATTCTCTGACCTACTAGAAAGGTACATGATGCAAACTGTAGTGAAGGTAAACTTACTGGTAACTGTATTTGTGAGTTTTAACCTCCCTTCTGATCCTCAACTGTGTCATGTGACCAGCACTCTGATCTCCAACTGACACAGGACAGGAAGTCACTTTTCCATTTATTCCTATGAGACTGACATTGAGACTCCCATAGGACTACATAGAGAAACTGACTTCCTGTCCACACATAAGATACTGTATTATTGGGAAAGTCAGCGTTTTGGTCACATGACATAACTGAAGATCAGAAGGGAGGTTATCACTCACAAATGCAGTTACCAATAAGAAGATTATCTTCTCTACACGTTACATCATGTACCTTTCTAACAGATCAGAGAATAAACATTTTTGTGGCAGTACTTTTAATATACAAAATTAGTGGTTCCTAGAGATGACCGAATCAACCAAATTTGATTTGTCATCTCTAGAAACCACTAATTTTGTATATTAAAAGTACTGCCACAAAAATGTGGGACTTATTTTTCTCTCTAGTCTCTCACCTTTCTCTCTCCCTCTCACATTCGCTTTATCTTTACTTCACAAAATTCACATGAATTGAATTCCAAAAGTTCTGATTAGAAAGTAATTACAATTTTTACAAAATGCGTGTTGAATTTGATTCATTTAGAATCAATTTGCTCATCTTTAGTAGGTTCAAGTGTAAGAATTGCAATCTCATATACTGTAAATGTGACATCTATTGGTATGCAAATCCCTCTCCTGTCTTTCTGGAGAATTCACTAAGCCTATACATTACATATACGTCCTATTAATTTCAGTAGGCACCATGGGCAGGCTCAGTGGTTAGCACTAATGCCTTGTAGCACTGGAGCCTAGGTTCAAGGACAGCATCTGCATGGAGTTTGTATGACTTTCCGATGTTTATGCCAGTTTCTTCCTACAATCCAAAGACATTCTGATTGGCAATTTAGATTGTGAGCTTTACTGGGGGCAGCAATTGTGAAGCACAATGGTATATGGAAAAAAAAAGAGGGAGAGCCACTACAAATTGTATTTACAATGGTATATGTTGTGGATATATAAATAATAATAAAAAAAATATTGCCTAATTTCCTCCATAGTGGCTTTATGCTGGGTTCTTCTGTGGAGAACAGTTCATTGATAGAGATCCCAGCATCAGGAAAACATTTGATCATATTTGTGGGTGGAAGCTTCTAATGAAAAGTGATTGTAACTTTTCAGTATCCATATATTAACACTTACAGAATAAAATTGTTAATAGTAAATTGTATTATGAATAGAAAAAGTAAAAATTATGTAGGAGGAAGAAAAACAAAGGTTTAGTTACTTGCTGTATAAACATTCATTTTGATATAAATAAATTTAACTTAATTGAAAAGGGATGACATTTCATTTTTGGGGGCCATCAAATCTATTGGGATGTGAACCATTGGAATGTTAAAAATAGCATAAAGATTGTGTATGTTTTAAGAATCTGTGTCTATTATTGCATGTAAAAAACAGAGGCGCCAATGTTTTCATTGATATAGCATTGTGTCTGTCTATAAAGAAGTATGGCAGATAAAATTTAATCATCTTGAAATATCATTGGCTCTTCCACCAAGAAGTAGACGTTGTTTCAAAAAAAAGGGTTCATAAAAGTTCAGTGTCAAAAGCTGGTGTGATAAAGAACATTTTAAATTGTATTATATCACGTTACTGTGCTGCTCAAAATCTTATGTGCAAACTAATCCAATATACAGTGCTCAAATTAGGCATCAAATTCCCTGGTGTGTGATCATCAAACAGCACATCTGTATTTCTAAAATGGAAATAAACTACCATGAGAAATTGTGCCAAGTCTACTTGGAATATTATTTTTGTCTATAAATATTTCATTGCAAACTATCTGACAGACAAAGCTTGAAAATTAATATACATTGTACAAATAGCAAGGAATTAGGCAAGGAAATGTACACAGTACAACATTTATCCTCTGAGACAGGAAACTCAATATAAACTAAATTTTTATTAGTTCAAAATGACACAAGTTCAATAATTGAATTAGTAAATGTTTTTTTTTTATATTTTATTTTTATATACCTATTGTATTTGTCGATGGAGTTTGTGTTTAAATAATCTTTTTGTTGTGCAGGTCAACATGGTAATTGGAATTTTGGTCTTTAATAAACTTGTTTCAAGAGATGGTATCCTTGATAAAAAGCTTAAACACAGAGCAGGGTAAGCTGCATCCGAATGTTTGTCATCACTCATAATCACATTATTATTTTTTTCATTCTGCTTATTGTTTCTTAATTTCGTTTTCTAGTAGTTACATAGCTGCATGCCTCATTGAGAAGATGATATTTCATTCATGTTTATAGACATATTTAATGAAATTTTCAAAAGTTAAAAACTAGTGCAGAATCATCATAAACTGAAATGCCAACAAGTAAAATCTGAATATGACTAATTTACAGCTTATAGCCAGTGTAATGAGGAGTAGGCGATATATGCACTTTAAATATTGAGACCATCAAATCTTTTGAGTGAATCAAATAAAACATGGTTTTAATTTTAGTAATTATATTTAAATTTGATTTATGTGTAGTTCTACATTGTAATTAAAATAAATATTGGTAATCGGCTAGAGAAAGACTTAATCAGAATGGATTCAATTGTCTGAAAACAGTGTTCTAAACTGTATAAAAAAAAGTAGTTTGTATAATGGGAATTAGAGATTAGTGAATTTATTAAAGTTATTTTCGGATACAATTTGCCCAAATCTACCATATGATTCAATTTAAGTATTCTACACAAATTGAAAGTGCTTTAATTGCCTTGAAATTTCTCTCTCTTAAAAATTTGAAATGTTTAGAAAAATTTGGGTCAAATTTTGATTCTTAAGAAAACATTTTCTCAACTCTGATGCACATACATCCTCTTGTCATGTCTACAGATACAAATAATGTATGTATGCTTACAATTATGTTGCTATAAAAAAGGGTTGTCTAATGACAGATCCTATTAGGGCATATAGATGTCAAGGAGGGGGTTATGTCACTTAGACGCCCCCTATAGTAGCCAACAAAGCAGAGAGTGGCTAGAAGACCCATCCCATTCATGTACTACATGGTTTGCCATAAAATAGAATGAATAGTATGTAAGTTTGTAATTATGTTTCTCCTGATGCAACTGCTGGAAAATGTATGACCCGCAAAATGGCTTATCTATTATGTCCAGTAAAAAGATAAGAAGCCTGATGGACCCATGTTAACTCAATGAAATAAAATAAACATTATCCATTATTCAGTATCCATTATAGTTCCTTTTAAAAATGAAGTCATTATGCCAATTTTGGTCCAAGAGCTTTGGCACATTGTAGTAGTATGTGCATGGACCATGTACTACAGCACACAATAAAAATGAGTACTCCAAATTCCATTATATGCACCAAGATTTTTTGTTTAGTGGAGAACACCTTTGTATATCAATGTAATAAAGCATCCTGCATTTATTCACACTAAATTCATAAGCCATATGCCTTTGTATAAAATCAAAAGCACACAGACATACAGAAGCAACCAAAAGGGACCCTCAATTTTATTACAAATTAACAGAACATATAACTACTCCAAATCTGTAAAACATCTGTGTCCAAGGGTAGGTTCACAAACCGCAAAAATCTGCTGTAATATTCCATGTATTGACATTCAACAGTTCCATACAGATTATGTGGCTTGTTAATTCACAAAACAAAAAAAGTTTATTAACGATCAATATTGAAAACATAAAGGGGTATACAACAGATAAAATGTGAACCGGGTCAGAGAGGTAATATCGGTGATTCACTATATTAGTATCAATGTGGCGATGAGCGAGTACTAATTGCTCGTGATACCTAAATTCATCGCATGAGTTCAATCACATAGTCTGACCCAAGGATATGGAATGCCACAATGACAGCCCCCTTATATGGTGGATCACAGAGGGCAATATATGCTAAGTTATGTCACAATAGGCACAACTTCACAGCAAGTATAATGTGTATTGTACACTGAACTGATGAATGGCCTATGACATAAAGCCTCTGGACTGAGATGATACATAGATGTATCATAACACTACTAGAGGGCAGTTGTCGCACAGGAGATGGCCGTGCACTTAGCCTGCCTAAGTAGCACTCTCTAGTATGAGAGTCGGCCACTCTGGCTCCTGAGGAAGTGCGCTAATTAGGTGCACAGAAACGTGTTGAGCCTTTTTTACTGCTACTCTTACCAGTCTGCACTGATAGTTGGCTGTGTATGAGTTTTTTCGACTGGTTTGAGTGGGACACCTCCAATTGAGCCTGTTTTTTCTTTCACACCTACGCCAGTCTGCACTGATAGTTGGCTGTGTATGAGCCATATCAGTTGCTTGATCAATACTGGCTTCATTAAGTCACCAATTATTTTGTCCTGAGCGGATGGCTAAGTGCACGGCCATCTCCTGGGCGACAACTGCCCTCTAGTAGTGTTATGATACATCTATGTACCGAGCACTAAATACACATGTTTCTGAGTCCAGAGGCTTTATGTCATAGGCCATTCATCAGTTCAGTGTACAATACACACTGTACTTGCTGTGAAGTTGTGCCTATTGTGACATAACTTGGCATATATTGCCCTCTGTGATCCACCATATAGGGGGCTGTGTGTCACGGGGTAGCATCACGGGTATAAAGATAGAGCGGAGGTGCACCCCCTGAGCTGCCACCCAATCCCCTGTCCCTGCCTACTTGCACCACCCGCCCTAGGTGACGGGGCGCAACTTGGCGACAGTCCCTGACCTGAGTAAGTGCAAGCAGAGAGATAGAGACAGCAGGGAAGCGGACAGACAATGAAAGGTAGCACTAGAGTGGACAGAGAGGTGGAACTAGCAAGGTACCACCAAAAACAGAAGGGTGAGGCGGGTCAACTAGCCGGCGTCAGTCCGGGAGGTCACGTCAGTACGAAGGAAGAGACAGAGACAAATCCAAAAGCAAGCTGAGATCAAAATCCGAGAGGTAGCGTCAAGGTTCAGGGAGCAGGCAGAGGAGGTGTCAGGAAGCAGATCAAGGGTCAAATCCAAAGGTAAGCTAAATAACAATAATAATACACAGCCTAAGGGACCAAAATCACAGGCAACCTGTAGCCAGCAGGTTGCCTGTATTTATAGTGGGGAGTGAGGGTCATGTGACGTGGCCAGCATTACATGATCGTCAGACAGGCAAGTCGAGCACCGAGTGATCAGCTCGGTGCTCAAGTCAGACCTAGGAGCAGGGAGCCTCCCAGCTAGCAAAGCCGCCCTGGGAACGAGGCCAAACACAGATCCTTGCTCCCGAAGCTAAGCAGCAGGTCTGCGGCTGATGGGAGACCAAGTGCGCCTTTGGAGCCCCGTTACAGCTGTGATTGTGGCATTACATACCCTGCTGGCCACTTACAAACCCTAGGTGGTCCATTTCATGTATGGCTTATACCTCTGGCTCTTGGGTCAGACTATGTGATTAAACTCATGCGATGAATTTAGGTGTCACGAACAATTAGTACTTGCTCGGCGCCACATTGATACTAATATAGTGAATCACCAATATTACTTCTCTGACCCGGTTTACATTTTATCGGTTGTATACCCCTTTATGTTTTCAATATTGATCGTTAATAAACTTTTTTTGTTTTGCTTATTAATCCTAACGTCCTAAACTATATTTGCTTTATTTACAATTTCGGTGGACGTACACCCGTTCCTCCAATTTTTTTACCTTTTTTTTAGTGTTTTATGGGCTTGTTAATTTAACCTAAAAATAAAAGTTAACTTTATTACAAAAGTGAGGTTTCAATATTTAATGTTTTAATTTTTTTAAATAAAAATAATGGAACCAGTCATCCTAATTAGTGTTGGGTGAGCGTGCTCAGCCGAACACCATTTTGACTCGATGGTACTCAATTGCGATGCTCGAGTCTCCTCCCCGCACGTTTTTAGCCAATAAACGTGCGGCGAAGTACTGGCACTCACTGTAATGCCGTAACCATGTTGATTACTGCCATTACATTGATTGGCAGGCTGGAATGCATCATTGGGTGCTATATAGCAACCGATAACACGTGGTTCAGTTTACTCTTAGTCAGGGCGAGCTGCAGCAGAAGGGACAGATAGTGTAGGGACAGGATTTTTTTTTTTTTTTTTTTTTTTAGGCACAGTTTAGTCTTGAAAGGTGTTAGAGACCCAAAAGTCATTTTAAGGACTATTGTTTTATCTGGCTGCAGGACACCACTCTCAAAGTCAGACCAGTGTGACTAGGTGGTCGGTTGGATGGCAGCAGATAATGCTTCCAATCGGTTAAGCACCACCCTGTCTTCCACCAAGTCCAGTCTCAGTAGCCAAGAGTCTGGTCAACAGACTCCTCACCCTGATCCTCCTTTCTCCCACCATGGAGAGTCTTGGCAAACAAGTGATCCCACACTCAGACATTCCGAGGAGCTCTTTTCATCGCCATTCCTTGATTTGGCCCTCTCTTCTAAGCCCGCTTGAAGAGGGACCGGAGGAGATCTTGTGCACTGATTCCCAAACTCTTGAGCATTAATAGTCATAAGAAGATGACGGTGGGGAACGGCAATTAGTGTTTCACAAGGTGGATGGTGATGATGAGACACAGTTGCCAATAAGTCAACGGCAATTAGTGTCTCAAGAGGTTCATGATGAGGATGAGACATAGTTGTCAATAATTGAGGTTCTTGTTACGTAAACAAGTCAGGGGGATGACCAGAGTGAGGAAGTGGAAGAGGAGGTGGTGGATGATGAAATCATTGACCCAACCTGGGAAGGTGGCAAGCTGAGCGAGGACAACAGTACAGAAGGGGAGGGATCCACAGCACCGCAACAGGCTGGAAGAGGCAGTGGGGTGGCAAAAGGGAGAAGGCGGGCCACACCAAACAGGCCCACGACTGTTCCCTGGAGCACCCCCTTGCTTCAATCTTGCTTGCCAAGGGGTAGGTGTTCCGCAGTCTGGCGCTTTTTTTAGGAAAGTGCAGACGATAAAAGAATTGTCATTTCCAACCTGTGCCATACAAAAATGAGCAGGATAGTGAACACTAGCAACCTCACCACCAGCATGATCCACCACATGGCATCAAAACACCCTAATAGGTGGGCCGAACGCCCGGGTCCACAATTGGTGTCTGCGGATCACACCACTGCCTCCCTTTCCCCTGTGTTACGTGCTGGCCAATCCCCTGTCCAAGACGCAGGCCTGGATGCCTCCCGCCCTCTACCTGGACCTTAGCAAGCACCATCATATAGCACATCCACTTCTGTGTCCCAGCGCAGTGTACAGATTTTCCATACCTCAGTCCTTTGAATGAAAGGGCAAATACCCAAACAACCACCCACCCACAGGCCATAGCACTAAATGCGCACCTTTCCAAATTGCTGGCCCTGGAAATGTTTCCATTTAGGCTTGTGAACACTGAGGCTTTCCGCAGCTGATGGTGGCGATGGTCCCTCATCACTCAGTCCCCAGCCGCCACTATTTTTCCCGGAGTGCCATCTCTGCCTTACACCAGCATGTGTCCTGTAACAACACCTGTGCCCTGACCAACACAGTTATTAGGAAGGTCCACTTAACGACATTTCCCTGATGGCACACTGGGTGAACGTTTTGGAGGCCGGGAGCGAGTTATACCCTGGGGATGGCACAGGTGCTACCAATGCCCTACTTCCATCAGGATTTCCGCCACCACCTACATTAGTGGCTGCAACCTCCTCCTCCACTTCCACCTCTGAATTCTCATCTTGCAGCACCAGTCAGCCATCAGTCTGTAGCTGGAAGCAGTGTAGCACTGCAGTGGGGAAGAGGCAACAGGCTGTGCTGAAACTAATTTGCTTAGGTGACAAACAGCACACCGCCACAGAGCTGTGGCAGGGTATAAGAGACCAAACTGATTAGTGGCTCTCACCACTCAGCCTACAACCAGGCATGGTTGTGTCTGATAATTACCATAACTTGGTGGCGGCTTTGGAGCTCGGCAAGCTCACACATATACCATACCCACGTCTTAAACTTAGTGGTTCAGCGGTTTCTAAAAACCTACCCCAATATTCCTGAGCTCCTGGTGAAGGTGTGCCGCGTGTGTGTCCATTTCCGAAAGTCATCTACAGCTGCCACAGGTCTGGAAACGCTGCGGCAGCGCTTGCAATTGCCAGCTCACAGACTGTTGTGCAATGTGAGAACGCACTGGAACTCCACGTTCCACATGTTAGCCAGGCTTTGTGAGCAGTAGAGGGCAGTCGTGGAATACCAGCTGCAACATGGTCGTCGCCTTTCCAGTCAGTTCCACTCTTCACAAGCGATGAGTGGGCATGGATCTCTGACCTCTGTGAGGTTTTACACAACTTTGAGGAATCAATGCATGGTGAGCGGCGATACCGCTATTATCAGCGTTATCATCCCACTTCTGTGTCTACTAAAATGCTCGCTGCTCACAATGAAGGCGGACACTTTGCATGTGGAAGAGGTGGAAATGGGGGAAGACAGTACACAGGGTGATAGCCAGACCACCCTCAGTTCGTCTTCTCAGTGCGAACTGTATGATGAGGAGGAGGAGCAGGAGACGGTTGCCTCCGCTACAGAGGGTAGTACCCATAGCAGGTTTATTCCATCTGTTAAGCATTGATGGGCCGAAGAGGATGAGCAGATTGAGAGTCATTCTCTCTCCTGATGAGGACAGTAAAGTCTTGTCTGTTGGGACTCTGGCACACATGGCTGACTTTGTTATGCTGCCTTTCACTTGACCCTCGCGTTATACACATTTTGGCCAACACCGATTACTGGTTGTTCACCCTTCTCGACCTCCGCTACAAAGAGAAGTTCTCATTTCTCATTCCTGTGGTGGAGAGGACTAGCAAAATGGTGGAATACCAGAAGGTCCTTGTGGAAAAATTGCTCCAAAACTTTCCAGCTGACAACGCTGGCAGCAGAGTCCATAGTTTCTTGGGCAACTGAGGAGGGGAGATGAGGGGAACACACAGCAGTTCCAACAGAGGCAGGGCAACACTCTGGGACAGTTTCATGACACCCCGCCAGCAACCTCACCCTGATGCGCGGCCTAGTGTCACAAGGAGTTAAATGTTTTGGAAGATGGTGGAGTACGTAGCAGACCATGTCAGCGTCCTCAGTGATCCCTCTGTGTCTTATAACTATTGGGTGTCCATGTGGCATGAACTGGCGCTCTACACCTTGGAGGTGCTGGCTTGCCCTGCCGCCAGCGTTTTGTCAAAGCAGGTATTTAGTGCTGCTGGGGGCATAATAACTGATAAGCGCATCCGCCTGTCAACTAAAAATGCTGACAGGGAACAAGGTCTGGATTGCCCCTGACTTCTCTACTCCACCAGAGAAAAGCGGCTAAACATAAAGGCACTTTAAATGTGGCTTTTATGGTGTATTGAATACACTGTATTCCTATGCACCCATTCCACCACAATAAAGGGTATATGGTTCAATCTTCCTTTTCTTGTCCTCCTCCTCCTTCTCCATCATATCAACATGCTTATCAGGATGCCCTCGCTCCTAATGTTTTAGAGGGTCAGCTCAGCAGCAGACCTTCTCCCTAATGTTTTAGAGGGTCTCCCGCAGGCCCTCGCCCATAGTGTTTTAGATGGTCAGATCAGTTGCAGACCCTCACCCCTAATGTTTTAGATGGTCAGATCAGCAGCAGGCCCTTGCCCCTAGTGTTTTTGAGGGTCACCAGCAGGTCATCAATCATAATTTTTCAAGGGTGTGTATCATACCCTCCTTTATGTGTAACAAAGGGTGTATTGTAGTGCCGGTTCCTTGTAATTTTTGGCAGCCCTTTCGCTTAGTGCATAGGCTTTGAGTGTAGGAGTCCCACTACCTGAACAATTGTACCACAATGTGAATGAGGCGCTCCTTTATGTGATATACAGGTTGTATCAGAGTGCCTCTTCCTTGTAATTTTTGGCAACACTTGCACTTTATATACAAGTAAATATACAGGAAATAATTTTCCCTAACAATTTTTCCTCTAAAATCGATTTTTTTTCTTTGGTTTTGTGCGTATTATAGTCAGTCTAAAAGTGCCGTACTACTCGGACAACATAGTTCCCAGCAGCAACCTGAGAGCCCAAGATGCATCCAGACATCCTCCCCATGCTGTTTCCGAACCATTTCAGTGGTGTTTCCATCAATTTCTTACCTTTTCCTATGAACCAGACACCCTCCCCTCTTCAGAGCATGGGGTGCCTGGTTTAATGTTCTGGTTCTCCCATTGACTTCTATTGCACTCGGGTGCTCTGTAGAGCACCTGAGCATCCCAAAGTGTTGTACTCAAGCACCCAAGCACTTTGGTGCTCGATCAACACTAATCCTAATGTATTGTGTGTAGTTAAGAGATAAATAATCACAATACCTTAAAGGGGTTTTCCGGGTTCAGAGCTGAACCCGGACATAGCCATATTTCCACCCAGGCAGCCCTCCTGATGCTAGCATCGGAGCATCTCAGGGTCCAATGCGCTCCCTTGCCCTGCGCTAGATCGCGCAGGTATGTGCTCTTTTGTTTACAATAACACACTGCGTGCAGAAGCTTCCACCCGGCAGTGTGTTTGGCACTGATGGGCGTGTTTTAGCACTGCCTTAGCAATTTTACTGGCTAGGGCAGCGCTAAAGCCCGCCTATCAGTGCTGGTAATGTCACTGGGATTCCTGGCAGCCCCATGGGGAGCCCAGTTCGTCGACAGAACTCCTGAAAATGCCTTTGCTCTGCGCGATTTAGCGCAGGGCAAAGGAGAGCATCGGAGCATGAACTGCTCCGATGCTCAATTCAGGGGGGCTGCCTGCGTGAAAATGGAGGTATGTCCGGGTTCAGCTCTGAACCCGGACAACCCCTTTAATTCTTTGTAACTGTGTATAAATTAAACTGTTAAACACCCTTTTCTTTTACATTTTTTTTATTTTTTATTAGGCTCTACAGAAGCTATTAATCATAATTGTTTGGCAAATTCAATGAATTTTCAGATTGATGTCAGGTGTTCTTTTCATGGGAGTCAAAGTATAATTGCAACATTAGAAATTCACTATCAAAGCATTCTTTTCTTTTACATTGAAGCTTTCTTGTATGTTATTTTACGGTCAGCGTTTTGTTAATTACAGCACATCATGATAGAACATTTGAGGGGTTTTATGTTTGACTCTCCATTGTATAATTGCATGGAAAAAGTATGTATTATTACAGTTTCTCTAAAACAACTGACAAATGTTAAGCCAGTCAGAATAGTTTTAACCCCCTGGCTATGGGAGGTTTTTTTTCGTTTTTGCTTTTTCATTTTTCTTCTTTATTTTCCGTGAGCCAGAAGTTTTGTATATTTCCAGTAACATAGCTGTATGAGGGCTTATTTTTTGCAGGACAAGTTGTACTTTCTAATGCCCCTATTAATTATGGCATAAAATGTAGTTAACAATTTAATGGGGTAGAATAAAAAAAAACACGCAATCCCTCCACCGTTTTACGGGTTTTGTTCCCACAGCGTTTTGTTTACACCAAAATTGACCCATGACCTTCATTCTCTGAGTCAGTGCGATTACAACGATACCCCATATGTATAGGTTTTTTATGTCTAAATAGTTCAAAAATAAATTTTAACTTAGTTTTAACTTAGAGATTTTTAATTTTTTTTACATCACCATATCCTGACCCCATAACTTTTTTATACTTATGTCTACTGAGCTGTTTAGGGGCTCTTTTTTTTTGCAGAACAATCTGTACTTCTTTTTATTGATACCAATTTGGAGTGTGTGTGACTTTTTGATCACATTTTATTACATTTATTTGTATAAGAGAAGCAATGAAAAAATGGCAAATCGGCCATTTTTAACCTTTTTTTCCATTACTTAATTCTCCGTATTGGAATTTTTTTTTTCTATTTTAATTGTATGGGCATAAATATTTAGGTATGCCTAAATATTTAGGTATTTATTTTTTTATTATACGGAAAGGGGGTTGATTTAAACTTTTATATAGTTTTTTTTTAAATACATTTTTAACTTTTAAAAAAATAAATTGTGCCTCATTTATGAGTTTATGAATTATATATATTTTTTTTTTTTGGTTTATCAGGGATTTTATATTTTCCATTTACAGTCAACTTTTCTCATTTCTTATCCTGGCCTGCCATCTGGTGGCCAAAATAAGAATTGCAGCATGAACACTTTCAGCCTTATCAGCAAGGATGAGAGTGTTCAGCCAAACCACCGATATAACCGAATTGGCCACACAGGCATCGGTTTTTGTGCATTTAGTTGCCGTGATCTTGCTTGATCACGGCATCTAAAGCATTTAATTACCACGATTGGCATTATTGCCAGTCAGGGTAATTAGCCACAGGTCTCTGCTGTCTTCCGGTCATGACGCCCGCTGCACGTTCGAGCGGGTGCCATGTTAGCACATCGTTCCAGCGCCGTAAAGCGAAAAGGTTAAGGATCTCAACACATCCCACCATCCACCTGTTCAAAGAACATACATTATTTGCCAATATTTAAATATTTGTATATCAGCTTTTTGTCTGTGAGACAATAAATGGACATATTTTATATTTCTATTCTTCTATAACAAGAGACCATCAATACGCTCTAGATATAAGCAATGTCTACAGTGTAATTATATATTTATTTTTTTGCTCACTGAATTTTAAGTCTGTTGCTATGGATACTGTATTTCTTTGTCACCTGTCTTCTTCACCCTAGAGATTTGCTGTTATCCTTCTTCGAATACCAGTTACTTTGTTATATCAAAATTCCCTTAAACGATAGTTTATAAAAGGAGTCTGTATTGCTGTCATTTGCATAAAACTTATCAAATCTCAAATGATGCTTGATACATTTGCTGCATCTTTAAGTCTGAGACTTTTGTCTTTAGATGTTACTCCATTTACTATGCCACCCCTTGTTTTGACTTTTTGAAAGGGTCATAGTTTATAAATCTGACTGCAATCAGCTTGATAGGTTAACCATGCCTAATTTCCCAACAACTTAAAAGTTACAAAGTAGTATCTTGCCACTTTTTAAAGACAGAATTCTGGAGTGCAGGGCCTGATAAATTCCCACAATGATATTTGTAAACTCATTTGTGATTCTTAACACAAAGGAACACAGAGGCTCAGACTGTGAAGAAATGACAACCTACAGTATGTTTTGAAGGTATTCTCATGGGAGCTTTGGCTCCAGACAGGACAGCACATAGAATTTGGTACCTCCAGAACTATACCACACTCCATAGATCTTCATGCATATGAAACATTTACACTTGGATAATCCCTAGTATAGGGCATGATGAAGTGGTGCATTACATGGATCTGTAGACCACCAAAAAGAGAATCCATGTGGCATGCTCTACCTCCTCTGGCCCCTCACCAGGCATAATTCAGTGTGCCAATGTTCCTTTAACTTGTAGTAGGAGTGTTTTCTCCTGTATCAAAGCAATGATCATGTGTAAATATGTTTTGCTTTAAAGATACCTAATTTTTGATTGGCAGTCTTTGAAAATTTGTTTCTTGGTGTAGATTTTACATTTCATAAAGAAATTGTAAAACTAGACACAATTAGCCAGTGCCTAAATTAGCTAGAGACAAAGGTATTCCCTGTAGAGAGCAATTATTTGTCATTTGCAATGATCTAATTCACAAAATAAGCTACCTGTGGTCTACTGTCATGTAACAGAAATTTGGATAAATGTGTGGCACATTTTAATCTGGTATTATGTACAGTAAACATTGGGTTAATTAGTTACAACAGTTTCTACTCTGATTTTATTTTATTATTTAATTATTGAATTTTAATCATTCAATTATAATGAGGAAAGTACAATAAAAAATACTTGTTGAAAGTACCAATTAAGTCAAACAGTTTGCGTATTACACACTTATAAAATGCGTTTGTAGCGGTAGGAAGTGACACAGGTTATATTCCCCACTGAGCAGATTCTTCCAGTAACAGCTGATGTAAGACAAGAAACAACTGTCTTATAAAAGCCACTAATCAAGGCAATATCTCAAAGGTAGGAATTAAGAATATATAATAAGGATTGCAGGTTGGAAAAAATGTATTCTATAGCTATAGTTATGTGGTTTGTCCTGTAGGAGTGAATATGAGTAAATAAATATATTCATTTGTTATACATTTTTATTAGAATGTTTATTTTATATCTAAATTCTTGATTGATGCTTCTGCACTGTTTATCAAACAATAATCATATTCAACTAAATAGATCATTAAATTTCATTCATTTAAATCTTACATTCAGGCTATGCTTCTATTATAACCGTGAAATTGAAGCATGAATTCACTTAATAATTAGCTACATTCATAATTAGATATGATGTTCTTACCTGTACTACACTCTATATGTAATTTATTCCAAACACTACAACATTTCATTAAATGGACTGTATTAGCCTGAATATAGGACGGTCATCATATGTCTGATTTAGCACCTGCTTTTGTTAAGCTCAATGTATATTCAACTGCTTTATAGTACTTTAGCAAAATGGGAACTTCCCAATTTGTTAATAAAGACAGTCTCTGCATGCATGAATGAAATTATCCTTCTTGTATTCGTAGTGATTGTCACAAACTTTTGTTTCGATATCTATATTACAAAACAAAATCCCATTATTAAACAAATCAATGCATTCATCGTGTCACGTATGCATGAGATCTTATTTTTTTTTTTTTAAACTACAAATCTACAGCAGCAATTATTTTGGTGAAAATTGAATACTTTGTTCTTTTTGTGGGTGTTCTGTTTGTTTGCAGTCAGATGAGTGAGCCTCATAGCGGTTTGACGCTCAAATGTGCCAAGTGTGGAGTAGTTTCAACAACAGCTTTGTCAGCCACCACCGCCAGTAATGCCATGTTAGTCTAAATCATTTACATCTTCTTGTTACAAATCTTTTACCGTGCATGTCTGAAAATAGCCTGATGCAATTTGTGTTCTTCTAATAATAATACAATGCCTTTTCTGTTCTGTTTTTCTTTTCCTGTTTTTAAACATTAGCATAAATGTATTAAATTAAGAACCTCCTTTAAGTAAAAAAAAACATTTGCATCAGCAATAATCCCTTCAGTAGCATGATGGTCTGGTCTAGTTTGTTAAGTATCATATATCTATTATCCATGGGTCCTCTTGTCACTGAAGGGTGTTGGCTGTTAATGTTAATAACTAGTGTACCATATTTTGTTGCAATGCACAATCTGGTTCAGCAAACAAATATTTCTGTCTGAATAGGGCATCCCTTTGGAGTTCTTGTGTTGTCCTCCCTCTCCTGGCCTTGACATGGATGTCAGCTGTTCTAGCAATGACAGATAAAAGATCGATATTGTTTCAGATACTCTTTGCAGTATTTGATTCATTACAAGGATTTGTCATTGTGATGGTCCACTGCATTTTACGAAGAGAGGTGAGAACATCATTTTTCCTTGCTTACCTTATTAGTATTCGCAATTTCTGCTGCACACCAGCTTTACTTATCAATGTAACTAAATCTTCCACCCTAGATTTTTACTAAGACACAATTTCAAATTTGATATTTGTTATGCTATAACATACAGTAGATCAATAGCAAATAATGCAGTTAGTCAATTCCCATTCTTCATCTTATTTGAATTTTACATGGGATGAATAAATCATGATTCACCTAATCCAAACAATACTTCTGAAAAAGAATAAACTTCATTTTTTAAATTTATATGATGGAGTTAAAAACACACAGCAAGCTTGCTCTTATGATGTACATAAAACATCTAAAAATGTAATCTTCAAAGACTAAAAGGAAAATATATACTGAAAGAATATCACTTCAGTCAATATCAATCTTCATCTCTAGTTTCAAAAGAACATAGCAAAATGTTAAAAGGGATTATGATACCTGGGACCCTCACTGATCAGCGGCACTCCAGTAAGCATTGTGGGCTATTTCTCGGCCAGTGACATCCCGTTCATCAATTAAGTGGCCTAGGTGCAGCTCAGCCCTATTCAAGTGAATGGGGATGAGCTGCAATACCAAGCATGTCCACTATCCAATGGACAGCGCCATGTTTGATGAAGAGACCACAACATTCATTGGAGTGCCACCTCCTCCCTAAGCAGCTGATCAGCAGGGACTCTGGGTGTTGGACCCCCATTGATCTGATATTAATGACTTATCCTGAGGATCTTGGAACACCCATTTAAGAATATAAGGATTCACTTTTGAGGAACAAGATGGATCAAGGACAAGACTCAGGCAGTTCAAATGTTGGAGATTCTTCAATAGACAGGTTATAGACTTATAATTATATAGTTTGCTTTTGTGTTGAAGGGTAACTGCTTTCCTCTCTATTTTGATCACTTCTACTTAATGCCAGAGAAATATGAAAATTAATATAGTTATGGTATTATACAGGGTGGGCCATTTATATGGATACACCTTAATAAAATGGGAATGGTTGGTGATATTAACTTCCTGTTTGTGGCACATTAGTATATGTGAGGGGGGAAACTTTTCAAGATGGGTGGTGACCATGGCGGCCATTTTGAAGTCGGCCATTTTGAATCCAACTTTTGTTTTTTCAATAGGAAGAGGGTCATGTGACACATCAAACCTTTTGGGAATTTCACAAGAAAAACAATGGTGTGCTTGGTTTTAACGTAACTTTATTCTTTCATGAGTTATTTACAAGTTTCTGACCACTTATAAAATGTGTTCAGTGTGCTGCCCATTGTGTTGGATTGTCAATGCAACCCTCTTCTCCCACTCTTCACACACTGATAGCAACACCGCAGCAGAAATGCTAGCACAGGCTTCCAGTATCTGTAGTTTCAGGTGCTGCACAGCATATGCTGTGAAGATACGAGATGTGCAGCACCTGAAACTTTGTCCCAAATTTTTCAAATGAACCTTACATTTTTTTAATTAATTTTAGACACATCTTCCAAATAATTACCCCAGAGCAGAGAAAAGTTATTTCACTAACTGGGGGGTCTTGGTTGGGGTCTAGAAGGGTACGTTTTCCCACCATGGAGAGCACCTAGTATGCATGAGGAGTATTGTAGGCTAGGCAACGTGGCTCTTGGTTTCTGTGAAAAATATATTCAAATGAGCAAATCTGCTGTCATCAGATTGGTTGTTTGTTTTCTTTTGAAAGTAAAGATAATTTCTTTCCCAGAAACCCAAATATAGGCAAATTAGCTTACTTTCAAAATTGAGAGTGCATCACGATACTAGGCTCTCTCCATATTGAGAAAGAATATTTCCCTGACCCTGACAAAGGCCTCTCAGCTAGAAAAGCAAATTTTGTGGTAGTCTGATAAAGGTTAATCACTCAGCAGATTCTGGCTTGATTATTATCCAAGTTGTGCTTTATGGTCTCTACGAAATACTATCTATTGACTCTGAATACCTATTTTATACCAGGTGGTGCAGAAAACGTAGTTTTCCCATTCAATTGGAAGAAAAACAGACTTGCGGCTCTCCAGCTGTTGTAAAACTACAAATCCCATCATGCCCTGCTGTAGGCTGATAGCTGTAGGTAGACTGGGCATACTGGGAGTTGTAGTTTTACAACATCTGGAGAGCCCACAGTTTGCCCATCCCTGGGCTGGCCAATTGTCTCTCTTTTTTGAAAAATTCTGTAAATCAGACACAAAATTAATTTAAAGAAATTTGCTTATCTCTTCTTTGTCCCTCATATTAAAAAATATCCAAGTTTGGAAGATAATTTAACAAAAAATCTGGTATATTTTGTGCAAACCATTCGTTATATGGCAAACTACTAAATACATTTGGGGTCATTTATCAAACTGATGTAAAGTAGAACTGGCTTAGTCGCCCATAGCAACCAATCAGATTCCAAATTAAATTTTTCAAAGGAGCTGTCTAAAATAAAAGGTGGAATCTGATTGGTTGCTATAGGCAACTAACCTAGTTCTACTTTACACCAGTTTGATAAATGATCTCACTTATTCTTTCAAAGGAAGAGGACATTGCAGTATGGAATCATCAGTAGAGCTAGCAGCAAAATTTTTGGCATGTAAATGTTGGTTTGAAGCCTAGAATTTGCTAAGTGAACTCTCTGAATACCTGGTTTGGCACAATTGAAAAGTACACAGATGGCCTGAGACAGTTGTTTGCCATGCCAAACATAAATCCAGTAAGGTGGAAAACTCTATATTAAAGTTTATATAGAATATGCAGATTACTTAATTACATTGATATTACCGTTAAAGCAGCTTCAGCTCTTAATATCAATGTAAGCATTTAACACTTGCATAAAGCTGATTTCAAAGTCTTTTTTTTAAGTGGAATGGAGACAGAATAATAATAGTAATACTATTATTTCTATGACTACTGGTGATTATTATTATTATTATTATATTTTCATTTTCTCATCATTAGTAACTTAGTTTTATAGCGATAGTGGCGAAAAAAGATAGGAAGGCGCTCATAGGGTAATAAGTTCAGTTATAGATATATGAATCAAAACATCGAAAGTTATGCTCACCTTCTGGTGTAGTGCATATGTAGGCACAACACTCGTGAGGACAGGGGGTCGGTGCAGCCGGTAACTTCTCACCAACAATCTTTTTCCTTTTGCGTAACTTAGTTTTATGTAATTGACTATTTTTCTACCTTTACTTGGACATTAAAAATATGTATCAAGGAAGGATCTCTTACCATTTATAATCTTTGCCTTCCACTTGACAATGTTTTTATTGCTGTGACTCCATAGGAAACATACTTGTAACTAGGGCTGAAACGGTTACTCGATTGAATCGAGTAATTCGACACAAAAAAATCCTCAATGCTAATTTGTCATGTGACCAAGGAGTGGGAGTAAAGCGATTGCTATTACTTACCGCTCTGTGGTTGCCCGCCGGCCTGTACCGCGCTCTACTGGATCCTGACACATCGTCAGGTCATAGTGCACATAAGCTTGCACTATGACCCAACACTGTGTGACGTCAGGATCCAGTGCAGCGCGCGGAGAAGAAGAGGAAGGAGCGGCCTGTAGGGGAACCCATACAGGTAAGGTAATTATTTTATTTCACTGGCGCTGGAGACATGGCACTAAAGGGGGACAGCCGGCAATGGATGGCATGGAGGGGCAGATGGGAGTGGGGGACATGGAGGGGCTGACTGATGGCACTGGGGGAGTAGGGGACATGGAGGGGCTGATATAATGGCACTGGGGAGTATGGGACATGGTGGGGCTGATCTGATGGCACTGGGGGAGATGGAGGAGCTGATCTGATGGCTCTAGGGGACATGGAGGGGCTGATCTGATGGCACTGGGGGACATGGAGGGGCTGATCTAATGGCACTGGGGAGTATAGGACATGGTGGGGCTGATCTGATGGCACTGGGGGAGATGGAGGAGCTGATCTGATAGCACTAGGGGACATGGAGAGGCTGATCTGATGGCACTGGGGGACATAGAGGGGCTGATCTGATGGCACTGGGAGACATGGAGGGGCTGATCTGAAGGCACTGAGGCACATGGAGGGGCTGATCTGATGGCACTGGGGGACATGGAGGGGCTGATCTGATGGCACTGGGGGAGTGGGAGGCATGGAGGGGCTGAAGTCATGGCACTGGGGAGTAGGGGACATGGAGGGGCTAATCTGATGGCACTGGGGGGGACATGGGGGGCTGATCTTATGGCGCTGGGGGAGTGGGAGACATGTAGGGGCTTATCTGATGGGAGTGGGGGACATGGAGGGGCTGATCTGGTGGCTCTGGGAGACATGAAGGGTCTGATCTGGTGGCACTGGGGGAGTGGGGGACATGGAAGGGCTGATCTGGTGTCACTAGGGGAGTGGGGGACATGGATGGGTTGATCTGATGGCACTGGGGGAGTGAGGGACATGGAGGGGCTGATCTGATGGCACTGGGGGAGTGGGGACATGGAGGGTCTGATCAGATAGCACTGGGGGGACATGGAGGGGCTGATCTGATGACACTGGGGGACATGGAGGGGCTGATCTGATGGAACTGCGGGACATGGAGGGCTGATCTGATGGCACTAGGGAAGTGAGGGACATGGAGGGGCTGATCTGATGTTACTGGGGGACATGGAGGGTCTGATCTGATGGCACTTGGCGACATAGAGGGGCTGACCTGATGGCACTGGGGGACATGGAAGGAGTGATCTGATGGCACTGGGGGACATGGAGGGTTTGATCTGATGGCACTGGGGGACATGGAGGGGCTGATCTGATGGCACTGGGGGATATGAAGGGGCTGATCTGATGGCACTGGGGGACATGGAGGGGATGATCTGATGGCACTTGGGGACATGGAAGGGCTGATCTGATGGCACTGGGGGACATGGAAGGGCTGATCTGATGGCACTGGGGGAGTGGAGACATGGAGGGGCTGATTTGATGGCACTGGGGGAGTGGGGGACATGGAGAGGCTGATCTGATGGCACCGGGGGGAGTGGGGGACATGTACAGGCTTATCTGATGGGAGTGGGGGACATGGAGGGGCCGATCTAGTGGCACTGGGGGAGTGGGGGACATGGAGGGGCTGATATGGCATTGGTGGGGAGTGGGGGACATGGAGGGGCTAATCTGATGGCACTGGGGGGAGTGGGGGACATGGAGGGGCTAATCTGATGGCACTGGGGGGAGTGGGGGACATGGAGGGGCTAATCTGATGGCACTGGGGGGAGTGGGGGACTTGTAGGGGCTGATCTGATGGCACTGGGGGGAGTGGGGGACATGGAGGGGCTGATCTGATGGCACTGGGGGAGTGGAGGAAAAAGAGGAGCTGATCTGATGGCACTTATTAAGTATGGAATTGTAATAATACATAGATGTGCTTTTTTTTAATGCAATACATAAGTGGTCATTTATTCAGACCGGTATAGAAAATGATAAATTAGACGGGCCTCCCGGCCCTTCCCCGCCCACATCACGCCCCGTTTTTAGACCTGGCGTGAGCGGAGAAAAGTTGCTGATTGTGGCACAAATAACCTTTGAATTGCAATCTGCAACAGATATACACCAGAAAACTGCACTATATTGTGGTTGTTATTTTGAATATAATAAATATAATACTAGAGGCAAAGTGTATACTGACTAGTGTTGAGCGAATCGACCTTCGGATAATAGATCCGAAGTCGATTTGTTCAATACTTCATTTAAATACTGACCTGTCTCCGTACAGCATTAAAATGTATGGCCTCTCACATTGCACACCTCTCAGCACCGAGAGCTGCTATAAATGCAATTTGAACAGAGTCTGTACATTAAGCGGTTCGTGTTGTATTAATCGCTGAATTCTGTTCATTTCTATGGGGATTTTTATTTTTATTTTTTATCGAAAATGTATTAAAAACAACACATCCAATTGACTCCAGAAATACATAGCACACCTCTCAGTGTCGGGAGCTTCAAAATGCAGTTTGAACAGAGTCTGTACGTTAAGCTGTTCATGTTGTATTAATCGCAGAATTCTGCCATTCATTTCTACTGGGAATTTCTTGCTGCAAATCTGTCAATTCCTGGGCTCTGCTTCTGCAGTCCAAAATGCTTCTCAGGTTGCCTGATGCATACTGTGTATTTGGTAGCCCCATACACTTACTGCTGCCCTTGCTACTGTATACAGCTATTTATTAGAAAACCTTTTTTATGGTGAAATAGCTTACTTTGGTCTTAGAATGTCACTTGTATAAAGCAGGATAGAAAATAATAAGTCCTTACTGTATATTTCTAAGTACTTTTAAGTCCACTTCTAGCTTTAGTTTTCTAGCTCTTCTTCTCCCAGAAGATATGCTGCCACCAGAAGTGTCTTGCAGCGGCTTTCTCCTCTCACTATTAAATACACATACACATTCAGCCAAGTCCTATATGGGAGCTGGGTGAGAGTCAGGAGTCTGCAATGTTTGTAAATCCTGATGTTGCCCGAGGTGCCCATTCATTGAAGGAACATCTTTTCACCTATTTTGGGAGTGCCCCTTTGCATACAGTCTGTTGGATCTTACATCTTCCCTGAATGTCAGTATGCCTCTCATCTCCCTGTATGTGCTGTCTAAAAGACAAACTGGCTGTTGCCCATATTAACCACGCACAGTACAGCTTTCATTTTCCTACAGCACTTCTTACAATACTGTAGACCTATGTTTACCAATCTGTAGCTGTTGTAAAACTGCAACGATCATCTTGCCCTGAAAGCTGCAGGTATAGACGCCATGGCAGGTCAAGACTATCATTTTATTTGCTTCCATGAAACAACCTAATTAGCGTTAATTGGTGAGTTTTATGTTTCACTGACAAATGTTGATCCACAAAGTCGGTGTGATGATGGCACAGAAACAAAATGTCATGATGTTTCACAGTAGGAAATAATTGCATCTTCTAAAAGGGAAGTCATGTGGTGACTTCCATTCCCTACTCAATTTCTAATATGAGTGTAATTTGTAATTATTACTAGGCCAAGAACCAGTCAGAATGATTCCAAATTGATTGTGGATAATTTTTAGGATTTCACAGTTGTATGTATTTGGCCTCTGATGGTCCACACTAGCAGAACATTGGATAAACTATTATATCCTAACAAATGGACATTTTTAAGGACCAGTAGAAGTTTCCATGTTATGTTTTGAAGTTTCCCTATCGGTAGAAATCTTTTCTAGAGGATTGTACACTTGTACAAGATGAGGATTTGGAGGTTAATATGACGACTGTAACATCAGACAATTGTTCTATTCCTAATGGTACTCAGAGGCGGATAGCATGCTGAGTCAGACATCTAGAAAGTCTGTAAACATAGCAGCTGGTGTAGACTTCATAACTTACAAAAAATGACTCAAATGTAGTCATTGCCTTATAAACAGATATGTCAGCCATTCTTGTTTATTTGGTGTACTAAACAAAGAATATGCAGAAGTAGCATCATCCTTGGACAATCTAAGCACAGTTGTGAGAAGTGGTTAGTAAAACCATAATTTGATCAGTTTATTCTCAGTCCAGCATGGAGGTGCACAAATAGTTTACAATTTGTAATGCTTTAGTTATTGTGCAGCAAGAATGCTTCTCCTGCATGAGTTCAGACCGAAAACAGAATGCAAACTTAATCTTCTCCTATGAGTATGGTATCTAGTGTATAACTTAATCCTGGCACTAGACTCATAGCTTACTTATATCCTTAGCTTAATCACGATATGTACTTTACAAAGGGCATCATGTTAAGCTTTTTTCTTGCTTAGACGGGCACAGCATGTGTTTCTCAAGATTTATGAATCAATTAATTCTGTCAGTGATGACTGTTGTCAAAGAGATAAAATGGGAAAGGGTGCTCCATAGCGCATTACCCCTATAAGATAAATTGGCAAGAACGGAATGCTGCCTACCAGAGGCGGTTGCACTCGACTGAAGAAGATGGAAGACCATTGTGCCTGAGAAAGATAACACACTGACCTGAATTGTATTGGCTATTTTATCAATAAATATCCCATTAATATCATATTAGCTCACCGTTATATCTTGTCTCCCTGGGCCGTGCAGATGGTGGTTCTACATGCCCTTAATCATAATGAATTGTGAGGTGCAAGGCAAAGTTTCTTAAAGAGGTTGAGGCAATGATGAGGAAATTTTTCAGTAGAACAGTTCTCAGTACTGTTCTCAGAATGCATGGACTGGCATGGACTTACACAAAGTGCAGTTTCCACCGTTCTTACAAGTTACGCTGCTGCAGTAATAGGCCAAGATATCTCTTTAAAGCTATTCTTCTGACACTGCACTTCTCTAGCTGACTTTTTTTATAAGCATTCGGAATAGAGGTGCAACACTCTTTCACTATGCAACCACAGGGTGAACCCCAATGTCAGACTAAGATCTGCAACGTTTATATATGTTGCCATACTCAATCAATGTTGCTATGGGTTTCCTCTGTGGGCTATACTACAGTGGGCATATCTGTATTCTCCCTTTTAGGTTTGTTCAGTGCTGCAAGCCTATTTCTCTCTGGACAATGTCTGCTATGGAGTCTATAAACCTCTTGTTAAGCAGTTTATCTCCACAGGGCTTATAGTCAAACCTTTTGACACTGGTATGCTTCCCAAATACATAAATTATTTTCTCTCCACTTTAGCTGATGTGTAAGCTTTCTTATGAGTTTGTTTTCCTTAGGGCTGTGTCCTTCAGCACACACTTTACTACACAGACATCCACTGTCTCTACAATGAAGGCACTAACCACTACCTATGGGGAGGGTGAAAACAGTGGCATATAGCAACAGGTTGCTACTGTTAACTGTTTGGTACGCAGAAAATGCATAGTCACACCATGAATCACATTTTTGATCTTTAGCAGCTTGCATCCAGAAAATGCACATAAAACCCATTTGCAATGGAACACATGGGATTACATTGGGACACTGCAGTATTATCCTATGGGAAAGAGGAAGTTACTAAACCGTAGTACTTTTACACTATACCGCTGCTATAGAATATTCTACATAATGTTTACAAAGGTTTGCCTGTTTTCAAAGCCTAGAATTTTCCCTAAAGTGCTTGTTTCCAAGATACCTGAACTTGAATTGTTTGACATTTGCTGAGTTTAGCGAGGTTGCCTTGACTACTAATGCTGTTTTGGGTGAATAAAGATGTTGTGGATGACTTTAGAAGGTAAGAATGTGCAATTTTTAATGTTTCTGCGATGTAAAAAAATGAGACAAAGGTAAATCATTTCAGAACTTTTTCCACCTTTAATTGACCTATAAACTGTACAACTTAATTGAAAAACAAACTAAAATCTTTTAGGTGGAGTGAAGAAAACAAAAAAATACTAAAATGATGTGGTTGCATAAGTGTGCACACCCTTAAACTAATACTTTGTTTAAGCACCTTTTGATTTTATTACAGCACTCAGTCTTTTTGTGTATGAGTCTATCAGCATGGCACATTTTGACTTGGCAAGATTTGCCCACTCTTCTTTGCAAAAACACTCCAAATCTGTCAGATTGCGCGGGCATCTCCTATGCACAGCCCTCTTCAGATCACCCCACAGGTTTTCAATCGGATTCGGGTCTGGGCTCTGTCTGGGCCATTCCAAAACTTTAATCTTCTTCTGGTGAAGTTATTCCTTTGTTGATTTGGATGTATGCTGTGGGTCGTTGTCATGTTGAAAGATGAAGTTCCTCTTCATGTTCAACTTTCTAGCAGAAGCCTGAAGGTTTTGTGCCAATATTGACTGGTTTTTGGAACTGTTCATAATTCCCTTTAGCTTGACTAAGGCCCCAGTTCCAGATAAAAAAAAACAGTCCCAAAGCATGATGCTGCCACCACCATGCTTCACTGTGGGTATGGTGTTCTTTTGGTGATGTGCAGTGTTGTTTTTGCGCCAAGCATATCTTTTGGAATTATGGCCAAAAAGTTCCACCTTGGTTTCATCAGACCATAACACCTTTTCCCACACTCTTTTGGGAAACTTCAGATGTGTTTTTGCAAAATGTAGCCTGGCTTGGATGTTTTTCTTCGTAAGAAAAGGCTTTCATCTTACCACTCTACCCCATAGCCCAGACATATGAAGAATACGAGAGATTGTTGTCACATGTACCACACAGACAGTATTTGCCAGATATTCCTGCATCTCCTTTAATGTTGCTGCAGACCTCTTGGTAGCCTCCCAGACAAGTTTTCTTCTCGTCTTTTCATCAATTTTGGAGGGACGTCCCTTTCTTGGTAATGTCACTGTTGTGCCATATTTTCTCCACTTGATAATGACTGTCTTCACTGTGTTCCATGGTATATCTAGTGCCTTGGAAATTCTTTTGTACCCTTCTCCTGACTGATACCTTTTAACAATGAGATCCCTCTGCTTTGGAAGTTCTATGTGGACCATGGCTTTTGCTGTCGGATGCGACTAAGAAAATTTCAGGAAAACCGACTAGAGCAGCTGAACTTTATTTTCGGTTAATCAGAGGCACTTTAAAAGATGGCAGGTGTATGCTGACTCCTATTTAACATGATTTTAAATGTCATTGCTTAATTCTGAACACAGCTACATCCCCAGTTATAAGAGGGTGTGCTCACTTATGCAACCACATTATTTAAGGTTTTTTTTGTTTTCTTCCCTCCACCTAAAAGTTTTCAGTTTGTTTTTCAATTGAGTGGTACAGTTTATAGGTCACATTAAAGGTGGAAAAAGTTCTGAAATTATTTATCTTTGTCTAATTTTTTTACAGCACAGAAACCTAACATTTTAATAGGGGTGTGTAGACATTGTATCCTCTGTATATATATGATATGTATTTTGAGGTCACATTTTCACTACAAATATATATATTTTTTTCCTGAAGTTGGTACAGTTATTTGTATTGATCTTTTTTTTTACCCAATACTGAAAATAGCTTTTTTTATAGTAAATATTTAAATAAATTAATACAGATCTGAAGGATCAGAAGCTAACACAGCAGTAGTGCCCGTGAAGGCGTGCAGGTGGCAGGGCTCTAAAGGAACATAATGCAAATCCCATGGGCTGCAATGGTAATTCAGTCTATGGGACAAGCAATCTAACAATTGTGGGGTTTTTTCCAACTTCACCCCATTTGAAAATGTTTTCCAGCTCCCCACTATATTGCATGCAATGTAAAACGGTGCCATTGGAAAGTACAAGTTGTCTCACAAAAAGAAACTGTCATACAGCTATGTGAATGGAAAAATAAAAAAGTCATGGCTCAGGGAAAGCATGAAGAAAAAACTAAAATGGAAATGTGCCCGATCCTCAAGAGGTTAATAAGAATCTGTCACATTAAAAATACAGGAGGACCTGCTGGTGGTAGATTAATATATAATTTTGTTAGAAAAAAATCATTGAACCTTGCATTTTATTCATTTAAATCCCTGCTTTTTCTACGCTTCGGCGTCCAGTGGGCAGTCTTATTCGTGATTGACATCTCTATATGCACACAAGGGAGGCTGATTAAGGACTGCTCTCTGGACTCATAAACACAAGGTGAAATGGAATTTAAATTAATAAAATATAATTTATACTAAACTACCCTCTTAATGCCCTCAGATCAAACACCATGTTCATCATGACAGTCCAATTCTACAATGCATGCTTCTTATACAAGGTCAAGAGGGATGGATAAAATGTGACAATGTTCTACTACTTAGCATGTAGATCATCACTTGTTTAAGGACCTTTTAAACAGGAAGGTAATTGCCCAAACAAACAGTGCATAAACAGTTGTTCACTACTCATGATACTATGTGCAGCCATTCATTTCCATGATTGCTGAGAGCACCCCCCAGTTTTCTCAGGGCAGTGTGCTGCCAAAAAGTGATATTTTTTAATGTGAAGATAAAAGATTTGATCACATGGAAAATGAATAGACACCTGTAGTTGGGCAAGTATCAGGAATGAGCATTGACAATTACAATTATTTTCCTGATCATCTGTACTTGTACGAAGCTTTTAAACCAGGTCCCTCTGGGACCCCAACTCATCACATGAACAGTGGTTCCAAGTTCTCTGTTTGAATGGACTACTGCTCCATTCATGATGGAACTGATGAAGATAGAATGGAGCTGTATTGTACATGCGTGACCACTGCTATACTCAAAATGGGAACTCAGGACCATTCTCAAGATTGTGCGGTTCCCAGTGGTTGGACCACCAGGCATATGTTTATCATATATTCTATAGCTTAGGAATAAATGTTATTCATGTGGCAACCCTTTTTTTAGCTGCTATAGCGATCAAGAACGAAAAATGTGAGGTTTTATATCACCATTGTTCATCTGGGAGTCCTTCAGTGTACGCAAATGTTTTTGGGTTTTGAAATTGTTGGAGCCCAGGCTGCTTTGTCTTTTTTCATTGTTTCCCCAGCCTCTGCCTATGCCCCCCTTCCTATTCCCTTGCGTCATCCTTTGGTCTGGCCGAGATCCCATGCCTACGCACAGCCTTGCCAGGCCAGGGCATGCGCACTGCGATGCCCATTGTGGGCGCGGCATTGCTTTAATTACTGCACATGTGCCTGCGAACACCCCCTTGCCTTGCCAGCGTATAGGAGAGTGGGCATAGGCAGAGGCTGGGGCAGGAAAACAATGAAAAAAGCAGAGCAGCCTGGGCTCCAACACAGTGAACGCTGCCCCTGGGCACTTGCGAGTGTTCATTTGCATATGAATTAAACTTAGTTTTTCCAGCTTCTTAAAGTGTAAAGAAAAAGACAAAGGTGCTATTACATTCATGTATAGGTGTGCTATAGGACAATCTAAGCACTATATATGGCCATATTAAGGTGACAGACTCCCTTTAACAAGCGCTTCTTGATTAAACCACTGGAAATATATTTGTGTTATGGGATCTATAGTATAGTGACTTTCTGAATCTGCTCATCTACATTATGGTGTCTGCAGTCTCACAAGGGTTACCTAGTTGAATTGTGCCTAAGACGATCCTTGCTTTATGCATTACAATCAAAAGCTAAAATTAGGTTTTGCTTTATGGACGAACCAAAAAAATAGGATTCAACACAGCAATATTATTTATGGAAGTAATTTGCGAGAGAACAGGAATATGCTGAAAATGGCTCAGGATATGAAAACATGATGTTTTGAAATGGCTTCATAAGTAGGAAACCTACTAATTGGATAGTGATGCCCACTTAAAGCTAAATTATAGCTATATTTAAAATATACATCACATGCACGCATTCTATCATACTCTACCATTACCATCTAATAAAACCCCTAGCCCTATCCTAGCCACATTTCTCCCATTTCATCACATTTTTACTATTTAATAAAACCTCTAGCCACATTTCTACTATATTCCACAAGTTAGAGAGGTGTGGTGTTATTGAAGGCTTCTCACCTATCATTTTCCATTCATATTGTGTTGACTTCTTATGTGGCAGAAATGTTTTTAGGTCCTTTTAGACACTCGAGTGTTGATGCAACTGCTACTGCTGCACCCCTAAAGGTATTCCTTTGCTATACATTCTACCAGTTTAACCCAAAACTGTGAGTCAGCTTCTACCTCTGCTTTTATTGGTGTAGTTTCCCTGCCTTGTATTCCTAGGTGCCATTGTTAATTGTCTCTCTGCGTCCTAGAGGTCTAGAGACTAAACTACCAAAAACTGGAAATTGCATCATCTTCTCTACTTCTGTCAATCAAATTAGATCTTTTAGGCCTTATGCACACAAATGTATTTTTATTCTGTGTCCGTTCCGTTTTTTTTCCTGGACCTAATACAGAACCATTAATTTAAATGGATCTGCAAAAAAAAATAATGAAGTTACTCCATGTGCATTCCGTTTCCATATGTCTGTATTTCCATTCTGCAAAAAAATAGAACATGTCCTATTATTGTCCGCATTATGGACAAGGATAGTACTGTTTTATTAGGGGCCAGCTGTTCTGTTCCGCAAAATAGGGAATGCACGCGGTCGTCATCCATATTTTTTGTGGATCCGTTTATTTTAGACCGCAAAATACATACGGTCGTGTGCATGAACCCTTAGAGAACTATGGGGCATCACACAGATCAGTTACATCACATGTTGTTTCTATTAAATACTGTTTTTCCACTCATCTTAGAGTTAAAAGTTTTTTTCCCAGGATTATGACAGTTTTTAATTAGCTTCCATATTGTCCAATACCTAATGAAAAAATTATATTCTACTGCTTTCTGGCACTTGTGCTCCTTTCCATTCCCTGCTTATTTAATTTCAGCACAGGCATGGACAGGGTCATGTATGCAAGTGGAGCAAATGACAGACCTCAGCAGTGTTGTGGCCCCAGCGGTAACCACTGAGATTAGTCATTCGGTGCAGCACTGGGCGTGACCCTGTCTATACCCTGCCCAAAATAAAAAAAATATATATAAAAGACCAGAATATCATAGAACACAGACAAGACACCAAAATTGAGTGACAAGTGAGAATGTTGTTTTTTTTTTTTTTTTTTCTTCAAAAGGTACCGCATGCTACAGGGGCTAAATACAAAGGGTCACAATCCTGGAAAACCCCTTTAAGGATAACTGTAAATATGGAAATCATATAAAGATACATGATGCTAGTAGGTTTTAGAATGAACTAGTTGTCATTCAATGTTATACAATACACAGAAAGGTGGAGGATGTGGTTATGAATTGCTGGAATGCATATTGGTATGCCTACAATACCAATGTGTGTACATTGTACTGAAGAATGAAACATAGTTTTACAGTATATCATACAGTTTAACCAATAATCAGCCGAATAGAAGAGAAAGACGTGGTTCTCAGAGGGTTGTTCATGGATGACATACCAGGAACTTGTACAATTCATAAGATCAATTACATTTTAGCAATGTACAGTAATTAAATATATTTCTTTGTCTCCAACTACATAAATGTTCCCATACACCTTCAGTAGCTATCTCTCACGATTTTTCATATACATGCTAGGCTTGCCACAGTGTGCATTTATTTTAATGGAAAGAAAAGAGAAACATACCACCATACACCATCTCGTGGCTTATCCCATAGGAGTAGAAAATAACAGCAAGAAAAGATTAAACTTGCCCTATCTATCTTTCCCCACTTTCATCTGTCAGGGTAAGGGAGCTCCCCACATACATTATAAGATCATCAGCCAGTCCAACCAAAAACAGTAGGTTCGGCCAACTTAAGCCAGGTTCGCATCACCATTTTTCTTTTTCAGAAGAACAGAAAAATAAATAAAAAAGGATCCTGTATTTTAAGCATCTTCTCATTTATGCACATTTGGCACAAAGGACTTTTTTTCATTCTAAAATAACGGATCTCAGATGCATGCCAAATGAGCACAACAGATGCTTAAAATACAGGATCCTTTTTCTTTTTTTTTTTTTCTGTTTATACCGATCGATCAGAAGAACCGAAAAATAAACAGTGATGTGAATCCGGCCTAACGTGTGGGGGGCCTTAACGAGTTCAGCATGTCTGCTATCTTACTTTTCATAAACCATTTGGAAAAGGACAGTAGAATTCTTCAGAGGATCATGATGTAGAATCTTTTAACCCAATGAGCTTAAAATGCAATACCCGGTGAGAAAGTCTAGATTTTGGAGTAGTTGTGGTAAGGTACTATATGTCAAAGGCAGCTCAAAGCAATACTAATTGAAAATACATTACTAAGCTCAGTCAGGTAACTCTCATAATTGGTCACCGTTAGTCAGTGGTCTTTTTCTAGTCTTTTAAATTCAATATTATAATGCAGACCAGTGTTGAAAACAAATTCCAGATGATTAAAATTCATGTATTATCATAAGCCAGACTAATGAATTTTTACTCTATTAATTCCATACAGAAGAAAATTCTTTCAATGAGATGCAGCATACTACATGCTACGCATTTTAAGGTTAAATACTGTCTTTCATTTTTTTTGTAGGTCCAAGATGCATTCAGATGTCGACTGAGAAACTGCCAGGATCCTATAAACGCAGATTCATCAAGTTCCTTTCCCAATGGACATGCACAAATCATGGTTAGCTCTAATTTTATTACAAATGAGTTGTATGCCTATAATGCACTACAATTATTCCTTAAACAGTGCCATACCTGTCCATAGTCTGTCTGTGGAATCTGTGTTCTTTACAGAAACAGGGTTGTGCCTGGACATTTAAATCCATAGACAGATGCGTTGCTGTTTCTGAAAATAACCCAGATTTTTCCAACTCTGGACAGCTTTTTACTCTATGAAGCACCTCGACTTTAACCTGAGCAACTAAACTTAATAATTAATACAGTCCATGTCATTGTGCAAATAATTATCTAAAATTATATTTTGTCTTGGAGGGATTTGATATCTCTAAGAAACACCTTCTTCAGTTTATGCATGTTAGTTCTTTTTGTAAGTCACGTTCGGCGAATCCAGAGCATTAGACGAACAACAACCTGTTTGAATAGATCCTAGGCACCTTGTGAACATAGGCATACTATTTTCTCTCTCTATTGAGTTTTTAGGGATCATTCTTCAGCCATTCATCAAAAAAAAATCTATACCCAGAGGGACCTTGTCCTTTAAGATAGGCCAGGAATACATTTTGATGGGGTAGGTGAAGGTAAAAATAAATGTCATTAGTTAGAACTGGAGGGAGACATATTTCAAATTATTACATAGAGTGATCTATGGTTTTAACACCCCAGCATCAATGTCCTAACCAGATCAGCTCGCATTATGTGACAAACCTTTACCCTGGGTTCACACCTGAGTGTTCTGAAAGGAGCGCTCTGTATGCGCGATTGTACCGGCGTTTACAATCGCGCATACAGAGACAAGCAAACGCCCATTGTCACGCGTTCCCGAATATCTATGCACGGGAACGCGCGACAAAACGCCCCAAAAAAGCTCAAATACTTGTTTGAGCGTCGGGTGTTTTACAGCGCGATCGTACGCGCTGTAAAACGCCCAGGTGAGAACCATTCCCATAGGGAAGCATTGGTTTCTCCTTGTTGAGCGTTTTACAGCGCGTAGGAACGCGCTGTAAAACGCTCAGGTGTGAACTTAGGGTAAAACAAAAGGGAGAAGTGCTTCTTAGACATTTGGTCATTTGATCAGTGGAGTTTCAATGAAATAAAAGAGGACTTTGGATGGTGGTGCTACCTTCAAGGATGACCTTAATGTGGAAATAGTGAAGAAAAGTTTTATTTTTGTCTGTTCAATGCTTATTGGGACTGCACCTATCCCTTCATCAGATAGTTTGCAACATCATGTAACATATGTTGTAAACAACCTAACGAAGGCACCGGTGTAGTCGCAAAGCATGTTGTAAAGACAATAATAAAACTTATCTTCACTGTGCTCACATCCTTGAAGGTAGTGCCACTGAAAAATGTCATTTGACTTGATGAGACCTATGACATGGGGTGTGGACATGCCCTTTTATTGAACAGTATTGGGATAGGGTAGGACACTATATGGCATCATTATGGACTTTCACATTACCATGGTATCCCTCAGTTCTCCTCTTTCACTCTGTCTCATGAAGCAGGAAGTTTCCCTCCCTCATACATGTAATACTTATAGTAGCTTTGAGAAATATCTGTCAGTATTGGTTGAAGCCAACACCTCCCACAATTTATGTGTTGAAATAACAACTACAGAAACTACTAAGTGTTACGGAAAGGTCCTGTGCAAACTGGTTTGACATTGGGCTAATCCTGAGGGTGTTGTCCTGGAGGTCCCCTGGCTTTCACCCTTTAACCTCCTACACAATGATATGCAGCTTCACTGCAGCTGAGCCACCAGGTTGCTACCTCTTGGAATAGTCCCAGTGCAGTTGACAGCTGACTGACGGAGGTCAGAGACATCAATGCCAAGTTCCAGAGAAACAGGCAATGCACACAGAAAGGACTAGGCAGAGTACATGTAATACCAAGTGAAAGACAGAATACAGGCATGAAGCAGAACTAGGAGCATTGAAATTATAGCAGGCTGATAACTAATTATTCAACCAGGTGCACACACACAGACCAGGGCAGTTTACCTCATTTAGTACTGCAGTTGAGAAGAGATAAAAGTCCAATGGCTCAATTCACACACAGACAGCCAACAGTGTAAGGCTACTTTCACACTCGCGTTTTAGGCGGATCCGTCATGGATCTGCAAAAACGGATCGTTACAATAATACAACCGCATGCATCCGTCATGAACGGATCCGTTTGTATTATCTGTAACATTGCCAAGAGGGATCCGTCATGAACTCCATTGAAAGTCAATGGGAGACATATCCGTTTTCTGTTGTGCCAGATTGTGTCAGAGAAAATGGATCTGTCCCCATTGAATTTAATTGTGTGCCAGGACGGATCCGTTTGGCTCAGTTTCATCAAGCGGACAGCAAAACGCTGCAGGCAGTGTTTTGGTGTCCGCCTCCAGAGTGGAATGGAGACTGATCGGAGGCAAACTGATGCATTCTGAGCAGATCCTTTTCCGTTCAGAATGCATTAGGGTAAAACTGATCCATTTGGGACCGCTTGTGAAAGCCCATGATGGATCTCACAAACGGAAAGCCAAAACGCGATTGTGAAAGTAGCCTAACACTAAGCAGATAAATGTAGAACGCCATAAAGAAACACACTGAGGGAGATTCTTTGACAAGTGGAGATTCTTTGACAAGTGGAAACCGTTTACTATTAGACATTAGTCCAAAACAGATATTGAGCAGTTAATGATGAAATGTAGATACATACAGTGTTATGCAACAGACAGTATGAAAGGACCTTTGGGGCCAGTAGTCATGTAACTATCAGGGAGAAGACAGAATCAAAGCCTTTTGGGAAAGCATTATGGGTACATGAGTACATAACTTTTGGAAAAGGATGGATGGGTGTTGGAGGGATGTTGATTTCTACTGAATACTTATTTAATGTCTATTGAACAATATCTGCACTTGTATAAATTACTTAATATCCATGGAACAATGTATGCATGTGAAATACTGTTTGTTTGTTTTTTTGCTCCTCGCATGACAAAGATGATATTTCTTGATTATTTTTTTTGTGTTGGTTTATAAAATGTAAATAAAAAACTTGAGAAAAAAATGATATTTTATAAGTGAATAGTGTTAGATATTTTGGTGGGATTAAAAAACATGAAACTGGTATATCTCCAGTATAGTATATAGCTGACCATATATATCTTCTACCTGCTCCCAACTATCTCTAACTGGGACCAGGGTCATGCTCTGCTTATGGCAATATTGAAGGTTGGTTTATGAAAGGGAGGTCAAAACTGGCTAAAAATTTGATTCATATTATTCTGTTGGATTCTTGATTCTCAAAAAATCTATCCATCAGTGCCAATTAATATAACTATTTTATTATGTAAAAATCAGCATGCTCTTAAAAAATGTAATGTCCAGTTGGCATTTTTTTGCAAAGTATACAGAATAGTAACATGAAATGCCTGATTAAAAAATGTAATTGGATAAAAAAGCATTTATCTGAGGTGTAGATATTATATAGATGGTCATATAGGTCAATAGAAAAGGGAGTTAGTGAACATTTACTGGTGGCCAAAATTCTAAATAGAGAGTCCTATTTTAATCATATAACACAATGGTGGTAAGATAACCAAAGTTTTAAAAATCTTCCCCAAATTTTGACAAGAAATTTGAGTTGTTACAAATTAATTTGTCACGAATTGCGATGTTAAAACCCTATTCAGCCTATCAATCAATAGATCAATTTTTAACGGCTACTTAGACAGAAGTGCACCAATCTAACGGCCGTTAAAAACTAATATGCTAGTGCAATATGGCCTTTAGGGTTAAAAAAATTCACTCACCTCATCCACTTGCTCACACAGTCTGCTCTTTTCTCGAATGGAAAAGACCTGCAGAAGAACCTGTGCTGAGCTTGATGACGTCACTGTGTGCTCCCAGTGTAAACACGTGATGACATCACTATGTTCTAAAAAACTGTAGCCTCCATTTTAGGAAAAATAATTCATTACCACAAAGCGCAAAAAAATGTGGCTTCGCAGCAAATAGAATCTTTTCGTAGACTTTGGATCGAATTCAGCTTGGGATGCTTCAATTCGCTAAACATGAAATGGAGGCTAAATGGGGAATCTATACAATACTCAGCTTGAAAAGCCCTCTTTTTTTATAGCACATAGCCTCTACTAACATTGGTTCCTACTCTTGAAAACATGGTCATTCTTTCACTTTAAAGGGGTTATCTGGGAATATAATATTGATGACCTATCTCAGATGTAGCACTCTGTGAGCACTTCTTCCTAGGCCAATGATGTCGCTGCACATTGGTCGTGTGGCCTAGGCGCAGCTCAGTCCCATTCAGGTGAATTGGGCTGAACTGCAATACCAAGGACAGCCACTGTACAATGTACAGTGCTGTGCTTGGTAATCTGCGAACAGACTGCTGCACTCAGCAAAGCTTCGGTGAGTGCAGCGGATCTGATATCCTTAATTTTTTGGATAACCCCTTTAAGGGGCTAGTATAATACAATAACACATTTCTCGTTTGTTAAATATGTACCTACTCATACTCTGCCATGAACACTGAGGATAACGTTACTAAACAATCCTTTAACACTAAGAATATTTAACATGGAGACTGTAAGCCACATAATGCACATAGTAATTCACATAACTGCATATAGTACATGTAAGGTATACAATACTCTCGATCTTTTCTGTTTGAATGTTTGCAACAGAAATAGTATTTATTCAAAGCTACAATAGAGAAACACTTTCATTTAGAGCACATTTAAAATTATTTAGCATTTTGTTCAAGCTGTATTTTATCTGGCTTCTATCTAGTTCTCCACTAATCTAAGCAATCAAAAATGTATAACTGCCATCATTTCAACATACAATTATTTGGGATTAACAGTGTTTCTTTGTAGAAACTCCTCAAAAAAATATTTCCTTTATTCCAGTCATGATCTTGATGAATACTGCAGACAGATTCCAGGTTTATACAATTTAACCCATTGTACAGTATCATCAGATTCAAGCATTATCCAATGAATGTTGATCGCTTACAAATTTGATTATGACATATTGTTTTTTATTATCTTCTGGGCTACATTCTAATAAAGTCTACAAAATAGATGTCTCTGCTCTCTCTATATAGAATAAGTACTTAAAATAGGTCTAACTAGTGCAAAGATACTATACAAACAAAAGAATAATTGCTTTGACAACCAGGTTTTTGCCAACTTGTCAAAATATCTAAAATTGACACCAACCCATCCTTAGAGAATGCTTTACCCAATGGTACTGTCTTATGGGGACAATTTGGATTACAGATGGAACTTGAAAGTGACAGGAATATATGTTTGTGAACGTCGTGTATCTGTCATCAAAATGAATTCGCCTGTCATTGTCAATAAGTAATAATGTGAAGATTTCATTTTAGGAAATTGCTCTGCTCCCAGAAGTATTGGGCTATATCTGTAAATGATACCGAGATCACAAAAATGCCACAGTGGATTTGAGTATACTATAATGTGCAGGCTTTCTGGAACATTCAGAGGGCAATATGACAAAAAATGGATAAAAAAATTACAGAACATAGTTACCGTTTAATTACAAACTACAACAAACAAAAGGCAGTGCATACAATATACCAAACCTTATATAGTGTATTATAGACCAAATAGAAAGGAAAGCATAGCCAACTGAAGACACGAACCAGAATGAGAAGGCAAATTCCTAGTAATCAAATGTAATTGATTTTAATTAAGACATATTTTATGTATTTATAGCCCTGATGAATGCAAATTAATTTATAAAACCTCGGAGGCTTCCCTAGTGATAATAACTGAATTTTATAGAGATAAGGTTGTGATTGTTCAGTACAAAGATTATTTTAAAGGGATGCATTATCCGACTTATTAGATAGATAGATAGATTATAACAAAGTAGAAAAGGATATTCACCAGCATCCTCTCCCGACCCTTCTAATGCCTCCTTAGCCAATCTGGTAGTGATTAGTTGCAGTTATATTCTGTTTTTGTCAAGAAAGATCAGGAAGCAGTGACTAGTTGAGACCTGGTAAGCATTAGAATGGGAACACAAGGGGATTGTGAGGTGAGCATCCTTTTTTAAATATTTTTATGCCATTTTGACCCTCTGAGCTGGACAACCCCGATAAAACAAGTATTTGTTAATGTATGTACTTTTCAAGATGAAAAAAAAAATGATTTTTGTGTGTCTGCAGTAAATCTTACTGGCACACAACTCAGGGGACACTATTGCATTTTATTATCTTGGTCACTACAGTAAAGATAATGCCACATTTCTATATATTTTTACAGTATTTCTCTCCTCCTGCAACCTGTCAGCTCTGCAACTGCTCCTTCATTCTCCTCCAGACTGAAGGTGAGGGGGGGAGTCTGCTTTAACTGCTCATATCTCTTGTTTGGTACCAGCTAAAGATATGGGCTTTGCATTGTTTGAAAGCTGACATTCCAAGCCAGAATGACATCATTATCTTCAGTACATGGCAAGATATCACTGATAGAAATCGGGATGCTGTCAATGCAGCTGAAAGTGAAAGTAAAAGCAGGTTTTACCTACCATAATTCCCGACTCGATTTATAACAGTGATTTCTCCTCTAGAGCTTGGATTAATGCTGTCATTCTTGTATGAAAGCCTAGAATGTCAGCTTTCAAACACGACCAGTTGCATGTTTCTAGCTGTTACCATTCAGGAGAAAGCAGCATATAAAGCAGCGCTCCCCCCCCCCCCCCCCCACACACACACACACACACACTTTCTGCTCGCGCTCATCTTAGGCACAACAGTTAAGTAATTTTCCCATTGCCCGAGCTGGACAGTGAGGTGGTTAAAGAGGATTTCTACCCACAACTAAAGTTGACTAAGTATCAGTAAAGCAGTGGTTAGAATAACAGCTGGGGTTTGGTAATTATGTATAGTTTCCTAAGAGGGCTAGGCTGCAATCATATGGTGTTTTAGCCTCTTTTTCATGGTGGCATATTTCTGAATACCCAAAAACAGCATTCCAACATATCCCGCTATGGGTATATTAACTATAATGGGTTAAACTGAGCTATACTTTGACTGAGAAGTTTAATCATTTGAACTCTTTCATCCAATAAAGTCAGTGTAAATGTTGCCGTATACAGTATGTCTGAAAGTTATTCATATTGCTGGTTAAACGGCCATACTAGCGCCGGTGCTGCTGCATAACTCTCAGTGCAGCATTAATAGTCAGCTCTCTCTGTCTGTTAGGCTATTTACACTACCTCATTATTTATGCCCTATGAGCTCCTGATGAAAGGCCCGTCACAGGGCTATAAGAAACATGTCGAGCAGGGGGTATGATTATTAGCCAAACTTAGAGCATAGTGGTAGCAAGGGTCCCGTAAGATCATGGAATCTAAAACTGTAGATGGGTCTCAGCCGATTCTTTAGGGACGCTAGCGATCTAATACTGGGGTGACAGCACTGAGACTGGACACAATTACAGTTCCAGCTTGATCACTGTTACCGCATTAGCGGTGAGGTTTTGTAACTGTGGATCAGCTATGGCTCATGTACATGGTACAAACAGTCAGCTGATTGTCCACTTAAACTGTGGGGGTTGAAGAATTGTCTGCGCATTAACCCTTCATGTGCCATGGTCAGCACTGACCTCGGTACGTGGGATGTCCGTACAAGGTTCGGAGCTGTGACGGGGACCCGATGGCAGGGAAATCAGCCCGGGTGCCTTCCTTAGGCATCGTGGCTGCCTTCTGGGAGAGCCTGTGAGATCCAGCCCCCTGAATCTCACAGCAAGCAGGCTCTAAGCATGTTACAGTCTGTAATACACTTACAGCCAATGCATCACAATACAGAAGTATTGTGATGCATTGAAAATGGGATTAGACCCCCAAAATTTGAAATCTCAGTGTCAAAAAAGTGTAAAAAAAAGCTAAAAAAAAAGTTTTCAAATTAAAAGTTTCAAGTAAAAAATGGTGTCCTTTTTCCAAAATAAAGTATTTTTATTTATTTTTTTAAATAGGGAAAAAAATAAGACATATTAGTTATTGCCGCGTCCGTATTGACCGGCTCTATAAAAATATCACATTACTTAACCCCTCAGGTGAACACCATTAAAAAAAAAAAAAAATGTGCTAAAAAAAACATTGTGCTTTTGTCACCTTACATCACTAAAAATGTAAAACCAAACGATCACAAAAAGGCGTATGCCTCCCCAAATCATACTAATCTAACCATCACCTAATCCCACAAAAAATGAGCCCCTACCTAAGACAATCACCCAAAAAATAAAACAAACTATGGCTCTCAGACTATGGAGACACTAAAACATGATTTTTTTTGTTTCAAAACTACTTTTATTGTGTTAAATGTAAAAAAAAAGAAAGTAGACATATTAGATATCGCGGCGTCCGTAACAACCTGCTCTATAAAAATACCACATGATATAACCCCCACCGTAAAAAATTAAAACGGTGTCAAAAAAGCAATTTTTTGTCACATTACATCACAAAAAGTGTTATAGCAAGTAATCAAAAAGTCATATGCACCCGAAAATAGTGCCAATCAAACCGTCATCTCATCTCACAAAAATTATATCCTACCTGAGACAATCTATGGCTCTCAGAATATGGAGACCCTAAAATGTTTTTTTTTTTCAAAAATGAAATCATTGTGTAAAACTTAAATAAATACAAAAAGTATACATATTAGGTATTGCCATGTCCGTAATGACCTGCTCTATAAAAATATCACATGACCTAACCCCTTAGGTGAACACCGTAAGAAAAAAAAAGTGTTTCAAAAAAGCCCTTTTTTGTCACCTTACATCACAAAAAGTGTAATATCAAGCGATCAAAAAGTCCTATGCACCCTAAAATAGTACCAATCAAACTGTAATCTCATACCGAAAAAAATGAGCCCCTACATAAGACAGTCGCCCAAAAAATAAAAAAACTACGGCTTTCAGAATGTAGAGACACAAAAAAATTTGTTTTTTTTAAAAAAAATGCTTTATTATGTAAAACTGAAACAAAACCAAAAAAGGAATCATATTTGGTAAGGTTGCGTCTGTAACAACCTGCTCTATAAAAAATAGCACATGATCTAGCCTGTCAGATAAACGTTATAATAATAAATTAAAACTGTGCCAAAACAGCTATTTTTTGTTACCTTGCCTCACAAAAGTGTAATTAGAGCAACAAAAAAATGTACCTTAAAATAGTACCTACAAAACTGCCACCTTATGCCGTTGTTTCCAAAATTAGGTCACTTTTTTGGAGTTTCTTCTTTAGGGGCGCATCAGGGGGGGTTTAAATGGGACATAGTGTAAAAAAAACTAGTCAAGCAAAATCTGCCTTCCAAAAACCATATTGCGTTCCTTTCCTTCTGCGCACTGCCGTGTGCCTGTACAGTAGTTTACGACCACATATGGGGTGTTTTTGTAAACTACAGAATCGGGGCAATAAATATTGAGTTTTGTTTTGCTGTTAACCCTTGCTTTGTAACTGGAAAAAATTGATTAAAATGGAAAATCTGCCAAAATAGTGAAATTCGGAAATTTCATCTCCATTTTCCATTAATTCTTGTGGAACACCTAAAGGGGTAACAAAGTTTGTACAATCAGTTTTGAATACCTTAATGGGTGTAGTTTCTAAAATGGGGTCATTTTTGGGTGTTTTTTTTATTATGTAAGCCTCACAAAGTGACTTCAGACCTGTAGTGGTCCTTAAAAAGTGGGTTTCGGAAATATTGTAAAACATTTTAAGATTTGCCTTTAAACTTCTAAGCCTTCTAACGTCCCCAAAAAATAAAATGGCATTCAGAAAATGATCCAATCATCAGGAGGTATTACTATCTATTATAAAAGTAGAGAAATTGAAATTTGCTAATTTTTCAAGATTTTTGGTAAAATTAAATAAAAATTAAATATTTTGACTCAAATTTACCACTGTCATGAAGTACAATATGTGATGATAAAACAATCTCAGAATGGCTTGGATAATTAAAAGTGTTTTACAGTTATCACCCCATAAAGTGATACATGTAAGGCTACTTTCACACTTGCGTTCGGAGCGGATCCGTCTGGTGTCACAGACGGATCCACTCCTATAATGCAGACGATGGGATCCGTTCAGAACGGATCCGTCTGCATTATATTTCAGAAAAAATTCTAAGTGTGAAAGTTAGTCAGGACGGATCCGTCCAGACTTTACATTGAAAGTCAATGGGGGACGGATCAGTTTTGAAATTGAGCCATATTGTGTCAACTTCAAATTGATCCGTCCCTATTGACTTACATTGTAAGTCTGGACGGATCCCGCTGCAGCGTTCGGGTGTCTGCCTGCTGAGCGGAGCAGAGGCCAAATAGAGCCATACTGATGCATTCTGAGCGGATCCGCATCCACTCAGGATGCATTGGGGCAGTACAGATGCGTTCGGGGCCGCTTGTGAGAGCCTTCAAACGGAACTCACAAGCGGAGCCCCGAACGCTAGTGTGAAAGTAGCCTAAGATTTGCAAAAATGGCTTCATCCTTAAGGTGAAAATTCGCAGGGTCATGTAGGAGTTAAACCGTCGATTCCTTTCAGTGAGTTAGTTTATATCTGAGATGATAAATATATGTACCCTGCTTTTTTTCTGTGACCATCTAAAATTGAATTCAGTCAGAAAATGATATCCCTGACATAAATTAATTATTTTCATAATGTTACTATGCCGTAATTATGAAATGTATTTTTTTTATATATAAATGGCTTTTGTGCCTGTACATTGCAATAGTAAAACGCCCCATTAGTAATCTAAAATGGTGAAAAATTATATGCAAAGTGTTAAAGTTACCCATTTTCATAAGCAAGGTAACTTGACTGACTGACAAAGTAGTGCAAATGGAAATTTCCCTGCTAAGAATGATTCACCATACAAGTTCTTGAGAGCAGTATATTAGAGTAATTATAAAATGTCACTGTAACGCTGGATTATTAAATGTCACTTACAGCCAATGTAGTCCTGGGAATAAGTGTCACACACTTCATTAGGAGGCAAAAACCTATTATCCAAACCCAGGAACAAAATAACAAAGCAAAAAATGATTCACATAATAAAATGTAGAAATCATTTAGGCTGCATTTTTTCCTTTTTTTATAATAAGAGTTGAGATTTACTTGAATAGAATGTCAAGTTCTTTGTAAATACAGAAAGAAAATCAAGTATTTAGCAGTTTGTATTAAGAATGTAAGGGTGGTAAGAATGCCTTGGGTAGTGATGAGATAGGAGTAACATAGCATTAGTGATAGGGGTTCAACAGCAATTAAAGCTATTGTTATTATCATTTATATTTAAAGTGGTTGTGCAAGAATGGAGGTTTTTGGCAAACCTCGCTCATTTGTCCGGACCTGTAAAGGATGGATCTTATCTGCTTCCTGGTGTCGGCTCCCGCTCCTTCCCCTCCAGGCCTGCAATGCTGTGCTCTCTAGATGTCAACATCCGGCTTGACATCGCTGCAGCCAATCAATGGCCACAACAGTGACCCGTTACCCTTAGGTCATGGCAAATGGTCACATGATGCAAAGGGATCTGATCTCTGCCGTGTAATTTAATAAACAAAAAAAGTACAATAACATGAAACATCAAATGACAGGTACAGAGAAGGAGAGGAGCCTGTCCACAGGGGATTAGAATCCACAATGCAGACAGGAAGAAAAGGAGGGTAGAATCTACTTAGATGGTAGTGTAGCGGCAGCAGTGTTATAGTAAGTGGTAAGCTTTCCTGATGAAGTGAGTTCTTGATTGCAAGTTTGAAGAGTGGGGGAGAGTCTGATGTGCTGGGTTATTCAGTTCCAGAGTATGTGAGATACATATGGAAAATATTGTAGCTGATTGTGTGAGCAAAGAAGAACTGAGCAGACAAAAGGTGACCATAGAAGAAGAGGATCAAAGATTGCATGTTGAGATATATCAGAAGAGTAGCACAGAAACAGAAATAGGGGCAAATTGTGGATGGCCTTGTATGTTATTGTAAGTATTTTGAATTGTATTTGCTGGGCAATAGTATGTGGACATCCACATACAGTACAGTGTCCATATCATTATTATCAGTTACTGCTTCTCCCACTACTCCTCCTCTCCATCATTAGCTGTCAATAAGGGACTGTATGACAAACAACTGTACATGCCCAGCAGTAATCTGATGATGTGCAAGCTTAACTCTCACCTGGCCAAGTTGCTGGCAGTGCAGTCATGGCCGTACCAGCCATGCTCAGCCTCTCTGGAAGATACCTAGCCACCATTATTTTTCCAAAAAGCCATTCCTGCCTTGTATTGTCACATGTCGGGTATGTGGGCTGCTCCTTACAATTTTCGCTGTGCGGGAAGGTGCACGCCACTGTGGACAGTACATAGTGTTCATAGCCCACGTATTATTTTGGTGACGATACATCGATGATATCTTAATTTTATGGGATAGCACAGAGACACACTTTTTTGAATTTGTGTACACACTTAACACAAATACTATAGACCTTAAATTCACTGCAGAAATACACAAGAAAAATCTTAATTTTTTGGACCTGAAAATTGCCCTGGAGTCTGACGGTAGTGTCAAAACACAGGTGTACAGAAAGACTACTTGAACTAACAATCTCCTTTACTGGAAAAGTTACTACCTACCAGCATTGAAAAAAGGTATCCCAATAGGGCAATACCTACGTGCAAGAAGAAATTGATCTACTAATGAGATATTTGAGGAAGAAAGCTTGCTTCTATACAGAAGATTCAGAGCTAGAGGCTACCCTAAAAAAATCTTATTTAAGGCATATAATAGAGCAAATAATGCTGAACGAACTACTCTGCTGCAGAACCAAAAGCAAGAAACAGAAAATAAGAAAATAATACGATATATCGGTACATATGATGTACAACATTAAAAAGTTTGAAATATTCTAAAGCGTCATTGGTACATACTACAAGCAGATGATGATCTAAAAGAAATAATATCTTCTAATCCAACAATTACATATAGAAGAGCCAAAAATCTAAAAGAAAGGTTAGTACACAGCCATTACCAGCAGAATTGTAAGGAGCAGAAAACTACATGGTTATTAGTGTTGAGCACGAATATACGAAAAGCTAATTTTTATCTCTAATATCGCCACTTCGAGAATTCACGAATATTTTGAATATAGTGCTAAATATTAGTTATATTGAATATTTGTCATTTTTTCCACCTAAACACATGATTCCTCCTTGCTTCTTGCTTGTGGGCCAATAAATCATTGACCCACAAGCATCTTAAGCAGGGAGGAACTATGACTTCAGATGGAAAAAAATGAATATATATTGAATATAGTGCTATATATTAGTTTTTTAGAATAGTCGTCATTTTGTTCCATCTGAAGTCTTAAATTATGACTTTAGATGAAAAAAATTATGAATATTCTAAAAATGAATATATAGCACCATATTCTATAGTGCTATATATTCATTTTTAACACACGTCTGTATTGATCGTGTAATATTTGCATATTACGCGATCATTACCTTGCCGATTTTAGAGTAAAAAAAAAAAAGAATGTAGAATATAACGAATATTCGCCAACTATTGTACAAAATATTTGCAAAGTATCACAAATTCGAATATGACCCCTGCCGCTCATCACTAATGGTATCCATAAGAGGTTCATACCCCTGTGGAGATTGTATATTCTGTAATAAGATGGTTCCCAAAAAGGAATTTATTAATCCAGTGGACAATAAAAAATATCAGATCAAAGAGTACATCAATTATAAATCCACAGGAGTAATTTATGCTATTGAATGTGGATGTCCTAAGCTATAAGTAGGTAGGACCATACAACAACTGAGAAGACGCATTTCAAAACATCTAAGCAGCATTAAAAAAGACTCTGACAGAAGACAGACACATTGCGAGACACATTCAAGAAAAACATAGAGGTGATATGAAAAATCTGAAAATCTGGGGTATAAAGAAAATGAGAATAGGCCCTAGACAAGGAGAAATTGATAGAATGTTACAACAAGAAGAAACAAAATGGATATATCGATTGAAAAGCCTGTTCCCTCTTGGACTCAATGAAGGATTCACATACGCATTGTATTTATGACTCATGTGGTATTAAAAGAAAAGAAAAAATATATGACAATATAGGAACATTATATAAAAATAAAGAAAGTAGAATAATTGATGGCAGGGATATGACCAGTAGTAGTAATGTTTACCCCTCCTCTTGCCTATCTCTCCCCATATTTATTATCACAGGTTATCCTAAGCTCTTTATTCCATCATTATTGTCTAAACATCTACCATAATCCCCCTGTGTAAGATCTCTAATGTATAAGAGTTATTGAAATTGAAATATGTCTCATATAAGGAATAGAGAGAAACACAAAAAAATCATAAAATTGAAATACGTATACCATAATCATGATATACAGTACAGACGAAAAGTTTGGACACACCTTCTCATTCAAAGACTTTTCTTTATTTTCATGACTATGAAAATTGTAGATTCACACTGAAGGCATCAAAACTATGAATTAACACATGTGGAATTATATACATAACAAAAAAGTGTGAAACAACTGAAAATATGTCATAATCTAGGTTCTTCAAAGTAGCCACCTTTTGCTTTGATTACTGCTTTGCACACTCTTGGCATTCTCTTGATAAGCTTCAAGAGGTAGTCACCTGAAATGGTCTTCCAACAGTCTTGCAGGAGTTCCCAGAGATGCTTAGCACTTGTTGGCCCTTTTGCCTTCACTCTGCGGTCCAGCTCACCCCAAACCATTTTGATTGTGTTCAGGTCCGGTGACTGTGGAGGCCAGGTCATCTGGCGCAGCACCCCATCACTCTCCTTCATGGTCAAATAGCCCTTACACAGCCTGGAGGTGTGTTTGGGGTCATTGTCCTGTTGAAAAATAAATGATGGTCCAACTAAACGCAAACCGGATGGAATAGCATGCTGCTGCAAGATGCTGTGGTAGCCATGCTAGTTCAGTATGCCTTCAATTTTGAATAAATCCCCAACAGTGTCACCAGCAAAGCACCCCCACACCATCACACCTCCTCCTCCATGCTTCACGGTGGGAACCAGGCATGTAGAGTCCATCCGTTCACCTTTTCTACGTCGCACAAAGACACAGTGGTTGGAACCAAAGATCTCAAATTTGGACTCATCATACCAAAGCACAGATTTCCACTGGTCTAATGTCCATTCCTTTGTGTTATTTAGCCCAAAAAAGTCTCTTCTGCTTGTTGCCTGTCCTTAGCAGTGGTTTCCTAGCAGATATTCTACCATGAAGGCCTGATTCACACAGTCTCCTCTTAACAGTTGTTCTAGAGATGTGTCTGCTGCTAGAATTCTTTGTGGCATTGATCTGGTCTCTAATCTGAGCTGCTGTTAACCTGCGATTTCTGAGGTTGGTGACTCGGATGATCTTATCCTCCACAGCAGAGGTGACTCTTGGTCTTCCTTTCCTGGGGTGGTCCGCATGTGAGCCAGTTTCTTTGTAGCGCTTGATGGTTTTTGTGACTGCACTTGGGGACACTTTCAAAGTTTTCCCAATTTTTCGGACTGACTGACTTTCATTTCTTAAAGTAATGATGGCCACTCGTTTTTCTTTACTTAGCTGCTTTTTTCTTGCCATAATACAAATTCTAACAGTCTATTCAGTAGGACTATCAGCTGTGTATCCACCTGACTTCTCCACAACGCAACTGATGGTCCCAACTTTTTTGTAGAGCCTATAAAAGGCATTTTCTATATAGGTCTGGCAATGTGCAGATCCGCAAAATGCGGAAAGCATATTGCCAGTGTCCCTGTTTTGCGGATCCGCGGATCCGCAAAACACATATGTCGTCTGAATGGAGCCTTACAGGGGGGTTATTAATGACAGGGGGTGATCAGGGAGTCTATATGGGGTGATCAAGGGTTAATAAGTGACAGGGGGTTGTAGTGTAGTGTGATGATTGGTGCTACTTAGAGAGCTGCCTGTGTCCTCTGGTGGTCGATCCAAGCACAAGGGACCACCAGAGGACCAGGTAGCAGGTATATTAGATGCTGTTAACAATAACCCGGCAGCCCGCAGGACGCATCCCTGCGTTAGGCGGTCGGGAGGAGGTTAACATTTGTGTGTGCAGGGGCAGGCATCTGTCTCATTAAATGCATACTTATTTTTGGAGTCTTATTCTGAACAAACTGCTGTATTTATTTTTTGTGTGTTTGTGTTTAAATACGATCTTCCGCCAATAAGGGAACATTTTTGGAGCATTTTTAATTTTTAAAAGCATAACAAATGTGACATTACTCTGTTTTTAAACATGTTGTTTGTTAAGACCATCAACCAGTGTCACTGACATTATTTGCTATTGTTATCATTGCATTAAAGAGCTTAAAGGGGTTTGCCAAGTGGTTAGGTTACCCCCTGTCCACAAGATACGGAAAAATTACCAGATCGCTAGGGATCTCAAACAATCGTGAGAATGCAAAAGCATAAACAAACAATGCAACAGCACTCTGCAAATACAAATAATAAAGTAAATACAATTGTGCCATACTCACTATAGAAAATGTACTAATGCTAGTGCTACGGTATAAATGTGATATTCTTGGAAAATACTTTTTTTTTGTGTTTTCAGCCATGGCAATGTGCACCTGCGCACTGGGATGTGCTGACTAACCCCCATTTCTTTCTTTGCAATCCTGAAAACGGGGGTCCCCTTCCAAGTTTTTAAGTTATCTTCTATCCACAGGATAGAAGATATCTAGCTGATCACTTGGGGACCGACCATTGGGTTTATCACCGCTCATGAGAACAGAGGTCCCATTCCCCCTTTCTGATGGAGTGGCAGGTTGTGCATACTCAGTGCTGCTCCATTCATTTTCTATGGGAGCACTGGAGATAGCAAGTGCTGTGCTCGGCTATCTCCGGTGCTCCCATAGAGCATTAATAGAGCAGCAGTGAGTATGCACAACCTGCCACTCCATCAGAAAGGGGGAATGGGACCCCTGTTCTCATGAGCGGTGATAAACCCAATGGTCGGTCCCCTAGTGATCAGCTAGATATCTTCTATCCTGTTTAAAGAAGATAGCTTAAAAACCTGGAAGACCCCCCTTTAAGAAGTGTAGGGAAATGCAAATATTTTAAAGAAAAGTGTAGACCATAATCCTATTGGTCTACAAAATGTACAGAATGAAAGAATACTTCAGTGTGGGATTTAGCTATATTTGCATTAATAACTACAGGGTACATGGGAAGTTATTATAGAAGATAACCATAATAGTTGGTGTTGAGTGTAGGTAGTAGTAGTATACACCAATATTTTTTTAGCAGAGACAATCTGTTGCTTACACAATGAAGTCCATTATGAGCGGTCGCATTAAGCTCCTTAAACTCTCCTGTTGCCATATCTTTCCCTGTAGGAAAATGTCTGATAAGGTGGTTCTGGAAAGTACTTATATCAGCTGGCAAGAAAAGAATTGCACACTTATCACCATATCAGAACTATTTTGTAGACATATAGTTTGTTTGACTGTAAAGACATGTAGAGAGGTGATAAAAAAGCACTCTAGAAAATATACACTATATATATAATGTGTGACTTGCTGCAACATTTATTTAATGTGTTCAGTGGTAAAATAAAGTGTGTGTGTCTGTGTATGTAGATAGATACTGTAGATAGATAGATAGATAGAAAGATATACATATCTATATATAGTACAGTGTTGTAGACAATTGCAAACTGTGCATAGTGCTATATTCAAAAGAGTGGTGACGGTTACATTTCATTTTGCATTAAATAGACATTTGAGACGTAGAAAGTTGGAAACATACAGGCAGTTTTACTAAGCCAAATGTGCAAGAATTGTGGTTTCAGTCTTCTCCAAAACCTGCTGTTAAATCTGGTGTGTTATAGTTATGTTTTTGACACTTTTTTGAGCCGTGCTTAAGATGGATGGAAATTGACATGGCTTAACTGAAAAAAACTTGACTTTAAAATCAAACGAGCGCACCAAAAAATTGTGTAAACATTTTGGTGAAAAATCTTGCCACAAAGTAAGACAACTAAAGTTAGTTAAAATTGACTAAAATGTCTTAAAATGCACTAAATATTTCATACAACATAAGCCACTGTCATAAGTTTGGTGCCTGGTCTAAGTTTACACTGTCTCAGCATTAGACAGGATTAGTAAATCTGCCCTGTAAAGTTGCAATCTGTTCCACAGATCAGTGCATCCCCAGTGGTAAGTGCATGAAATTGCTACTGGAGCACAAGTAAAGGGGTTATCCCATGAGTAACGTAAAAAATGAAAAACAGACCTCATACAATACATGACAATCTCTTTCTAACAAAGCTAGAACCAGCCCTGTACCTCACATGGATCCAGAGATCTCCCCATTTATTGCTCTGCTAGATTTATATCAATCTGACAGCTCAGGGGCGTTTCCATGCTCTCTATCACAGCTCAAGAGGCAGTTGAAGAATGAAAGTGAGCATGTGTGACCTTCTCAGTTAGCAGGACAAAGAAATAAGAAAAAGAGCAAACAGCAGGTGGTACATGCAGATAGATTTTATTGAATAATTCAGTGGTTATGCAATTTTTTTTTTATTACATTTAATTACAAAAGTATTCATATCCAGGTGCTGGTTTGAACACTGTAGAATATTTTTTGTGCGACAACCCCTTTAATCACATCAATAAGCTATAATATTTTCAGTTAAGGCACAGACATTCATTTTCTTCCCCCAATTAATATAACATTTCACTAAATTGCTTGTGGAATTCCTTGAGCTGTAAAATTATTAAGAATATAAAACAATACAATTTATAGCTAACCCTGGAGTGGGGAGAACAATGGCTACTAGTGGAATAGAAATGTAGGTGGTAGTTGCAGTATAATTAAAATGAGATACATATAGTGCACAGGGTAGCAGCTACAGGATTTAATAAGTTTATTCTGTATGGTGGACTGACTTGATTACTAATATTCATCTTGCATGTCATAGTCAAGCTTCTGCGCCGCTCTGTAGTTAATGCCTTCTGCCTGCCTTCGCCTATCTCTTCCAGATAAATGTTACCATCAATTTCTCAGCATTCAATTTCTCTAAAACCTGTTATCATATTTGTTTGGCAGGGATATGTATATGTAGTAAACAGCCCTGCTAGTCATTAGACAGTGTTAAGTGTAATCTCTAACTACAGTATACTAAAAAATTTCAGGATGCAATACATCAAAATGAAAATGTGCATAGGATAGGGGTGCATCTTAAAGGGATAGGATTTGTAGTATTAAATTAAAAAATATATATATATATATTTTTTCCAAATCATAAGTTGCATGTGAAATATTTGCTGTATTGCTAACAGTACATTTCTAACAACTGGGTGTCATGATTACATTTGTATATTATGGAGTTATTAGAGTAGCCCAGAATTCTTTATTTCATGTCATATTCTAAAATATCAGTCAATAAAGCATGACTCCAATTATAAATCACATTAAATATTTTATTTTTCTATACACGTTGATATTAACATTAATCGGTTTTATGTTTTTTTTTCCACGTGGGCACAATTAAGCCTGATGAAGGGCTACTGTTTAGCCCGAAACGTTGCCATAATCTGTTTTGCCTCTGTTGCGTATCATGTCCGGCTGAATAAAACTCACAAATTACTTCACCGTATCAATTGGAGTGCTGTCTGATTATACGAAGTCTAAAAGTGTTATTCTTGAGGTGGAGTCAGGAACTTATCCAGACGAGCACCCACCACAACCAGATTGTTGTTGAGTGCTGTGATCACCCCTAGGTTGTACAATCGGTTTTATGTTGACAGCAGTTTAGCAGTCAGATGTAATCAAACGGCTTAAAAAGGGTATCCCTCGTTTGGGTTATCATATTGCACTGCTCCGTACAGCAAAATGTCAGTATACTGACAAATGGAACTAAACACAAAAACACGTCGCTCAAAATAGGAAAGGTTTAAATAAACCAAAATACTGAATTTACAAGGGAAAAAAAAAACATTTTAGATATCTCTTCACATTTCTGACTGTTAGGAGCAGCATATTTGAATAATACATGATACTATTCTTCCCACTGAAATGACTGACACCATGACATAATCCATATGGACCCATTAGAAGTTAAAGTGCCGTCGGTGTCCATCACAAGACAGATCCAGCACTGCAGTATTCTTAGTTTTCTACTCTTGTGATCTAACAGGAAATGGACATTTTAGCATAGGTGAAGATTAGATTTTAATATTATTTTAATGTCACAAAATATTGGCTGTCATTTCAGTGAATGTGAATATATGATTTATATAAACCTTAAACACTAACCAACAGGTCAATCAACATGTCAAACATTTGAAATGCATCTTATCAGGGAAAGTGGCGTTATCTACAACTTACAGAAATCTCTAATTCGTTATGATTTCTGAAATATTCATAAAACTTTTTCAGTTGTTACAAAGATGTGATAACACAGTAACTGAAGACAAGGAGAGGGAGAGGAGGCGCTCTGCCTCGGTCTGTCTATGAATTCCGTTTAGATGAGAAGGAGGAGACATCTGATTGTTTACAGCAATCAGCTCCACGCTAAGAGGAGCCCACGCACTCGGCACAGTTAGAGAGAGAAAGTGACGAGCTACAGAAATGAAGCAGAGGAAAGAAAACAGCACAGAATATGCATATGTTTGTGCACAAATCTGGCTGCACTACATCTTTCATATTTCTTGTCTAAGAAATCCAACTTTGTATGTACTTAGTAGTAATCGGTGTGTAGTAAGTCATTGAACAATGAATAATAATTTTGGCCTTTCACCAAATACTTGCTATCTACGATGTATGCTATTTTGCTACTTAAATCAATAGCTTAATAAAACTAGCAAAAAGCATGTTTTGTATATATTGTATATATTCATATGGTTATATCTCTTTCACTAACAGACAGACTTTGAAAAAGATGTGGACATTGCCTGTCGGTCAGGTAAGAACATATGTCAAGTAAAAATCAATGCTACACTGTGAGAGCACTGCAGGTTTATGATTACAAACAGAGGATAGTAGGCCTCCTGTAGTTGAAAAAATGGGTATCATGCGTAGTCGTTTTTCAAAATTGAGATAAAATGGTGGTTGTTAGTGTGAAAACTTGAAACAAGGATAATACTGTGCAGCCTGTACTGAATGTGAAATTAATGTCCATTGTCCAGCGCTAAAGAACATTAAAACATATATAAAAAAAAGTGCTGTCCCGTGATTATATCCAGATATCGCGATCCAGATATCCCTTTATCTCTGACCACAGAATCTCCAATCCGCTGAAGAAGGTCCCTATGGACCGAAACGTCCGGCTCATATATGGATAGTGGTTACGCAGCATTTCATTTCCTATAAACTGGATCATGAACCTCTTATTGTGAAAATCACTAAATAAAATTACCTTTAAATTGCTAAAAATATTCTGTGTGCCCCGTATTTATACTAATGTTGTGCTGAGCAGTTATTACCCTCATTCAGTAACAGTACCCATTATAGTGCCCACAATTTAATTGTACCAATGAAAGTAATTGATATAGCCTACATATTTTAAGAGATTTTAACCTTTTAATGGCAAGTGTTGCTCAGTGCAAAATAACATTATTTAAGTTTTTTTTGTCAAATTGAAGTTAATGCATTTTCACCACATAGTTTATTCACCTTTTTATTATGTAAGGTAGAAGGAAAAGTTGTACATGAATTTGCATTGAATAGATGTCATTATTTTAGGATTTCTGTTTTGCATATATGACGTTTTCTCTGTTAAATTTTTCGGGTCAAGAAAATATAAATATTTAGTTTGTATGCCTTTGGAATCCATAGCTCCTTCTTTACAATCAGCTATAAAAATAGCTACCAATAAATTGCTGCACTTAAGGCTTTAATTGCTGTGGCCAATGTTTCTTGATTTTCATCTTTGGTTTATCTAGTTAGTAATATTTTGGGGCATGGGTAAGAACTTCAAAATATATTCCTTTCAATCTCAAAACGTTACGACCAGAATGCAAAGAGGAAAATTTTAAAAAATATTCATGCCCCCAAGGGAAAAATAGTTTCAGTCTTCAAGTACTGTGATGCAGTAAAACAGTAAAAAAAAAAAAAAAAAGCATTAGAAAACAGAAATATTTTCAAATGCTGGTTTTCTGCTGGACCTGGACAATGGTGTTAAGATAAAGGTAAGATTTTATAGTTGCAGGTTAATGTAAATAATTTTGAAATAAGGTTAAGAATTATAAATCAGGAATACATCAAATTGCCCTACTGATTCAAAATTTACTCATCACGATCTCATGATATAGTCATTAGGGATGAGCAATGCAAGCTTCAGATCCTAGAGTTGTTCTCTCAAGATTTTGGTTTAGTACTGTACAGAGATCTGTCTCTGTACAGCATTAAAATGTCTGGCCTCCAATGAAGCAAAGTGAGTTATTCCCGAAGTCTCACAAGACTTCTGTGAATAACTTTTTGGTATTTAATTTTTAAACTGAAAAAACATTATAAAACAACCATACGAAGTTGGCTTCAGTTCCTAGTGGTACCTCGGAACCAAAGCCAACTTCAGATTCCAGTTTTAAAATGGTTTTAAAATAGGAATAACTGACTTCGCCTTGTCAGAGGCCATAGATTTTAATGCTGTATGGAGACGGATTTCCATACAGCATTAAACCGACGTTTTGAGCAAAGTGACATTGGCTCTAGTATCCAAAGCTTGCTTCGCTCATCCTTAATATTGTAGCCAAACAGTATATTATGATTAGTGTCATAATAAGAAGTCATAAGATTTGTAGATATTGTCAAGTAGTGTTGCTTTGGAATGTTATAGTCATACCTACAGATGTGCCCAATCTTACCTTAAAGGGCATCTGTCAGCAGATTTGTACCTATGAAACTGGCAGACCTGTTGCATGTGCGCTCAGCAGCTTAGGACATCTGTGTTGGTCCCATGTTCATATGTGCCCGCTTTGCTGATAAGAATGAAGTTTTAATATATGCAAATGCAATACGCAAGCAAGCAAACACAACCACTGGGAAGCTACCGAATATATAGACACACATAGAATTTATATCTCATGACAGAGTACTCCAAAATCATAGTATGTCACATATTTTTGGATATATTGAGCGAGAGAACAGTAAAGAAGGGCACATCTATAGTTAACTCTAAGAGTTACTATATGTACTGGAATGTGCATTTCAGATTTCTTGTCTAGTGAACATTGTAGAGTGTTTCCAATTATCGAAAGTGTATTCCTTATGCAAAGTTTGCAGTCTTGGAGATCACTTGAAAGACGGAAATATAAACAATAAAGTGTTTCACTTGAATGCACAGTGCAGACAAGTCTATTATGAGCAGAAGATTAAATGTCAACAGTGATCAACCAAAACTGCAGCGTATGTTAATAAACTAGATATTTTTCATGCTAAATATTTCAGGCTAAACATTTCTATGATACAAATAATGCATACAATCATAGTATAATATAATGCTTTGTAATTTGCAGTTTTACACAAGGACATTGGCCCCTGCAGAGCTGCTACAATAACAGGCACCCTCTCCAGGATTTCACTGAATGATGAAGAAGAGGAAAAGGCGATAAACCCAGAAGGAATGAGCTATTCTACCTTGCCAGGAAACATCATTTCTAAAGTTATTATTCAACAACCATCTGCTTTGCACATGCCCATGAGTATGGGAGAGATGGCTGATCAGTGTTTGAAGAAAGAGAATAGTGAATTAAGACGAACTGTGTACTTATGCACAGATGACAACCTCAGAGCTGGAGACATAGATATGGTCCATCCCCAGGAGCGAATGATGGAAAGTGACTATATTGTAATGCCAAGAGGCTCTGGGAACATGCATTCACAAATGAAGGATGAAAATAAAATGAACATAGCTATGGATACATTGCCTCATGAGAGGCTATTACACTACAAAGTCAGTCCTGAATTTAGCATGAATCCAGCTGTAATGGAACAATTTGGTATAAATTTAGATCAGCATCTTGTGTCTCAAGAACACATGCAGAGCCTTCCTTTTGAACCTCGCACAGCAGTAAAGAACTTCATAGCCTCAGAGATGGATGACAGTGCAGGATTATCAAGGAGTGAAACAGGTTCTACAATATCTATGAGCTCCCTAGAGGTTTGTAATTCATCATTTTTTGCATGTATTTCGTATGTATTACAAATATCCATCATACAGTAGATGATAACTAGATAGATAGCAGTTCCTCTAAAGGAGAAATGTAAATTTGAATTTATCATAAACTAATTGGATATAAACTGACTTTATCTTTTAACTTAGTATTTCCCACGAAAACAGGTTATAGCTTGTGGGATTTGGGAATGGTCAGAGTCAATTTAGGCTTTATCGAGATATAGCCAGGCTTCAAATGTCCAAAGCTCAGTCTTTTGAGGCTTTTATTGACAGCATATATACAGGCAACAGGTATACAGAATTCAAGAAACAAAATAACCCAAAAGATAAACAGAGTTTATATTCCCTCTCCGTCTTACATACAATAAAAAGCAACCTGTACCTTCAGTTTGTATAGAGCTTGTAAACAACCTCCCTGCTCTGTCCAGAGAGAGATTCCCCAGTGTAGCTAGGGTTTTTAAATAGGCCTATATTTGTTATTGAGGCCAATGCAGGGAACATGGGAACTGGAGTAGGACCAGAAGCTTCCTATTACCCAGAAGACTGCTTTAACCACAAAGAGAAACAAAAAATGTGTGCACTCCTACTTCATGGAGTCCCTCATAATGTATAGTTGAGAATGCTAGGTGGCATATATACACCATCCACCTATCCAGTCGCTGTCTCACAATCTATATAGTTTAATATGCCCACACAGCCTATGTTTTACTGTTTATCTTCAAAGTCATATCTATGCTGTTTACAATTTATATGATGCCAGAAATCCAAGGTGTAGTACAAAAGGTGAACATGGAAGCTTCAGTGAGGGAGAGCCACCAAGTACTGTATCTTTATATAGGCAATAGACACCACAAATAGAACACAAGCCTTTAGTCAGTCATGTAAAGAAGTATAACTTAGCATATAATATTTGCTGAACTCACCAATTTTGGTGAGAAGGGCCCACCATCTCATGTATATGGAGATGTCCTGAATTTGCCATAATAGAAGGCAGAAGGATTGTGCTGTTGAATTTCAACATATTGAATTTGGCTGATAGCTAAAGAGTAGGAAAACATTTGCTGAAGCTACGGGCAGCATAGTGCATTGAATAGTATACTACGTTGATTAAAATTGATGATGGTCTACTATTTGTCACTTTGATCAACTAATTGCTTGTCTTTTAGTTGCAAAGGTGCCTATAATGTCTTTTACTTCTTCACTTCTATAAATGAATAAATGAAGCATTACTGCCGTTTAGCAGTTAAGTAATCTAGAAGAACTCTGAACCCGTTATTTACTTAGGGATTTCAAAAGAGAAAATGGTTCATTTACAATTAGACATTTCATTTCAAGCTTGCTTGGCCAATCTAATATTGACTAAAAGTGTATGCTCACATTTAATTCTTCATCTCTCAATAAGGTCTACCTTATGTTTAGGAAGATGATAAAATTATTATTTCCTGACATTCTGTTATTGTTTCTAGTGCCTATGACATGAGCCAAGTTTGATCAAATATTTCTCAAATTTTTAAAGGCTAAAATTACATTCTCATCTTACTCAGTCTTTCAAATGAATTAGAAAAATTTAAGAAAAAGACAATAAAATAATCCAATGTGCCAATTTATCGAAAGAAACTAGAGGCAGTTTGGTAATTCCATGGACATAGACCCTTTTGGCACTTTCATTCTTGTAAAATTGTATGCTTAGTTGGAAAAAAAAACTTCTTATATTGGTGGAATGTCTTTTCAAGGTGAATTTACTTTTAATTTAGATTCCCACAATAAGTTATGTAGGCTCTTTAATTGTGGTTTCTAGTGATGTTTTGTAAAGTAACGATACATTGATCTGATTATACAGATTGCTTGTTATCATGAAAGTGCAGGATTATAAAACATTTTACATTATCCTGGAACATCTATATTTTGGCAGAAGGAGCACTGAATTTTAAGACCTTGAAATAGAGCAAGCAGTACCTAAGTAAGGAAAATACAGAGGCATGAGATGCACCAAAATCATTGAGGTGCATCTTGGCTGGTTCATGCACCACAATTTGAAAGCTTCGTCAGCTAGCAACTTGCATAGGTTTGAGACATTACTTATGCTAGAACATTGGAGTAAATAATTATACATTTGTCGGCTGTTTAGGCCCTACCCCCTTCCACCAACTTTTAACAAAAGTGGCAAGCATGGTGGAGAAGGGACAAAAGTAGCTTTTTTTTGCATAAAACGGGTTTTGTGCAAAAATGTGTGACTTTCCCCAATATGTTATGCGTAAATGCCACCCACAGTGCTTATTATCAGTTTCATTGGTTCATTGACAGTTGAAAAATGACAATTTCCTTGGGTTCTTAAAATTATTAACAGAGAAAAAAAGATCTTCCCAAGCCAATCTTGTAATGAAGATGTTATGTTCACACAAATTTGTCATATAGATTTTTGGGTGGAGAATCCACAGAGCAATAGTATATAGTGGCAATGCATAGGGGGCCAAAATATGTAACCATTTCTTTTTTTTTTTACTTCAGATGCAGACAGACACTGTCATGTCCCTTAAAAATTACCTTATTCACATTTACATTAGTCAAACAACAAAGGGGTATTAAACTGACACGAGTCGTGTTTCTAAAACCTGTTATTGTCTCTGGCAGTAAATAAAAACATCAATAAGCATGAAGAAAATACCGCAAAGTGTCCTAGTCCAGGAAATTGCCAAATGTAGATCTTTGGAAACATTCTCCTTATTTAGTCCCTGACTCTACCCCAACAGATGCTGGGAAATTATAGAAAATGACCATCCTCAATGCTGCGGAGGATAAACCAGATAAGACAGATATGCTGCATATGATATTGCCCATCCTAGTCATTTTAATCATTGTCAGTAGTGACAGTGGATTGAAGCATGATCAAAATGCCATGTTATAGACTCACATTATTTATCATGTTTTAGTAAGTTGCTGTTTAAGATAGTGTTGCTGCTTCTGGCTATTGTAGTTGAAAGAACAGAACTACAGGCTGTAGTCACTAAGGCTTTGTGGGGGGAAAAGTGTAATTGCTTAGCATTATATACTATCGGTGTTAATTATATCCATAGTTTTCAGTGTCCTAAGTCTTACTGAGTTTGTGTAAGTTGAATAACACTTTGTTTTAAGGTTATGAACACTATCTAGGAATTTTAGCACTATCCACTTTTAAAGACCAGGTTATAGTGGCATGCAAAGGTTCGGGCAACACTGGTCATAATTACGGTTACTGTGAACAGTTAGGTTGAAGATGAAATGATCTCCAAAACGCATAAAGTTAAAGATGACACATTCCCTTTGTATTTTTAGCACAAAAAAAATGTTTGTATTTTCATCTTTTACATTTTCAAAATAACAAGTTTGGGCATCCAGCATTGATAGTACCTAGTAGCACCCTCTTTGGCAAATATCACAGCTTGTAATCACTTTTTGTAGACAGGCAAGAGTCTTTCTACAAAAAGGCTTTACAAGCTGTGATATTTGCCAAAGGGGATGCTACTAGGTACTAACCATTCCGGGTGCCCAAATGTTTGCTTCAAATCCTTTTCATTTTTTGCTATTTTGGAAAATGTTAAATATGAACATATAAAATGTCTTTGCTTAAAATACAAATGGAATGTGTAATTTTTAACTTGATGCCTTTTGGAGATCATTTCATCTTCAACTTGCTTTACTGTTAACAGTAACAGTAATTTTGACCAGGGGTGCCGCAACATTTGCATGTCAATGCAGATACAGTATGCATGGGAGTTATGGAATGTGTGGATTTGATACATTTACTTCTTTCATGTGGGGAAATTCTTTAAAATCAAATTACCTAATTTACTGATAAATACTGTTTATGATTATTGAGTGATGCAAAAGGTGTAGCATGCTCAATGTAAATGAGAACCATACTAACATAATGCTCTAACCTGCACTTCTAAAATGCGGTAAATATGGTATTGCAATCAGGGTGTGGGGATTCGCTCTGGTAGTTAGGATTAGCGGGTGCATCACAGAAGCAAAGTACAAGTTCTTGGTTCTAAACAACAGTGTTTATTCACATGTGAAAGCAAAACAAAAACGCAAGTTGCTTGGTGATCGTTCACAAACATGAAAAGTTCATATATAAAACAATCACCTTTCTCCTGGGTGCTACTTCACAAGTTCTGCCTTGTCAAGTCCACAGGCAGGCCTTAGGCGGCCTATTCGCCCTTACAGGGGTCTGAGCCCTCCAGCCCGGCTCAAGCCGCAGATCCCAACTCAGCCCTCAGATCATAGCACACAGACCTCATGAGCTCCACTGTCAGATGGAGGTAATCCTCCTCACCTGGCAGTGTTGGCTGGTTTTTATGCCTGGCAAAACCCTGCCTGGAACATGGGTAGTAGTCACCCACCCAGCACTTTGACTACTCACAGTAAGAGCTGTCCCGGATCAGCTATTACAGCCATACTAAGTATTAAGGCAACTGCTGCTGACACACAAAAAACGGCTCTTACTCCACCAAGGCCATGAACCTCGGTGACACGTACCTATCATCCACAATTATTCCTTGTACCTACTTACAGGGGCCAAAACAAATAATGGGCCCAAACTCATCTGTTGACTCCCACTCACAGATTGTTGATTGGTAGCTAGAGTTATTAAATACAAAATTAAAGTGATTTGTGTAAGTGCACTTACTGTAATTTATGGTGGGGAGCATGCCTAAACTAAAATCTACTCATAACTGCTATAGATTTTAGCCTTTAAGCCAGAGAATGCTGGTTACAACTAAATTGAGTTGCAGTGGAGTCGCAAACACAGGCGTAGGGAGATGATAAAGCCCCTATGTGTTGCATAAAGACTATACTTGATTTTGAAACCAGTGGGTCACTGTTATTGAGAAGAAGAAACATCTTTTTTTATTTTTACTTGAAGTTTATTTGATTTTTCAATATAATTTAGAAGCATTTACATTGATCAATAAAGCATACAATATACAATGTAAGTTGGGAGGGAGGAGGGGAGGGGGGAAGGAAAGGGGAGTGGATATGACTGGGTGGAGGTAATTTGCATAATAACACAAATAGGGTAAAAGTAGTGGAACAGTAACGCATTTATAAGGAAAGTATGAATGTAGTATAATAATACAATAATACAGTAGTGTAGAGGTATAGTGAGAGTTCAGGACAGAGGCTTGTGGGCATCAGAGAGAGTTTGGGGGTGTAAGATATGCAGCCAAGATATTTCTCATGATTTTGTTCATGAGAATGCTTTCATTAAAACTTCATCTGTCTCTATAGACAATTTAAAAGTGAATGAAATAGCAACTGGTTTCAGGCATTGTATTAATTCCCTAGTATGGCCAGGGATGCCCAATCTGCGGCCCTCCAGCTGTTGCCAAACTACAATTCCCAACATACCTGGACAGACTACAACCATTGGGGAATGTTTGAGAGTTGTAGTTTTGCGACAGCTGGATGGCCGCAGGTTGAGCATCCCTGCTATAGGGTATAGGTGTATTTCTGTGTTAACTGGCAGGAGTAGGTTACATACAGCATATAGAGTACTCCCAATTTAAAGGGAACCTGTCACATTGAGCATGTAGTTTGAATTGTGGAAAGCATTAGCGTTGAGACCCATCTCTGTATAGCTTTCAAATGTATGGGCTCTGGAGAGAGGTTAACGTTGTTATCTCCGAAGTCTCGCGAGATTTCATTGAATAACTTCAGCCATCAATTTTTACTTTAAAACATTTTTAAACTTCAATCAGAAGTTGGCCTTGTTACCAGATGGTACCTCAGTACCGAAGCCAAGTTTGGATTCAAGTTTTAAAATGGTTTTCAATTTTAAAAATCGAAGTCCAAAGATATTCACCAAAGTATTTCTAGACTTTGGAGATAACGAATTTCCCTACGGCGGAGCCCATACATTTAAATGCTGTACGGAGATGAAGCGAAGTTTTGGAGCGGGCGGCACAGGCTGGTACAGTGGTCATAATGGGAGATTTTAACTTCCCAGATATTAACTGGGGTCATGGTTCTGCCTCAACCGCAAAGGGGAGAAAATTCCTCAACTTGCTGCAGGGCCAGTTTGTAGACGCTCCCACTAGGGGCGATGCTCTGTTGGATCTGGTAATTTCTAATGATGCAGAGCTTGTTGGTAATGTTACTGTAGGGACCACAATATAATTATATTCCCCCTAAACTATAAAAAGAAAACTCTGTCAGGCAAAGCAAAGACACTGAATTTCAAAAAGGCGAGTTTTCCTGGGTTGAGAGCAGCATTTGAGGGCATAGACTGGTAGCAGCTACTGTCACATAATAATACTGAGGCTAAATGGGAGAGCTTCAAATCCACATTGAGTAATTGCACTAAAATTTTTTTTTTTTTTAGGTAACAAGTATAAACGGCTAAAATTAAACCCCCCAGCTTACAGCTACTGTAAAAAGGGCAATAAAAGACAAAAAGAGGGCATTTAAAAAATAAAAATCTGAGGGGTCAGCTGTAGCATTTGAAGATTACAAAGGGCTTAATAAAATCTGCAAAAAGGAGATAAAATTTGCAAAGATACAAAACAAATAGCAGAGGTAGCAAAAGAAAGCAAAACAAATCCCAAAAAGTTTTTTAAATGTATAATGCTAAAAAAAACAATGTCTGAGCAGGTAGGTCCCCTAAATAATGGTAAAGGGGGGTAGTCACTGAAGATAAGGAAAAGGCAGAGTTCCTAAATAGGTTTTTTAGCTCTGTATATACAAAAGAAGAGAAAGGAGCTGCTATCTGTGGGGCTGTTAGTACATCCAGTAATATACTCAATTGGCTAACTGTAGATATGGGCCAAGAGAAGTTAAATAGGGTAAATGTGAACAAGGCTCTGGGTCCAGATGGATTACACCCAAGAGTGCTTAAAGTGCTCAGTTCAGTCATTACTGTGCCCCTGTTTATAATTTTTTAAGATTCTCTAGGTACTGGTACAGTGCCAAATGATTGGCGCAAGGCAAACGTGGTACACTTATTCAAAAAAGGATCAAGGTCCTCCACAGGTAATTATAGACCAATTAGTTTTCCCTCTGGGAAAAATGCTTGAAGGACTCTTAAGGGACTATATACAGGAGTATGTGACTATAAATAATATAATAAGTGATAACCAGCATGGGTTTACCAAGGACAGAAGTTGTCAGACTAACCTGATTTGTTTTGATGAGGAGGTGAGTAGTAGCCTGGACAGAGGGGCGGCTGTGGATGTAGTGTTTATGGATTTTGCAAAGGCTTTTGATACTTTACCTATTAAATGTCTATGAGGGACAGTAAGGTCTATAGGCTTGGAAAGTATATTTTGTAATTGGATTGAAAACTGGCTCAAGGACTGTGTCCTGAGAGTTGTGGTCAATGATTCCTATTCAGAATGGTCCCAGGTTATAAGTGGTGTACCCCAAGGTTCAGTGCTGGGCTCTTTATTATTTAATTTATTTATTAATGATATTGAGGATGGGATTAATAGCACCGTATCTATTTTTGCAGATGACACTAAGCTGTGTAGAACTGTACAGTCTATGGAAGATGTCCATAAACTACAAGCTGACTTGAACACTGATTGGGCATCAACTTGGCAAATGAGGTTTAATGTGGACAAATGTAAAGTTATGCTTCTTGGTAGTAATAATCGCTGTGCTTCATATGTCCTAGGTGATGTAACACTGGGAGAATCACTTATAGAGAAGGATTTGGGTGTCCTTGTGGATGGTAGATTAAATTATAGCATGCAATGTCAATCAGCTGCTTCTAGGACCACCAGGATATTGTCATGCATTAAACGAGGCATGGACTCACGGGGCAGGGATGTAATATTACCACTTTACAAAACGTTTGTGCGGCCTCATCTGGAATATGCAGTTCAGTTCTGGGAACTAGTACATAGAAAGGACGCACTGCAGCTGGAAAAAGTGCAGAGGAGAGCGACTAAACTGATAAGGGGAATGGAGGGTCTTAGTTATGAAGAAAGATGAATGGAATAGAATTTATTTAGTCTTGAGAAGAGACGTCTAAGGGAAGACATGATTAACCTATACAAATATATAAATTGGCCGTGCAAAAAGTACGGTGAAAAGCTGTTCCATGTAAAATTTGCTCAAAAGACAAGGGGGCACTGCCTCCGACTGGAGAGGAAAAATGTCAGTCTCCAGAAGCGTCAAAGCTTCTTTACTCTAAGAACTATGAAGCTGTGGAATAGACTTACTTATGGTGTGGTCACAGCAGGAACAGTAGACAGTTTCAAAAAGGGTTTAGACAAATTCTTAAAAGTAAAAAACATTAATGCTTTTGAAAACGTGTAGAAATCTGAGTCTCAATTCCTTTTGGGATTCGCATCCCCACCTATCCCTTGGTTGAACTTGATGGACGTATGTCTTTTTTCAACCGTTTTAACTATGTAACTATGCAGGGGTCAAGTCCTGGGAAAAAAAGTGTGGGAACTCACCCAAGATCCACTGCAACCCCCCCCCCCCCTCCAAAAAATAAAAAAGCACAGAAAATCTAGCATGCTGTAATTTGTGTCGCTGCGGACTAAAAAAAAAATTAAAAAAATAGCACTTTTAGAAAAGTTTGTCCTGGGATTCGATCTCATGACCTCTACACAGCAGAAGCAAGGCATATGCCCTCACAGCTATGAAAGCTGTCTAGCTTGCTACTTAAAAAAAAATATATATAAGACTTCTACTGTAGGTAACTTTTCCCACTGTGTATGGATGTAGCAGAGCTGGGTGTGTTGGGGCAGCTGTCATGTGTATGGTTGTACACTAGGTATCAGTACACAAGGTATCAGTAGAAGTATCAGAAAAAGAAAAAAAAACACTTTTAGTTTGTCCTGGGATTCGAACTCATGACCTCTACACATTACAGGCAAGGCATTTACCCTCACAGCCATAAAAGCTGTTGAGGTAGTTGCTTTAAAAAAAAAACTAAGACTTCTACTTATACCTAGTGTACTGATACCTAGTGTACAACCATACACATGACAGCTGCCCCAACACACCCAGCTCTGCTACATCCATACACAGTGGGCAGCTGTCATGTGTATGGTTGTACACTTGGTATCAGTAAACTAGGTATCAGTAGAAGTCTTATAAAAAAAAAAAAAACACTTTTAGAAAAGTTTGTCCTGGGATTCGAACTCATGACCTCTACACATTACAGGCAAGGCATTTACCCTCACAGCCATAAAAGCTGTTGAGGTAGTTGCTTAAAAAAATAAAAACTAAGACTTCTACTTATACCTAGTGTACTGATACCTAGTGTACAACCATACACATGACAGCTGCCCCAACACACCCAGCCCTGCTACATCCATACACAGTGGGCAGCTGTCATGTGTATGGTTGTACACTTGGTATCAGTAAACTAGGTATCAGTAGAAGTCTTATAAAAAAAAAAAAACACTTTTAGAAAAGTTTGTCCTGGGATTCGAACTCATGACCTCTACACATCAGAGGCAAGGCATTTACCCTCACAGCCATAAAAGCTGTCAAGGTAGCTGTTTAAAAAAAAAAAAAAATAAGACTTCTACTTATACCTAGTGTACTGATACCTAGTGTACAACCATACACATGACAGCTGCCCCAACACACCCAGCTCTGCTACATCCATACACAGTGGGCAGCTGTCATGTGTATGGTTGTACACTAGATATCAGTACACTAGGTATAATTAGAAGTCTTATATTTTTTTTTTTTTTTTTTTTTTTTTTTTAAGCATTTACCTAGACGGCTTTCATGGCTGTGAGGGTAAATGCCTTCCTCTGATGTGTAGAGGTCGTGAGTTCGAATCCCAGGACAAACTTTTCTAAAAGACATTCTAAATGATCTTGTAGTGAAGGAGATGATGTCATTAGGGGGCGGGGCGCCATGAGAGGAGTCGCAGGCAGCGGCACCGCACAGACAGCTTCCTCTCAACTGAAGCCGCCCCTCCTCCCTTAACCTGCCCTGCACAGTGCGCTCCGTCTCCCCCTGTGAATCTGATTCAGCAGTGTTCTTCTGGCTTGAGGCTGAAAGGGAACGGCGTTCCTGCCATGAAAAAAGTGCAGGAACGCCGTTCCCATGCGTTCCCCCTCCACTCGACCCCTGTAACTATGGATCTATGATCCGAAGCTCACTTTGCTCAACACTAGGAAGCATGTTACGGATCTAGACAAATCAAGCAGACTATTATATAGATTTGTGAGAAAAGAACTAACTTGCATTTTATTCATTTTAAATAGAGATCATCACCAGAAAATTCACTATTAAACCATGCACAATGTCTTATAGGGCTAGTTTGACCGAATATAATGAGACCTGTTACTTAAAGGGGTTTTGCCATCACAGACAATGGTGGCATATCGCTGGGATATGCTACCATTGTCTGATAGGTGCGGGTCCCAGAGGTGGACATGGAGAACAAAGCAGGGAAAGTAGTGGAGGGCGCACTGCGCATGCGCATCTGCCCTCCATTCATTTCTAGAGCAGAGCAGAGAGGAGAATGGATCAGCTCTATAGCTCAGTGTAACTTGTCCTCCTGTGTGATTAGGACAGGTTTTGTGTGTACTAATAAGATGACAGCCATTTTATTTCTCCTAATGATTGCTTCCTAGACAAAACGAGTCATTATAACTAATAAAAGGTATTTGGGAATATATTTATCATAATATAAAAGTATATTAATTTTCTTAATTACCCGGAGAACCCCTTTAAGTGTAAAATATTTTTTTTTTTATTGTGATAAACCATAGCGTTTTGGATAGCAACATAGTTAAAATTAGGGATATGAAACTGTAAACACATATCTTTATAATATTCATATTAATAATATAAAAATGCCCTTTGATAAATTAATCACATCTGTGTGTTAAATGTCAGAAAACTTTATGTTGAAACTTAAGCCAGCTAGTTTGATTTGGAATAAAATTGCAAGGGAGATAAATACCAAAACAATTAAAATGTCATCTAAACCCAGTGGTATTGTAATTTAATATAGCTTAAAGTACAATAAATAAAATGATTCATTGTGAGCCGTACTGTAAGATACTTATACTTGCAATGCAATGGTGATAGTTTAAAGGAAAATTGTGATATTATCTGTCACCACTTTTTGAGCTACCATTATTTACTTTACTTACATTGCACCAACATATTCCAAAGCGCCTTACAGACATTATCATCACTTGCCCTCCTCAGTAGAATGTATATTCCCTGTCATTATGTCGTTGGCGTGAGTAAGGAAACCAGAGCACCTGCAGGAAACCCCAACATACAAACTCCATGCAGATGTTGCCCTTGGTCAGATTTAGGGCTCATTCAGAAGGCCGTATGTTATTTCTGGCCCACAAATATCTGGATCAGTTGTTCATCAAAATCTTCTGCATGTCCGCAAGATAACTGAATGAATGTACGTTTCCATATGTCTTCCATATTTTGCGAATCCGCAAAAATCAAAGTATTATTTTATAAGGATTCAAAGGTGACATGACATGGCATGAAACTTTGCGGACGCGGATCCTCAAAATACAGATTGCATACAGAATATATTCTGTTCGTAATCCACATTTTTATAAAGCCATAGACTTAATTGGGGCCACAGACCGCATTTTGCGGACAAGTATAGGACAAGTTCTATCTTTTGTGTGGACATATGGAAGCGGAGAGCACACAGTGTGCTATCCGTGGATTTTGCGGTCCAATAGAAATGAAAGGAGTTGGCATCTGATTTGCAAATATGCGGAACAGATGCGGAAAGAAAAATACAGTCGTGTGAATGGGCCCTTAAACCTAGGACCCCAGCACTGCAAGGCACCAGTGCTAACCAGTGAGCCACTGTGGTGTCCATGTAATTATAGCATATTTTGAGTTTTTACCATAAAATATATCTACAGTATGTTTTCTACATACGACCATTCATGATATTTGAAGCAGTCTTGTTTAGCTATCTCTGTATAGGTTGGAGCTTATGGACTTGTCAAGTGAAAGTTCTGACCAGTTATGTTTCTTGTTGTTCATCACAGCATGAAAGGCCACATTATTAGGCGCTTAATTATGTCATCTTTTTTATTTCCAAATGATGACATTTTATTACAATGTAAGCTATGTGGAGAAAGCAGCATCACATAATTAAAAAAACAAAAAAAAAAACGGTTGATATCATAACATACCGTATGTTATATTTCAGTTTTGACCAAAATTGAGCAAAAATTTGAGACATTTTGTTTTTCACTCAAAAAAACCCAAAACAGGCCTGAAGAGGTGTCATGGCAAAACTGTAAACTATCTCTGAAGCCAGTTTACTGTATGAAAGACAAAGATTTAAGTAATGCACAACTACGACTGCTAATAGCAGGCATGAAAATAATTCTAACAGACAATATATTATATATTTTTAAAGCCACATGCCCCATATATTTATAGCCCCAGTGTAATATAATTATTTCATAAATGCATTCATATACATTTAGTTAAAAACAATACAGTAATTAAGGTGTTCGGTATATATGTAATATCGTTACTAACACTTTGCTGTATGATTTATGTTGGATGCTGAGTCTATATAACTTGGTGCAAGTTTTCCCTTCCTGACTATTTTAAGATGCTCATCCATACTAATCCAGGGTGCCCACTGTGGTGAAGCCCCTACCACATAATTATGTTTTTTTTCCAGATTTAAGATTAATTCTTGTTGTGTACCATAAGTTATGAATATTGGCATTGATACACGTTCCTAACCTCAGAAATCCTAATGTAAAGGACATTTTATTATGAATGATAGAAATGCATGGACATAAATCATATTTTAATACCATTCTTCATTTCTTTTCTTTTTTTTTTCCCTGCACAATAGAGAAGAAAATCTCGGTATTCTGACCTTGACTTTGAAGTAAGTTAACAAATTATGTAATGTTTTATACGGCTGCTTTATCTGTGCCATTGACTTTGACACAAATGCTTAGTAAATTTTTCACAATACTTTGTACAACATGGTTCTGCCACCCTACCTTTTAAGGCCAATCCTTTATGAAAACCTCTTGGTTTCCTTTACGAATGTCAAATTATGAGCCTTTATTTCTGTGGTAAGTGACTGATATACCTTCTTTAAGAAGAGCTCCCCTGTCTGTGTCCCTGTCCTCTGACACTGGGTGAATGCAACTACCTTCCAGGTAAATCTCAACATCTTAACTTCAATACCAACAATTATAGAGATTCTCCAACTTTAGAGATTCATGGTATGGTCATCTCTGATCCCAACCTGACAAATGGGCATCCTGCATTTCCAGTTCTGTAAGTCAAGACAGCAGATGGTCACATCCAGGAGGAGACCAAAGGAAACAGTGCTAGTATGTGTGACTCTCTTGGAGTCTGTTGAGGATTATATTATAAAAGTATCTTCCTGGATGTGGATTTTACCAACTGCCTTGTTTTACAGAACAGGGGATCTCTATCTTAGAGGTTTTCAATAATGTCCAAAGTTAGAAATTAAATAAAGATTAAAGGAATATTTCAGACATTATTACAATTATCTATCTATCCCATATCTATCTATCTATCTATCTATCTATCTATCTATCTATCTATCTATCTATCCCATATCTATCTATCTATCTATCTATCTATCCCATATCTATCCATCCCATATCTAGCCATCCTATATCTAGCCATCCCATATCTAGCCATCCCATATCTAGCCATCCCATATCTAGCCATCCCATATCAAGCCATCCCATATCTAGCCATCCCATATTTAGCCATCCCATATTTAGCCATCCCATATCAAGCCATCCCATATCTAGCCATCCCATATCTAGCCATCCCATATCTAGCCATCCCATATCTAGCCATCCCATATCAAGCCATTCCATATCTAGCCATCCCATATCTATCTATCCCCTATCTATCTATCTATCTATCTATCTATCTATCTATCTATCTATCTATCTATTTTCTGTCTATTTTAACTAGTATGAATATGTTCAATGTTTTCCAGAATGTTTGCATATTTGTAATTCTCTGATTTTGATAGTTATTTATGAAAATTCTGTGATAACTTTACAGAGTAGTAAATGTAAGATGAAAATATACAGCATTGTACATAAAATCCTTTGTATAAGAAACTAAAGGGTATTTGCAAAGCATCCATCAATGGGTGTAATCTAGCACAGTTGTCATGGGAAGGGCCAATTGTCTTCTGGAACTGCAGTTATAGGAAATAAAAATAGAACTCTATGCATAGTATTGGAATGTGGTATAATAAGATATATGTTGTATCTCTTGGATTGTTGCTGACCTTCATAGAATTGATATCTTACCCAAAGAGGGCAAAACGTTTCCGATCACGTTGCCCTACTGTATCAATTTGAATCCCTATTTCAGCATATTTAGCCATTTTGTTCACAATATTATCAATGGGGTACACGAGGGCGGAGGTAATAAATTGTGAATGCAGCAATCACGAAAAAAAAGCGTCTGGCATTCATGGATCCAAGTGTCAACTTACTGACCTCAGTATACAGCAAAACACAGATCGCAAATTCATATAGATTACTTTCCAAGGAATGGGAATGTCTCCACAATACACACCTCGGGGTAAAAGCCTAATTAGCTCAGCTATAAGAAAAGTCACTGGTAGAATCCTGTGATCTATGCCTTCACTCTGATTAAACCCAGCTTGATGTCATGAGAAACAGGTGGGTAGAGGGTGGTTTATTCTGTAAAATCTATCCCTATCCTACATTCTTTATATTCTTTAACTTGAACGCAGGGTGATAGGATATTTAAGCTTTATTTTCCGAGTAAGCACACATTTGTATCTTACATGAGAAACTTTAGCTTATAAAGTAATACAGTAAAGGAAACAATGTAGGTAAACTGAGGTTATACATAGTGCAGGGCTGGAAGGGGTAGGGCATGACATAGGGCACCAAAGAAAATTCTGATATCATGCCCCACACCCTCAGGCCCAGGACTAGGCATAACTGATTTCCGAGGAGTATGTTCTTTTGATGTTATTGCTCTCTGGCATGGTGATCTGCAAATACTGAGATGTTTTATGGAAAAATGCATAGGTACGTTAATTCTAACATAAAACCTCTCCATGTCAATCATCGTGCACTTCATAAATCTAGTGATCGTTGATACACCATGAGCATCCTGATATTTTGTGCATCACATACAGTCATGTGAAAAAATTAGGACACCCTTTGAAAGCATGTGTTTTTTTGTAACATTTTTAATAAAAGGTTATTTCATCTCCGTTTCAACAATACAGAGAGATTAAAGTAATCCAACTAAACAAAGAAAACTGAAGAAAAGTCTTTTCAAGATCTTCTGTAAATGTCATTCTACAAAAATGCCTATTCTAACTGAGGAAAAAGATAGGACACCCTCACATGTATTCCCTCTTAAATTGGCTCAGATCTCACACAGGTATATCACACCAGGTGCACATAATTAGTAGATCGTTACTCTGCATGTTGAATGAGGCTTGCCCTATTTAAACCTCAGACATTTAGTTTGGTGTGCTCCTGACTAGAGTTGAGCGAACACCTGGATGTTCGGGTTCGAGAAGTTCGGCCGAACATCCCGGAAATGTTCGGGTTCGGGATCCGAACCCGATCCGAACTTCGTCCCGAACCCGAACCCCATTGAAGTCAATGGGGACCCGAACTTTTCGGCACTAAAACGGCTGTAAAACAGCCCAGGAAAGGGCTAGAGGGCTGCAAAAGGCAGCAACATGTAGGTAAATCCCCTGCAAACAAATGTGGATAGGGAAATTAATTAAAATAAAAATTAAATAAATAAAAATTAACCAAAATCAATTGGAGAGAGGTTCCATAGCAGAGAATCTGGCTTCCCGTCACCCACCACTGGAACAGTCCATTCTCAGATATTTAGGCCCCGGCACCCAGGCAGAGGAGAGAGGTCCCGTAACAGACAATCTGGCTTCATGTCAGCAGAGAATCAGTCTTCATGTCATAGCAGAGAATCAGGCTTCACGTCACCCACCACTGTAATAGTCCATTTTCATAAATTTAGGCCCAGCACCCAGGCAGAGGAGAGAGGTCCCGTAACAGACAATCTGGCTTCATGTCAGCAGAGAATCAGTCTTCATATCATAGCAGAGAATCTGGCTTCCCGTTACCCACCACTGGAACAGTCCATTCTCAGATATTTAGGCCCCGGCACCCAGGCAGAGGAGAGAGGTCCCGTAACAGACAATCTGGCTTCATGTCAGCAGAGAATCAGTCTTCATATCATAGCAGAGAATCAGGCTTCACGTCAGCCACCACTGCAACAGTCCATTGTCATAAATTCAGGCCCAGCACCCAGGCAGAGGAGAGAGGTCCCGTAACAGACAATCTGGCTTCATGTCAGCAGAGAATCAGTCTGCATGTCATAGCAGAGAATGAGGCTTCACGTCACCCACCACTGCAACAGTCCATTTTCATAAATTTAGGCCCAGCACCCAGGCAGAGGAGAGAGGTCCCGTAACAGAGGATCTGGCTTCATGTCACCAGAGAATCAGTCTGCATGTCATAGCAGAGAATCAGGCTTCACGTCACCCACCACTGCAACAGTCCATTTTCATAAATTTAGGCCCAGCACCCAGGCAGAGGAGAGAGGTCCCGTAACAGAGGATCTGGCTTCATGTCACCAGAGAATCAGTCTGCATGTCATAGCAGAGAATCAGGCTTCACGTCAGCCACCACTGCAACAATCCATTGGCATATATTTAGGCCTAGCACACAGGCAGAGGAGAGAGGTCCCGTAACAGACAATCTGGCTTCATGTCAGCAGAGAATCAGTCTTCATATCATAGCAGAGAATCAGGCTTCACGTCAGCCACCAATGCAACAGTCCATTGTCAGATATTTAGGCCCAGCACCCAGGCAGAGGAGAGAGGTCCCGTAACAGAGGATCTGGCTTCATGTCAGCAGAGAATCAGTCTTCATGTCATAGCAGAGAATCAGGCTTCACGTCACCCACCACTGTAAGAGTCCATTTTCATAAATTTAGGCCCAGCACCCAGGCAGAGGAGAGAGGTCCCGTAACAGACGATCTGGCTTCATGTCAGCAGAGAATCAGTCTGCATGTCATAGCAGAGAATGAGGCTTCACGTCACCCACCACTGCAACAGTCCATTTTCATAAATTTAGGCCCAGCACCCAGGCAGAGGAGAGAGGTCCCGTAACAGAGGATCTGGCTTCATGTCACCAGAGAATCAGTCTGCATGTCATAGCAGAGAATCAGGCTTCACGTCACCCACCACTGCAACAGTCCATTGTCATAAATTCAGGCCCAGCACCCAGGCAGAGGAGAGAGGTCCCGTAACAGACAATCTGGCTTCATGTCACCAGAGAATCAGTCTGCATGTCATAGCAGAGAATGAGGCTTCACGTCAGCCACCACTGCAACAATCCATTGGCATATATTTAGGCCTAGCACACAGGCAGAGGAGAGGTTCATTCAACTTTGGGTAGCCTTGCAATATAATGGTAAAATGAAAATAAAAATAGGATTGAATGAGGAAGTGCCCTGGAGTCCAATAATATATGGTTATGGGGAGGTAGTTAATGTCTAATCTGGACAAGGGACGGACAGGTCCTGTGGGATCCATGCCTGGTTCATTTTTATGAACGTCAGCTTGTCCACATTGGCTGTAGACAGGCGGCTGCGTTTGTCTGTAATGACGCCCCCTGCCGTGCTGAATACACGTTCAGACAAAACGCTGGCTGCCGGGCAGGCCAGCACCTCCAAGGCATAAAAGGCTAGCTCTGGCCACGTGGACAATTTAGAGACCCAGAAGTTGAATGGGGCCGAACCATCAGTCAGTACGTGGAGGGGTGTGCACACGTACTGTTCCACCATGTTAGTGAAATGTTGCCTCCTGCTAACACGTTGCGTATCAGGTGGTGGTGCAGTTAGCTGTGGCGTGTTGACAAAAGTTTTCCACATCTCTGCCATGCTAACCCTGCCCTCAGAGGAGCTGGCCGTGACACAGCTGCCTTGGCGACCTCTTGCTCCTCCTCTGCCTTGGCCTTGGGCTTCCACTTGTTCCCCTGTGACATTTGGGAATGCTCTCAGTAGCGCGTCTACCAACGTGCGCTTGTACTCGCGCATCTTCCTATCACGCTCCAGTGCAGGAAGTAAGGTGGGCACATTGTCTTTGTAGCGTGGATCCAGCAGGGTGGCAACCCAGTAGTCCGCACAGGTTAAAATGTGGGCAACTCTGCTGTCGTTGCGCAGGCACTGCAGCATGTAGTCGCTCATGTGTGCCAGGCTGCCCAGGGGTAAGGACAAGCTGTCCTCTGTGGGAGGCGTATCGTCATCGTCCTGCCTTTCCCCCCAGCCACGCACCAGTGATGGACCCGAGCTGCGTTGGGTGCCACCCCGCTGTGACCATGCTTCATCCTCATCCTCCTCCACCTCCTCCTCATCCTCGTCCTCCTCGTCCTCCAGTAGTGGGCCCTGGCTGGCCACATTTGTACCTGGCCTCTGCTGTTGCCAAAAACCTCCCTCTGAGTCACTTCGAAGAGACTGGCCTGAAAGTGCTAAAAATGACCCCTCTTCCTCCTCCTCCTCCTCCTCCTCCTGGGCCACCTCCTCTTCCATCATCGCCCTAAGTGTTTTCTCAAGGAGACATAGAAGTGGTATTGTAACGCTGATAACGGTGTCATCGCCACTGGCCATGTTGGTGGAGTACTCGAAACAGCGCAACAGGGCACACAGGTCTCGCATGGAGGCCCAGTCATTGGTGGTGAAGTGGTGCTGTTCTGTAGTGCGACTGACCCGTGCGTGCTGCAGCTGAAACTCCACTATGGCCTGCTGCTGCTCGCACAGTCTGTCCAGCATGTGCAAGGTGGAGTTCCACCTGGTGGGCACGTCGCATATGAGGCGGTGAGCGGGAAGGCCGAAGTTACGCTGTAGCGCAGACAGGCGAGCAGCGGCAGGATGTGAACGCCGGAAGCGCGAACAGACGGCCCGCACTTTATGCAGCAGCTCTGACATGTCGGGGTAGTTGTGAATGAACTTCTGCACCACCAAATTCAGCACATGCGCCAAGCAAGGGATGTGCGTCAAATTGGCTAGTCCCAGAGCTGCAACGAGATTTCGCCCATTATCACACACCACCAGGCCGGGCTTGAGGCTCACCGGCAGCAACCACTCGTCGGTCTGTTGTTCAATACCCCGCCACAACTCCTGTGCGGTGTGGGGCCTGTCCCCCAAACATATGAGTTTCAGAATGGCCTGCTGACGTTTACCCCGGGCTGTGCTGAAGTTGGTGGTGAAGGTGTGTGGCTGACTGGATGAGCAGGTGGAAGAAGAGGAGGAGGAAGCCGAGAAGGAGGAGGTGGCAACAGGAGGCAAAGAATGTTGCCCTGCGATCCTTGGCGGCGGAAGGACGTGCGCCAAACAGCTCTCCGCCTGGGGCCCAGCTGCCACTACATTTACCCAGTGTGCAGTTAGGGAGATATAGCGTCCCTGGCCGTGCTTACTGGTCCACGTATCTGTGGTTAGGTGGACCTTGCTACAGATGGCGTTGCGCAGTGCACACTTGATTTTATCGGATACTTGGTTGTGCAGGGAAGGCACGGCTCTCTTGGAGAAGTAGTGCCGGCTGGGAACAACATACTGTGGGACAGCAAGCGACATGAGCTGTTTGAAGCTGTCTGTGTCCACCAGCCTAAATGACAGCATTTCATAGGCCAGTAGTTTAGAAATGCTGGCATTCAGGGCCAGGGATCGAGGGTGGCTAGGTGGGAATTTACGCTTTCTATCAAATGTTTGTGAGATGGAGAGCTGAACGCTGGCGTGTGACATGGTTGAGACGCTTGGTGACGGAGGTGGTGGTGGTGGTGTTGGTGGTACATCCCCTGTTTGCTGGGCGGCAGGTGCCAACGTTCCTCCAGAGGCGGAGGAAGAGGCCGAGGCGGCAGCAGCAGAATAGGCCGAGGCGGCAGCAGCAGAAGAGGTAGCAGGGGGAGCCTGAGTGACTTCCTTGGTTTTAAGGTGTTTACTCCACTGCAGTTCATGCTTTGCATGCAGGTGCCTGGTGATGCAGGTTGTGCTCAGGTTCAGAACGTTAATGCCTCGCTTCAGGCTCTGATGGCACAGCGTGCAAACCACTCGGGTCTTGTCGTCAGCACATTGTTTGAAGAAGTGCCATGCCAGGGAACTCCTTGAAGCTGCCTTTGGGGTGCTCGGTCCCAGATGGCGGCGGTCAGTAGCAGGCGGAGTCTCTTGGCGGCGGGTGTTCTGCTTTTGCCCACTGCTCCCTCTTTTGCTACGCTGTTGGCTCGGTCTCACCACTGCCTCTTCCTCCGAACTGTGAAAGTCAGTGGCACGACCTTCATTCCATGTGGGGTCTAGGACCTCATCGTCCCCTGCATCGTCTTCCACCCAGTCTTGATCCCTGACCTCCTGTTCAGTCTGCACACTGCAGAAAGACGCAGCAGTTGGCACCTGTGTTTCGTCATCATCAGAGACATGCTGAGGTGGTATTCCCATGTCCTCATCATCAGGAAACATAAGTGGTTGTGCGTCAGTGCATTCTATGTCTTTCACCGCTGGGGAAGGGCTAGGTGGATGCCCTTGGGAAACCCTGCCAGCGGAGTCTTCAAACAGCATAAGAGACTGCTGCATAACTTGAGGCTGAGACAGTTTCCCTGGTATGCATGGGGGTGATGTGACAGACTGATGGGGTTGGTTTTCAGGCGCCATCTGTGCGCTTTCTGCAGAAGACTGGGTGGGAGATAATGTGAACGTGCTGGATCCACTGTCGGCCACCCAATTGACTAATGCCTGTACCTGCTCAGGCCTTACCATCCTTAGAACGGCATTGGGCCCCACCATATATCGCTGTAAATTCTGGCGGCTACTGGGACCTGAGGTAGTTGGTACACTAGGACGTGTGGATGTGGCAGAACGGCCACGTCCTCTCCCAGCACCAGAGGGTCCACTAACACCACCACGACCATGTCCACGTCCGCGTCCCTTACTAGATGTTTTTCTCATTGTTATGGTTCACCACAACAACAAATATATTATTTGGCCCAATGTATTGTATTCAAATTCAGCGGGATATAAATTTGAGGCCTAGTATTTAGGCGCTGGGTGACCGGTATGGATTTAGTGACAGAATTAGACTTGGAAATGCACAGAAGCGTGTGTGTGAAGTTATTCTGTATGACCCTATGTGCACCTTCAATATGATCTACCCTTTTAGGGATAGATTTCAAATAGCTCTGATATAGCAGAAACCACTAAATTATGAAATTGCTAAATTGGGAATTGTATTTCAACCCAGAACAAGAAATGTGCTTGAACGGACACTAAATAACTCGCCCAGCTACAGCACTAGGGACAGATTTAGCGGGATATAAATTTGAGGCCTAGTATTTAGGCGCTGGGTGACAGGTATGGGTTTAGTGCCAGAATTAGACTTGGAAATACACAGTAGCGGGTGTGTGTGAAGTTATTCTGAATGACCCAATGTGCACCTTGAATATTATATACCCTTTTAGGGATAGATTTCAAATAGCTCTGATATAGCAGAAACCACTAAATTATGAAATTGCTAAATTGGGAATTGTATTTCAACCCAGAACAAAAAATGTGCTTGAACGGACACTAAATAACTCGCCCAGCTACAGCACTAAGGACAGATTTAGCGGGATATAAATTTGAGGCCTAGTATTTAGGCGCTGGGTGACAGGTATGGGTTTAGTGCCAGAATTAGACTTGGAAATACACAGTAGCGGGTGTGTGTGAAGTTATTCTGAATGACCCTATGTGCACCTTCAATATGATCTACCCTTTTAGGGATAGATTTCAAATAGCTCTGATATAGCAGAAACCACTAAATTATGAAATTGCTAAATTGGGAATTGTATTTCAACCCAGAACAAAAAATGTGCTTTGACGGACACTAAATAACTTTCCCAGCTACAACAGGACAGCGGTAACGAGAGATTTAGCAGGATATAAATTTGAGGCCTAGTATTTAGGCGCTGGGTGACAGGTATGGGTTTAGTGACAGAATTAGACTTGGAAATACACAGTAGCGGGTGTGTGTGAAGTTATTCTGAATGACCCAATGTGCACCTTGAATATTATATACCCTTTTAGGGATAGATTTCAAATAGCTCTGATATAGCAGAAACCACTAAATTATGAAATTGCTAAATTGGGAATTGTATTTCAACCCAGAACAAAAAATGTGCTTTGACGGACACTAAATAACTTTCCCAGCTACAACAGGACAGCGGTAACGAGAGATTTAGCAGGATATAAATTTGAGGCCTAGTATTTAGGCGCTGGGTGACAGGTATGGGTTTAGTGACAGAATTAGACTTGGAAATACACAGTAGCGGGTGTGTGTGAAGTTATTCTGAATGACCCAATGTGCACCTTGAATATTATATACCCTTTTAGGGATAGATTTCAAATAGCTCTGATATAGCAGAAACCACTAAATTATGAAATTGCTAAATTGGGAATTGTATTTCAACCCAGAACAAAAAATGTGCTTTGACGGACACTAAATAACTTTCCCAGCTACAACAGGACAGCGGTAACGAGAGATTTAGCAGGATATAAATTTGAGGCCTAGTATTTAGGCGCTGGGTGACAGGTATGGGTTTAGTGACAGAATTAGACTTGGAAATACACAGTAGCGGGTGTGTGTGAAGTTATTCTGAATGACCCAATGTGCACCTTGAATATTATATACCCTTTTAGGGATAGATTTCAAATAGCTCTGATATAGCAGAAACCACTAAATTATGAAATTGCTAAATTGGGAATTGTACTTCAACCCAGAACAAAAAATGTGCTTTGACGGACACTAAATAACTTTCCCAGCTACAACAGGACAGCGGTAACGAGAGATTTAGCAGGATATAAATTTGAGGCCTAGTATTTAGGCGCTGGGTGACAGGTATGGGTTTAGTGACAGAATTAGACTTGGAAATACACAGTAGCGGGTGTGTGTGAAGTTATTCTGAATGACCCAATGTGCACCTTGAATATTATATACCCTTTTAGGGATAGATTTCAAATAGCTCTGATATAGCAGAAACCACTAAATTATGAAATTGCTAAATTGGGAATTGTACTTCAACCCAGAACAAAAAATGTGCTTTGACGGACACTAAATAACTTTCCCAGCTACAACAGGACAGCGGTAACGAGAGATTTAGCAGGATATAAATTTGAGGCCTAGTATTTAGGCGCTGGGTGACAGGTATGGGTTTAGTGACAGAATTAGACTTGAAAATACACAGTAGCGGGTGTGTGTGAAGTTATTCTGAATGACCCAATGTGCACCTTGAATATTATATACCCTTTTAGGGATAGATTTCAAATAGCTCTGATATAGCAGAAACCACTAAATTATGAAATTGCTAAATTGGGAATTGTACTTCAACCCAGAACAAAAAATGTGCTTTGACGGACACTAAATAACTTTCCCAGCTACAACAGGACAGCGGTAACGAGAGATTTAGCGGGATATAAATTTGAGGCCTAGTATTTAGGCGCTGGGTGACCGGTATGGATTTAGTGACAGAATTAGACTGGGATATGGCCAAAAAATAACCACACTATTGCTGGTTAAATGCACTTGGTGACGGGCGCAGCTTGCCCCTGATGTAGTATATGGCCAAAAAATGAACAGACTATTGCTGGTTAAATGCACTTGGTGTCACAGCTTGACCAACCACACTACTGAGGGTTAAATGCACTTGGTGACGGGCGCAGCTTGCCCCTGATGTAGTATATGGCCAAAAAATAAACAGACTATTGCTGGTTAAATGCACTTGGTGTGACAGCTTCACCCTGATGTAGGCTTTAGCCAGAAAACAACCACACCATTGAGGGTTAAATGCACTTGGTGACAGGCGCAGCTTGCCCCTGATTTTGTATATGGCCAAAAAATGAACAGACTATTGCTGGTTAAATGCACTTGGTGTGACAGCTTCACCCTGATGTAGGCTTTAGCCAAAAAACAACCACACCATTGAGGGTTAAATGCACTTGGTGACAGGCGCAGCTTGCCCCTGATTTTGTATATGGCCAAAAAATGAACAGACTATTGCTGGTTAAATGCACTTGGTGTGACAGCTTCACCCTGATGTAGGCTTTAGCCAAAAAACAACCACACCATTGAGGGTTAAATGCACTTGGTGACAGGCGCAGCTTGCCCCTGATTTTGTATATGGCCAAAAAATGAACAGACTATTGCTGGTTAAATGCACTTGGTGTGACAGCTTCACCCTGATGTAGGCTTTAGCCAAAAAACAACCACACCATTGAGGGTTAAATGCACTTGGTGACAGGCGCAGCTTGCCCCTGATTTTGTATATGGCCAAAAAATGAACAGACTATTGCTGGTTAAATGCACTTGGTGTGACAGCTTCACCCTGATGTAGGCTTTAGCCAAAAAACAACCACACCATTGAGGGTTAAATGCACTTGGTCGCAGCTTGTGCTGGCGCACCACAAGACACAAAATGGCCGCCGATCACCCCAGAAAAATGTGACTGACAAACGGTCTGGGCAGCCTAAAAACAGTGAGCAATTGAGGATCAGCAGCTCAATGATCCACAGCTGCAGATCGATCAGTTAATCAAGTCCTTTGGAGGAGTTAATCTGCCTAATCTCGCCCTACTGTCGCAGCCGCAACCTCTCCCTACGCTAATCAGAGCAGAGTGACGGGCGGCGCTATGTGACTCCAGCTTAAATAGAGGCTGGGTCACATGGTGCTCTGGCCAATCACAGCCATGCCAATAGTAGGCATGGCTGTGATGGCCTCTTGGGGCAAGTAGTATGACGCTTGTTGATTGGCTGCTTTGCAGCCTTTCAAAAAGCGCCAAGAAAGCGTCACAAAAGCGCCAAGAAAGCGACGAACACCGAACCCGAACCCGGACTTTTACGAAAATGTCCGGGTTCGGGTCCGTGTCACGGACACCCCAAAATTCGGTACGAACCCGAACTATACAGTTCGAGTTCGCTCATCCCTACTCCTGACTGTTGAAGTGAGAGTGAGCACCATGGTGAGAGCAAAAGAGCTGTCAGAGGACTTCAGAAAAAAGATTGTAGCAGCCTATGAGTCTGGGAAGGGATTTAAAAAGATCTCAAAAGATTTTGAAATCAGCCATTCCACTGTCCGGAAGATAGTCTACAAGTGGAGGGCTTTCAAAACAACTGCCAACATGCCCAGGACTGGTCGCCCCAGCAAGTTCACCCCAAGAGCAGACCGCAAGATGCTAAAAGAGGTCTCCAAAAACCCTAAAGTGTCATCTCGAGAACTACAGCAGGCTCTGGCTACTGTTGATGTAGAAGTACATGCCTCTACAATCAGAAAGAGACTGTACAAGTTTAACTTGCATGGGAGGTGTGCAAGGAGGAAACCTTTGCTTTCCAAGAGAAACATCGAGGCCAGACTGACATTTGCCAGAGATAAAGTTGACAAAGACCAGGACTTCTGGAATAATGTTCTTTGGACAGATGAGTCCAAAATTGAATTATTTGGACACAACAGCAGAGGACATGTTTGGCGTAAACCAAACACAGCATTCCAAGAAAAGAACCTCATACCAACTGTGAAGCATGGAGGTGGAAGTGTCATGGTTTGGGGCTGCTTTGCTGCAGCAGGACCTGGTCAGCTCACCATCATAGAATCCACGATGAATTCTACTGTGTATCAGAAGGTGCTTGAAGAGCATGTGAGACCATCAGTTAGAAAATTAAAGCTGAAGCGGAACTGGACCATGCAACATGACAATGACCCAAAACATACTAGTAAATCAACCAAAGATTGGCTGAAAAAGAAGAAATGGAGAGTCCTGGAATGGCCAAGTCAAAGTCCAGATTTGAATCCCATTGAGATGCTGTGGGGTGACTTGAAAAGGGCTGTACGTGCAAGAAACCCCTCAAACATCTCACAGCTGAAAAAGTTCTGCATTGAGAGGAGTGGGGTAAAATTTTCTCAGACCGATGTCGAAGACTGGTAGATGGCTACAAGAACCGTCTCACTGCAGTTATTTCAGCCAAAGGAGGTAACACTCGCTATTAGGGGCAAGGGTGTCCTATCTTTTTCCTCAGTTAGAATAGGCATTTTTGTAGAATGACATTTACAGAAGATCTTGAAAAGAGTTTTCTTCAGTTTTCTTTGTTTAGTCGGATTACTTTAATCTCTCTGTATTGTTGAAACGGAGATGAAATAACCTTTTATTAAAAATGTTACAAAAAACCACATGCTTTCAAAGGGTGTCCTAATTTTTTCACATGACTGTAGATATTTGAAATACATTGGGAAAAATGCTGAGAAAATAGAAACTATTCTAATTTTTATTCATTTATTATTTATAGCACATCAGTAAGACTACCGCAAACAATGTAGAAAAATATCTGGAGAAATCTAGTAGTAGAATTGGCAGCAGACGGGTCTGTTTGCTGTAACAAGGATAAGACATCAGAAGCCACTTTTGCAGAGTCCATGTAGAAGTGGCTTCAAATGTCTTATGGTTAGCTCGACAAAAAGCCCACCCTTTATGATGCAGCATCTATCTACTGTATCTTTCATTAACATTTTTGCAAGAAACCCCACTATTAGATTGTGACATTGTCACTTGAAAGGATTTTCCTATTTAAGACATATGGCGTATCCACAAGATAACGGTTTCTGTTCCGGAAAAAGTGACCATTAATTTTAATGGAGAGCTATGGTCACAGCTACTTCTTCATTGGGTATGAAGCTTAAAGGCCTCAATGGTCATCCCAGGTCAGGTTAGGTTTAGGTTATTATACATAAAAGTCTTTTATGGGGAAAAAAATATATTTAAATCACAGCAATCCTGGCAGGATGCTAATACGCATCTCCAAGGCTCTGTACGCACGTGGATCAAATAGGTTTCCATTCTAGTATTTGAGATTACAAGGAGTAGCACAGTCTATAAAGATATTCAAAGATACCAAGATCCATCATACTCACCCATCAAACCCCATTAAAATGAATGGGGTCTGTCAGTGTCAGATACAGTACGTTCAAAACCTATACGCTATATAGCTAGTGTGAACAAAGCCTGTCTGAATAAGCTATGGTTGGGTTTACTGACAATGCATGAGCCAAGTTAATTTCCCTATGCATACAGTTTAATATGACTGGCTATGCAGTATACTGTAAAATGGCATGTGGTGTGAACCTATCCTGAATTTATACTGTATAAGGCTACTTCCACACCTACGCGTTCCCTTTCCGCTATTGAGATTCGTCATAGGATCGCAATAGTGGGGGGGGGGGGGACATTTCAGTTTTGTCCCCATTCATTGTCAATGGGGACAATACTGGACTGAAGGGAACAGAGTGCACCAGAATGCATTCCGTTCCGTATCATTATGTTCCCATGACGCACACAAAAGTGCTGCAAGTTGAGTGCGTTCTGGGACAGATCCGTCATGACTCACAATGTAAGTCAATGGTGATGGATCAGTTTTCTCGGACACAAAGGAAAACTGATTCGTCCCCCATTTACTTACAGTGGTTTCAGAGATGGATCCATCATGGCTATTTAAGGCTAGTTTCACACTAGCGTTCGTCGGTCCGCTCGTGAGCTCCGTTTGAAGGAGCTCACGAGCGGACCCGAACGCCTCCGTCCAGCCCTGATGCAGTCTGAATGGAGCGGATCCGCTCAGACTGCATCAGTCTGGCGGCGTTCAGCCTCCGCTCCGCTCGCCTCCGCACGGCCAGGCGGACAGCTGAACGCTGCTTGCAGCGTTCAGCTGTCCGCCTGGCCGTGCGGAGGCGAGCGGATCCGTTCAGACTTACAATGTAAGTCAATGGGAACGGATCCGCTTGAAGAGGTCACCATATGGCTCAATCTTCAAGCGGATCCGTCCCCCATTGACTTTACATTGAAAGTCTGAACGGATCCGCTCAGGCATCTTGCGCACTTAGAAAATTTTCTAAGTTATTAATGCAGACGGATCCGTACTGAACGGAGCCACCGTCTGCATTAATATGATCGGATCCGTTCAGAACGGATCCGATCAAGCGCTAGTGTGAAAGTAGCCTTAGACATAATACAACCGGATCCGTTCATAACGGATGCAGACGGTTGTAATATTTCGATGGAAGCGTTTTTGCAGATCCACGATGGATCCAGCAAAAACGCAGATGTGAAAGTAGCCATATTAGGGTTGAGCGAATCGAAGTATCCAAAGTGGACTTCGATCCCAATTGCAGGAAAAATTTGATTTGCCGCAAAGCTGAATTTCTTCATGCCTGTAGTAACAAATCAATTTTCCCTAAAATGGCGGTAAAGAAAAACAAAACATATCTCATCTATTTGAGTGCGAAGAGGCTGCTGTAGCTCCCTTGCGAAATCTCACACGCGGTGGCTTATGACGTCACCACACCGGCCAGCATGATGACCTCATCATGCACTGCGTGAGATTTTGCGCAGTGTCTTCAATCAAGATGGCCACTGCGGCCCTTTCGCACTTAAATGGAATAAGGTGAGTATTATTTAATTTTTATTTTTTTACCAGATTAACCCTGGAAAGCCCTCACTATTATTCTTAGATGCTGCGATCAGCAATGAACGCGGCATCTGAGGGGATCAATGATGGGGGCGGTGCAATCGCCGTTCCCCGTCATTGTGCCTGCTATTACAAAGAAATGCACTTTGTGACGAAGTAATTCATCACAAAGCTAATTTCTTTGTGAATTTTTCAAAACTTCACTCACTACTGTATATAAGAAGAAAGTGGAAAAAATGTATATTTGTCATGAAAAACGGAGGGCTCCGGATGCAATGCATTTTTCACTGATGGTTGCCAAGAGATGTAGATGATTAATCTTCCGTTTTTTTTTCTGAAAAACGTGTGCACCCCGCATCACGGATGTGGACCCATTCACTGCAATCCAGAAGGTGTGGCGTGGTATGGAGGCACGTAACCCTGCGGACGGACTACGGAGTGCTTCCATGGGGTTTCTATTCGTGCCTCTGCACCACAAACAAATAGAACATGTTCTATTTTATTGTGGTGCGGGGGGGATCACTGACCCATTCAAGTTTGAATGGGTCTCGATCCGTCGCGGCAGCTGCACGGATGTTGGCCGTGCATTGAAGCACGGAACAGCCAAACAGCCATGTGAATGAGCCCTAACAGACAGTGCGCCTGGTGTGATAGGGTTGATCCTGCTGATATAGGCCCTTTAAAGACTGTCAATAGCAGTAATCTCAGCCTCCATTGTTTTCTCCACTGACATTATATTTGCATAGTGGTAAAATAAATGATGTAAATCAGCAGAGATACAAAAGAAGGCAGTGTAACATTTGATGAAAAACAGTTACAAATGCCAAGAGTGAACAATGAGTAATCACTGAGGATCATTTCTAGAGCCGCAGTGCTCGCTAGAAGAGAATCTTCGCTATGGCAACTGTTGCTAAGGTTTCGGAGTCTGACGTTGTTGCTTCAGTGCTGCATGTGGAAGACGGTGATTGCAGAATGCACTGCGGATATTTGTCCAATCTATGGATATCACTGTACTGTATTACTATAGCCCCTAACGGGCATGTAGGGGCACTGTACAGATCCTGGGCATTATTGGATCCCTAGTACATCGGAGACAACTTATTTTAAAAGGTTTAACATTTAATTCTGACACATTTAGCAGAGGAGACACCCAAGCAGGAGGAGAACTCTATTCTGTGGGAAGAGAAGCAGCCGAAAGCAAATCTTTTATTTATACCATTTAATTTGTATGGAAAGAAATTGAAGGCAGACTTCCACTTGTGCTGCTGCTTCATCACCGGGGACACGGCCACGACAGCAGTTTTTTTTTCCCAGTATGTTTTTGTCATTAATCCTATTCATTTCTATAGGATAAGCTGCTACTAATGTGCATTAGTTTGCATAATCGGACAAACCGCAAAGAATCACGAATATAGATCTTTAGAAATACACTAATTCATTATAATGATGGAGTTCTGTGCAAGCAAATGAGGAGCTTATACATAAACAGAGGCTGTATGGCAGTACACATTGTCCCTATGGTTCTATTCTACAAACCAAGCGCTTATACATAAACAGAGGCTATATGGCAGTACACATTGTCCCTATGGTTCTATACTACAAACCAAGCGCTTATACATAAACAGAGGCTATATGGCAGTACACATTGTCCCTATGGTTCTATACTACAAACCAAGCGCTTATACATAAACAGAGGCTATATGGCAGTACACATTGTCCCTATGGTTCTATACTACAAACCAAGCGCTTATACATAAACAGAGGCTATACAGCAGTACACATTGTCCCTATGGTTCTATACTACAAACCAAGCGCTTATACATAAACAGAGGCTATATGGCAGAACACATTGTCCCTATGGTTCTATACTACAAACCAAGCGCTTATACATAAACAGCGGCTATATGGCAGAACACATTGTCCCTATGGTTCTTTACTACAAACCAAGCGCTTATACATAAACAGCGGCTATATGGCAGTACACATTGTCCCTATGGTTCTATACTACAAACCAAGCGCTTATACATAAACAGCGGCTATATGGCAGAACACATTGTCCCTATGGTTCTATACTACAAACCAAGCGCTTATACATAAACAGAGGCTATATGTCAGAACACATTGTCCCTATGGTTCTATACTACAAACCAAGCGCTTATACATAAACAGAGGCTATATGGCAGTACACATTGTCCCTATGGTTCTATACTACAAACCAAGCGCTTATACATAAACAGAGGCTATACAGCAGTACACATTGTCCCTATGGTTCTATACTACAAACCAAGCGCTTATACATAAACAGAGGCTATATGGCAGTACACATTGTCCCAATGGTTCTATACTACAAACCAAGCGCTTATACATAAACAGAGGCTATATGGCAGTACACATTGTCCCTATGGTTCTATACTACAAACCAAGCGCTTATACATAAACAGAGGCTATATGGCAGTACACATTGTCCCTATGGTTCTACACTACAAACCAAGCGCTTATACATAAACAGAGGCTATATGGCAGAACACATTGTCCCTATGGTTCTATACTACAAACCAAGCGCTTATACATAAACAGAGGCTATATGGCAGTACACATTGTCCCTATGGTTCTATTCTACCAACCAAGCGCTTATACATAAACAGCGGCTATATGGCAGAACACATTGTCCCTATGGTTCTATACTACAAACCAAGCGCTTATACATAAACAGCGGCTATATGGCAGTACACATTGTCCCTATGGTTCTATACTACAAACCAAGCGCTTATACATAAACAGAGGCTATATGGCAGTACACATTGTCCCTATGGTTCTATACTACAAACCAAGCGCTTATACATAAACAGAGGCTATATGGCAGTACACATTGTCCCTATGGTTCTATACTACAAACCAAGCGCTTATACATAAACAGCGGCTGTATGGCAGTACACATTGTCCCTATGGTTCTATACTACAAACCAAGCGCTTATACATAAACAGCGGCTATATGGCAGTACACATTGTCCCTATGGTTCTATACTACAAACCAAGCGCTTATACATAAACAGCGGCTGTATGGCAGTACACATTGTCCCTATGGTTCTATACTACAAACCAAGCGCTTATACATAAACAGCGGCTATATGGCAGTACACATTGTCCCTATGGTTCTATACTACAAACCAAGCGCTTATACATAAACAGAGGCTATATGGCAGAACACATTGTCCCTATGGTTCTATACTACAAACCAAGCGCTTATACATAAACAGCGGCTATATGGCAGTACACATTGTCCCTATGGTTCTATACTACAAGCCAAGCGCTTATACATAAACAGAGGCTATATGGCAGTACACATTGTCCCTATGGTTCTATACTACAAACCAAGCGCTTATACATAAACAGCGGCTATATGGCAGTACACATTGTCCCTATGGTTCTATACTACAAACCAAGCGCTTATACATAAACAGAGGCTATATGGCAGTACACATTGTCCCTATGGTTCTTTACTACAAACCAAGCGCTTATACATAAACAGCGGCTATATGGCAGAACACATTGTCCCTATGGTTCTATACTACAAACCAAGCGCTTATACATAAACAGAGGCTATATGTCAGAACACATTGTCCCTATGGTTCTATACTACAAACCAAGCGCTTATACATAAACAGAGGCTATATGGCAGTACACATTGTCCCTATGGTTCTATACTACAAACCAAGCGCTTATACATAAACAGAGGCTATATGGCAGTACACATTGTCCCTATGGTTCTATACTACAAACCAAGCGCTTATACATAAACAGAGGCTATATGGCAGTACACATTGTCCCTATGGTTCTATACTACAAACCAAGCGCTTATACATAAACAGAGGCTATATGGCAGTACACATTGTCCCTATGGTTCTATACTACAAACCAAGCGCTTATACATAAACAGAGGCTATATGGCAGTACACATTGTCCCTATGGTTCTTTACTACAAACCAAGCGCTTATACATAAACAGCGGCTATACGGCAGTACACATTGTCCCTATGGTTCTACACTACAAACCAAGCGCTTATACATAAACAGAGGCTATATGGCAGAACACATTGTCCCTATGGTTCTATACTACAAACCAAGCGCTTATACATAAACAGAGGCTATATGGCAGTACACATTGTCCCTATGGTTCTATTCTACCAACCAAGCGCTTATACATAAACAGCGGCTATATGGCAGAACACATTGTCCCTATGGTTCTATACTACAAACCAAGCGCTTATACATAAACAGCGGCTATATGGCAGTACACATTGTCCCTATGGTTCTATACTACAAACCAAGCGCTTATACATAAACAGAGGCTATATGGCAGTACACATTGTCCCTATGGTTCTATACTACAAACCAAGCGCTTATACATAAACAGAGGCTATATGGCAGTACACATTGTCCCTATGGTTCTATACTACAAACCAAGCGCTTATACATAAACAGCGGCTGTATGGCAGTACACATTGTCCCTATGGTTCTATACTACAAACCAAGCGCTTATACATAAACAGCGGCTATATGGCAGTACACATTGTCCCTATGGTTCTATACTACAAACCAAGCGCTTATACATAAACAGCGGCTGTATGGCAGTACACATTGTCCCTATGGTTCTATACTACAAACCAAGCGCTTATACATAAACAGCGGCTATATGGCAGTACACATTGTCCCTATGGTTCTATACTACAAACCAAGCGCTTATACATAAACAGAGGCTATATGGCAGTACACATTGTCCCTATGGTTCTATACTACAAACCAAGCGCTTATACATAAACAGCGGCTATATGGCAGTACACATTGTCCCTATGGTTCTATACTACAAACCAAGCGCTTATACATAAACAGAGGCTATATGGCAGTACACATTGTCCCTATGGTTCTACACTACAAACCAAGCGCTTATACATAAACAGAGGCTATATGGCAGTACACATTGTCCCTATGGTTCTATACTACAAACCAAGCGCTTATACATAAACAGCGGCTATATGGCAGTACACATTGTCCCTATGGTTCTATACTACAAACCAAGCGCTTATACATAAACAGAGGCTATATGGCAGAACACATTGTCCCTATGGTTCTATACTACAAACCAAGCGCTTATACATAAACAGCGGCTATATGGCAGTACACATTGTCCCTATGGTTCTATACTACAAGCCAAGCGCTTATACATAAACAGAGGCTATATGGCAGTACACATTGTCCCTATGGTTCTATACTACAAACCAAGCGCTTATACATAAACAGCGGCTATATGGCAGTACACATTGTCCCTATGGTTCTATACTACAAACCAAGCGCTTATACATAAACAGAGGCTATATGGCAGTACACATTGTCCCTATGGTTCTTTACTACAAACCAAGCGCTTATACATAAACAGCGGCTATATGGCAGAACACATTGTCCCTATGGTTCTATACTACAAACCAAGCGCTTATACATAAACAGAGGCTATATGGCAGAACACATTGTCCCTATGGTTCTATACTACAAACCAAGCGCTTATACATAAACAGCGGCTATATGGCAGTACACATTGTCCCTATGGTTCTATACTACAAACCAAGCGCTTATACATAAACAGAGGCTATATGGCAGTACACATTGTCCCTATGGTTCTATTCTACAAACCAAGCGCTTATACATAAACAGCGGCTATATGGCAGAACACATTGTCCCTATGGTTCTATACTACAAACCAAGCGCTTATACATAAACAGCGGCTGTATGGCAGTACACATTGTCCCTATGGTTCTATACTACAAACCAAGCGCTTATACATAAACAGCGGCTATATGGCAGTACACATTGTCCCTATGGTTCTATACTACAAACCAAGCGCTTATACATAAACAGAGGCTATATGGCAGTACACATTGTCCCTATGGTTCTTTACTACAAACCAAGCGCTTATACATAAACAGCAGCTATATGGCAGTACACATTGTCCCTATGGTTCTATACTACAAACCAAGCGCTTATACATAAACAGAGGCTATATGGCAGAACACATTGTCCCTATGGTTCTATACTACAAACCAAGCGCTTATACATAAACAGCGGCTATATGGCAGTACACATTGTCCCTATGGTTCTATACTACAAACCAAGCGCTTATACATAAACAGAGGCTATATGGCAGTACACATTGTCCCTATGGTTCTATTCTACAAACCAAGCGCTTATACATAAACAGCGGCTATATGGCAGTACACATTGTCCCTATGGTTCTATACTACAAACCAAGCGCTTATACATAAACAGCGGCTATATGGCAGTACACATTGTCCCTATGGTTCTATACTACAAACCAAGCGCTTATACATAAACAGCGGCTATATGGCAGAACACATTGTCCCTATGGTTCTTTACTACAAACCAAGCGCTTATACATAAACAGCGGCTATATGGCAGTACACATTGTCCCTATGGTTCTATACTACAAACCAAGCGCTTATACATAAACAGCGGCTATATGGCAGTACACATTGTCCCTATGGTTCTATACTACAAACCAAGCGCTTATACATAAACAGAGGCTATATGGCAGTACACATTGTCCCTATGGTTCTATACTACAAACCAAGCGCTTATACATAAACAGCGGCTGTATGGCAGAACACATTGTCCCTATGGTTCTACACTACAAACCAAGCGCTTATACATAAACAGCGGCTATATGGCAGTACACATTGTCCCTATGGTTCTATACTACAAACCAAGCGCTTATACATAAACAGCGGCTATATGGCAGTACACATTGTCCCTATGGTTCTTTACTACAAACCAAGCGCTTATACATAAACAGCGGCTATATGGCAGAACACATTGTCCCTATGGTTCTATACTACAAACCAAGCGCTTATACATAAACAGCGGCTATATGGCAGTACACATTGTCCCTATGGTTCTTTACTACAAACCAAGCGCTTATACATAAACAGCGGCTATATGGCAGTACACATTGTCCCTATGGTTCTTTACTACAAACCAAGCGCTTATACATAAACAGCGGCTATATGGCAGTACACATTGTCCCTATGGTTCTATACTACAAACCAAGCGCTTATACATAAACAGCGGCTATACGGCAGAACACATTGTCCCTATGGTTCTTTACTACAAACCAAGCGCTTATACATAAACAGAGGCTATATGGCAGAACACATTGTCCCTATGGTTCTACACTACAAACCAAGCGCTTATACATAAACAGCAGCTATATGGCAGAACACATTGTCCCTATGGTTCTACACTACAAACCAAGCGCTTATACATAAACAGCGGCTATATGGCAGTACACATTGTCCCTATGGTTCTATACTACAAACCAAGCGCTTATACATAAACAGAGGCTATATGGCAGTACACATTGTCCCTATGGTTCTATACTACAAACCAAGCGCTTATACATAAACAGAGGCTATATGGCAGAACACATTGTCCCTATGGTTCTATACTACAAACCAAGCGCTTATACATAAACAGAGGCTATATGGCAGAACACATTGTCCCTATGGTTCTATTCTACAAACCAAGCGCTTATACATAAACAGAGGCTATATGGCAGAACACATTGTCCCTATGGTTCTATACTACAAACCAAGCGCTTATACATAAACAGAGGCTATATGGCAGTACACATTGTCCCTATGGTTCTACACTACAAACCAAGCGCTTATACATAAACAGCGGCTATATGGCAGAACACATTGTCCCTATGGTTCTACACTACAAACCAAGCGCTTATACATAAACAGAGGCTATATGGCAGTACACATTGTCCCTATGGTTCTATACTACAAACCAAGCGCTTATACATAAACAGCGGCTATACGGCAGAACACATTGTCCCTATGGTTCTATACTACAAACCAAGCGCTTATACATAAACAGCGGCTATATGGCAGTACACATTGTCCCTATGGTTCTATACTACAAACCAAGCGCTTATACATAAACAGCGGCTATATGGCAGTACACATTGTCCCTATGGTTCTATACTACAAACCAAGCGCTTATACATAAACAGCGGCTATATGGCAGTACACATTGTCCCTATGGTTCTATACTACAAACCAAGCGCTTATACATAAACAGAGGCTATATGGCAGAACACATTGTCCCTATGGTTCTACACTACAAACCAAGCGCTTATACATAAACAGCGGCTATATGGCAGAACACATTGTCCCTATGGTTCTACACTACAAACCAAGCGCTTATACATAAACAGAGGCTATATGGCAGTACACATTGTCCCTATGGTTCTATACTACAAACCAAGCGCTTATACATAAACAGCGGCTATACGGCAGAACACATTGTCCCTATGGTTCTATACTACAAACCAAGCGCTTATACATAAACAGCGGCTATATGGCAGTACACATTGTCCCTATGGTTCTATACTACAAACCAAGCGCTTATACATAAACAGCGGCTATATGGCAGTACACATTGTCCCTATGGTTCTATACTACAAACCAAGCGCTTATACATAAACAGCGGCTATATGGCAGTACACATTGTCCCTATGGTTCTATACTACAAACCAAGCGCTTATACATAAACAGAGGCTATACGGCAGAACACATTGTCCCTATGGTTCTATACTACAAACCAAGCGCTTATACATAAACAGCGGCTATATGGCAGAACACATTGTCCCTATGGTTCTATACTACAAACCAAGCGCTTATACATAAACAGAGGCTATATGGCAGAACACATTGTCCCTATGGTTCTATACTACAAACCAAGCGCTTATACATAAACAGCGGCTATATGGCAGTACACATTGTCCCTATGGTTCTATACTACAAACCAAGCGCTTATACATAAACAGCGGCTATATGGCAGTACACATTGTCCCTATGGTTCTATACTTCAAATCAAGCGCTTATACATAAACAGTGGCTATATGGCAATAGACATTGTCCCTATGGTTCTACACTACAAACCAAGCGCTTATACATAAACAGAGGCTATATGGCAATAGACATTGTCCCTATGGTTCTACACTACAAACCAAGCGCTTATACATAAACAGCGGCTATATGGCAGAACACATTGTCCCTATGGTTCTATACTACAAACCAAGCGCTTATACATAAACAGCGGCTATATGGCAGAACACATTGTCCCAATGGTTCTATACTACAAACCAAGCGCTTATACATAAACAGCAGCTATATGGCAATAGACATTGTCCCTATGGTTCTACACTACAAACCAAGCGCTTATACATAAACAGAGGCTATATGGCAATAGACATTGTCCCTATGGTTCTACACTACAAACCAAGCGCTTATACATAAACAGCGGCTATATGGCAGTACACATTGTCCCAATGGTTCTATACTACAAACCAAGCGCTTATACATAAACAGCGGCTATATGGCAGAACACATTGTCCCTATGGTTCTATACTACAAACCAAGCGCTTATACATAAACAGAGGCTATATGGCAGAACACATTGTCCCTATGGTTCTATACTACAAACCAAGCGCTTATACATAAACAGCGGCTATATGGCAGTACACATTGTCCCTATGGTTCTTTACTACCCACCAAGCGCTTATACATAAACAGAGGCTATATGGCAGTACACATTGTCCCTATGGTTCTATACTACAAACCAAGCGCTTATACATAAACAGCGGCTATATGGCAGAACACATTGTCCCTATGGTTCTATACTACAAACCAAGCGCTTATACATAAACAGAGGCTATATGGCAGAACACATTGTCCCTATGGTTCTATACTACAAACCAAGCGCTTATACATAAACAGCGGCTATATGGCAGTACACATTGTCCCTATGGTTCTTTACTACCCACCAAGCGCTTATACATAAACAGCGGCTATATGGCAGTACACATTGTCCCTATGGTTCTATACTACAAACCAAGCGCTTATACATAAACAGAGGCTATATGGCAGAACACATTGTCCCTATGGTTCTACACTACAAACCAAGCGCTTATACATAAACAGCGGCTATATGGCAGAACACATTGTCCCTATGGTTCTATACTACAAACCAAGCGCTTATACATAAACAGAGGCTATATGGCAGAACACATTGTCCCTATGGTTCTACACTACAAACCAAGCGCTTATACATAAACAGCGGCTATATGGCAGTACACATTGTCCCTATGGTTCTATACTACAAACCAAGCGCTTATACATAAACAGCGGCTATATGGCAGTACACATTGTCCCTATGGTTCTATACTACAAACCAAGCGCTTATACATAAACAGAGGCTGTATGGCAGAACACATTGTCCCTATGGTTCTATACTACAAACCAAGCGCTTATACATAAACAGCGGCTATATGGCAGTACACATTGTCCCTATGGTTCTATTCTACAAACCAAGCGCTTATACATAAACAGAGGCTATATGGCAGTACACATTGTCCCTATGGTTCTTTACTACAAACCAAGCGCTTATACATAAACAGAGGCTATATGGCAGAACACATTGTCCCTATGGTTCTATACTACAAACCAAGCGCTTATACATAAACAGAGGCTATATGGCAGAACACATTGTCCCTATGGTTCTACACTACAAACCAAGCGCTTATACATAAACAGAGGCTATACAGCAGTACACATTGTCCCTATGGTTCTACACTACAAACCAAGCGCTTATACATAAACAGCGGCTATATGGCAGTACACATTGTCCCTATGGTTCTATACTACAAACCAAGCGCTTATACATAAACAGAGGCTATACAGCAGAACACATTGTCCCTATGGTTCTATACTACAAACCAAGCGCTTATACAAAAACAGCGGCTATATGGCAGAACACATTGTCCCTATGGTTCTATACTACAAACCAAGCGCTTATACATAAACAGAGGCTATATGGCAGTACACATTGTCCCTATGGTTCTTTACTACAAACCAAGCGCTTATACATAAACAGCGGCTATATGGCAGTACACATTGTCCCTATGGTTCTATACTACAAACCAAGCGCTTATACATAAACAGCGGCTATATGGCAGTACACATTGTCCCTATGGTTCTTTACTACAAACCAAGCGCTTATACATAAACAGCGGCTATATGGCAGTACACATTGTCCCTATGGTTCTATACTACAAACCAAGCGCTTATACATAAACAGCGGCTATATGGCAGAACACATTGTCCCTATGGTTCTACACTACAAACCAAGCGCTTATACATAAACAGCAGCTATATGGCAGAACACATTGTCCCTATGGTTCTACACTACAAACCAAGCGCTTATACATAAACAGCGGCTATATGGCAGTACACATTGTCCCTATGGTTCTATACTACAAACCAAGCGCTTATACATAAACAGAGGCTATATGGCAGTACACATTGTCCCTATGGTTCTATACTACAAACCAAGCGCTTATACATAAACAGAGGCTATATGGCAGAACACATTGTCCCTATGGTTCTATTACTACAAACCAAGCGCTTATACATAAACAGAGGCTATATGGCAGAACACATTGTCCCTATGGTTCTACACTACAAACCAAGCGCTTATACATAAACAGCGGCTATATGGCAGAACACATTGTCCCTATGGTTCTACACTACAAACCAAGCGCTTATACATAAACAGAGGCTATATGGCAGTACACATTGTCCCTATGGTTCTATACTACAAACCAAGCGCTTATACATAAACAGCGGCTATATGGCAGTACACATTGTCCCTATGGTTCTATACTACAAACCAAGCGCTTATACATAAACAGCGGCTATATGGCAGTACACATTGTCCCTATGGTTCTATACTACAAACCAAGCGCTTATACATAAACAGCGGCTATATGGCAGTACACATTGTCCCTATGGTTCTATACTACAAACCAAGCGCTTATACATAAACAGCGGCTATATGGCAGTACACATTGTCCCTATGGTTCTATACTACAAACCAAGCGCTTATACATAAACAGAGGCTATACGGCAGTAACACATTGTCCCTATGGTTCTATACTACAAACCAAGCGCTTATACATAAACAGCGGCTATATGGCAGAACACATTGTCCCTATGGTTCTATACTACAAACCAAGCGCTTATACATAAACAGAGGCTATATGGCAGAACACATTGTCCCTATGGTTCTATACTACAAACCAAGCGCTTATACATAAACAGCGGCTATATGGCAGTACACATTGTCCCTATGGTTCTATACTACAAACCAAGCGCTTATACATAAACAGCGGCTATATGGCAGTACACATTGTCCCTATGGTTCTATACTTCAAATCAAGCGCTTATACATAAACAGCGGCTATATGGCAATAGACATTGTCCCTATGGTTCTACACTACAAACCAAGCGCTTATACATAAACAGAGGCTATATGGCAATAGACATTGTCCCTATGGTTCTACACTACAAACCAAGCGCTTATACATAAACAGCGGCTATATGGCAGTACACATTGTCCCTATGGTTCTATACTACAAACCAAGCGCTTATACATAAACAGCGGCTATATGGCAATACACATTGTCCCTAATGGTTCTATACTACAAACCAAGCGCTTATACATAAACAGCAGGCTATATGGCAATAGACATTGTCCCTATGGTTCTACACTACAAACCAAGCGCTTATACATAAACAGAGGCTATATGGCAATAGACATTGTCCCTATGGTTCTACACTACAAACCAAGCGCTTATACATAAACAGCGGCTATATGGCAGTACACATTGTCCCTATGGTTCTATACTACAAACCAAGCGCTTATACATAAACAGCGGCTATATGGCAGAACACATTGTCCCTATGGTTCTATACTACAAACCAAGCGCTTATACATAAACAGAGGCTATATGGCAGAACACATTGTCCCTATGGTTCTATACTACAACAAGCGCTTATACATAAACAGCGGCTATATGGCAGTACCATTGTCCCTATGGTTCTCATAAACAGAGGCTATATGGCAGTACACATGTCCCTATGGTTCTATACTACAAACCAAGCGCTTATACATAAGCAGCGGCTATATGGCAGAACCACATTGTCCCTATGGTTCTATACTACAAACCAAGCGCTTATACATAAACAGAGGCTATAGGGCAGAACACATTGTCCCTATGGTTCTATACTACAAACCAAGCGCTTATACATAAACAGCGGCTATATGGCAGTACACATTGTCCCTATGGTTCTTTACTACCAACCAAGCGCTTATACATAAACAGCGGCTATATGGCAGTAACACATTGTCCCTATGGTTCTATACTACAAACCAAGCGCTTATACATAAACAGAGGCGATACAGCAGAACACATTGTCCCTATGGTTCGACACTACAAACCAAGCGCTTATACATAAACAGCGGCTATATGGCAGTACACATTGTCCCTATGGTTCTATACTACAAACCAAGCGCTTATACATAAACAGACGGCTATATGGCAGTACACATTGTCCCTATGGTTCTATACTACAAACCAAGCGCTTATACATAAACAGAGGCTATATGGCAGAACACATTGTCCCTATGGTTCTATACTACAAACCAAGCGCTTATACATAAACAGAGGCTATATGAGCAGACACATTGTCCCTATGGTTCTACACTACAAACCAAGCGCTTATACATAAACAGCGGCTATATGGCAGTACACATTGTCCCTATGGTTCTATACTACAAACCAAGCGCTTATACATAAACAGCGGCTATATGGCAGTACACATTGTCCCTATGGTTCTATACTACAAACCAAGCGCTTATACATAAACAGCGGCTATATGGCAGTACACATTGTCCCTATGGTTCTATACTACAAACCAAGCGCTTATACATAAACAGAGGCTATATGGCAGAACACATTGTCCCTATGGTTCTATACTACAACCAAGCGCTTATACATAAACAGCGGCTATATGGCAGAACCACATTGTCCCTATGGTTCTATACTACAAACCAAGCGCTTATACATAAACAGAGGCTATACAGCAGTACACATTGTCCCTATGGTTCTACACTACAAACCAAGCGCTTATACATAAACAGCGGCTATATGGCAGTACACATTGTCCCTATGGTTCTATACTACAAACCAAGCGCTTATACATAAACAGAGGCTATACAGCAGAACACATTGTCCCTATGGTTCTATACTACAAACCAAGCGCTTATACAAAACAGCGGCTATATGGCAGAACACATTGTCCCTATGGTTCTACTACTACAAACCAAGCGCTTATACATAAACAGCGGCTATATGGCAGTACACATTGTCCCTATGGTTCTATACTACAAACCAAGCGCTTATACATAAACAGAGGCTATATGGCAGTACACATTGTCCCTATGGTTCTATACTACAAACCAAGCGCTTATACATAAACAGCGGCTATATGGCAGTACACATTGTCCCTATGGTTCTATACTACAAACCAAGCGCTTATACATAAACAGCGGCTATATGGCAGTACACATTGTCCCTATGGTTCTATACTACAAACCAAGCGCTTATACATAAACAGCGGCTATATGGCAGTACACATTGTCCCTATGGTTCTATACTACAAACCAAGCGCTTATACATAAACAGCGGCTATATGGCAGTACACATTGTCCCTATGGTTCTATACTACAAACCAAGCGCTTATACATAAACAGCGGCTATATGGCAGTACACATTGTCCCTATGGTTCTATACTACAAACCAAGCGCTTATACATAAACAGCGGCTATATGGCAGTACACATTGTCCCTATGGTTCTATACTACAAACCAAGCGCTTATACATAAACAGCGGCTATATGGCAGTACACATTGTCCCTATGGTTCTATACTACAAACCAAGCGCTTATACATAAACAGCGGCTATATGGCAGTACACATTGTCCCTATGGTTCTATACTACAAACCAAGCGCTTATACATAAACAGCGGCTATATGGCAGTACACATTGTCCCTATGGTTCTATACTACAAACCAAGCGCTTATACATAAACAGCGGCTATATGGCAGTACACATTGTCCCTATGGTTCTATACTACAAACCAAGCGCTTATACATAAACAGCGGCTATATGGCAGTACACATTGTCCCTATGGTTCTATACTACAAACCAAGCGCTTATACATAAACAGCGGCTATATGGCAGTACACATTGTCCCTATGGTTCTATACTACAAACCAAGCGCTTATACATAAACAGCGGCTATATGGCAGTACACATTGTCCCTATGGTTCTATACTACAAACCAAGCGCTTATACATAAACAGCGGCTATATGGCAGTACACATTGTCCCTATGGTTCTATACTACAAACCAAGCGCTTATACATAAACAGCGGCTATATGGCAGAACACATTGTCCCTATGGTTCTATACTACAAACCAAGCGCTTATACATAAACAGCGGCTATATGGCAGTACACATTGTCCCTATGGTTCTATACTACAAACCAAGCGCTTATACATAAACAGCGGCTATATGGCAGTACACATTGTCCCTATGGTTCTATACTACAAACCAAGCGCTTATACATAAACAGCGGCTATATGGCAGTACACATTGTCCCTATGGTTCTATACTACAAACCAAGCGCTTATACATAAACAGCGGCTATATGGCAGAACACATTGTCCCTATGGTTCTATACTACAAACCAAGCGCTTATACATAAACAGCGGCTATATGGCAGTACACATTGTCCCTATGGTTCTATACTACAAACCAAGCGCTTATACATAAACAGCGGCTATATGGCAGTACACATTGTCCCTATGGTTCTATACTACAAACCAAGCGCTTATACATAAACAGCGGCTATATGGCAGTACACATTGTCCCTATGGTTCTATACTACAAACCAAGCGCTTATACATAAACAGAGGCTATATGGCAGTACACATTGTCCCTATGGTTCTATACTACAAACCAAGCGCTTATACATAAACAGCGGCTATATGGCAGTACACATTGTCCCTATGGTTCTATACTACAAACCAAGCGCTTATACATAAACAGCGGCTATATGGCAGAACACATTGTCCCTATGGTTCTACACTACAAACCAAGCGCTTATACATAAACAGCGGCTATACGGCAGTACACATTGTCCCTATGGTTCTATACTACAAACCAAGCGCTTATACATAAACAGAGGCTATATGGCAGTACACATTGTCCCTATGGTTCTATACTACAAACCAAGCGCTTATACATAAACAGCGGCTATATGGCAGTACACATTGTCCCTATGGTTCTATACTACAAACCAAGCGCTTATACATAAACAGCGGCTATATGGCAGTACACATTGTCCCTATGGTTCTATACTACAAACCAAGCGCTTATACATAAACAGCGGCTATATGGCAGAACACATTGTCCCTATGGTTCTATACTACAAACCAAGCGCTTATACATAAACAGCGGCTATATGGCAGAACACATTGTCCCTATGGTTCTATACTACAAACCAAGCGCTTATACATAAACAGAGGCTATATGGCAGTACACATTGTCCCTATGGTTCTATACTACAAACCAAGCGCTTATACATAAACAGAGGCTATATGGCAGTACACATTGTCCCTATGGTTCTATACTACAAACCAATGCTACTGTACTTCATGGTACTTATCTTCAACACCAAATTATTTTATTTATTATACTCGCTTATATAGGGCTGACATATTCCTCAGCACTTTAAAGACATTATCATCACACTCTCCCCAATGGGGGCTCACAATCTAAGGTCCCTATCAGTATGTCTCTGGAGTGTTGGAGGAAACCCACCCAAACACGGGGAGAACGGACCGCTTGGCTCTATTCTACAGAGGCATACAACCTTAATCTACTACTGTATGGGCTCTGTAAACATGGCTCTACAAAGGGATTTCTAGAAATATCATGTTGAAAACTGGTTACAGATAATAACATTTGTAAGATGTAAATGTTCCTCTGACCTGTGGTATCACTGCTGGTCATGAGAACAGTGACCCATGCTCCCAGGTCTGAATGAAGCTGCAGTCATGCATGCTTGCACTCCTTTTCCATTCAGCTCTATGGGGCCGTCCCATAGGGTTGATGAAGTGGAGGATACGCATGTCCATTCAAACAAGGAGTACAAACCCCCACCCATCAGACACTTATCCCTTTGTGAATAGGCGATAAGTCGACAACCCCTTTAAAGGAATTGTCCAAATTAAAGTAGCACTCCCACAAACATTTTTCTTCTCTGACCTGTTAGAGAGGTACATGATGTAGTTTGTATTAAAGGTAATCTTCTTACTGGTGACTGTATTTGTGAGTTATCCCCTCCCTTCTGATCCTTAGCTGTGTCATGTGACCAACACTCTGCCTCTCCAACTGACACAGCATAGGAAGTCAGTTACTTCTCTATGCATTCCTATGAGGCTGACATTGAGGCTCCCAGACGATTACATAAAGAAACTGGCTTCCTGTCTACACATAAGATGATGTGTTATATGGAGAGTCAGAGTGTTGGTCATATGACACAGATAAGCATCAGAAAGGAGGTTATAACTCACAAATGCAGTCACTGGAAAGAAAATTACTTTCAGTACAGTTTATATCATGTACCTTTCTAACAGGTCAGAGCATAAAATATTTTGTGGGAGCGCTTCTTTAATAACCCAGAGCAACTATATGCAATAAAAGTAAAAAAAGTGGCGTGCTCACCAGCTAATCTCACAGCTCCGGTCCTCCTGGGCTTGTTTACTTCAATGCATATTTATTGTCTCTGGAGACTTTTTAACCACCTCAGCCCCCCTAGCTTAAACACCCTTAATGACCAGACCACTTTTTACACTTCTGCACTACACTACTTTCACCGTTTATTGCTCGGTCATGCAACTTACCACCCAAATGAATTTTACCTCCTTTTCTTCTCGATAATAGAGCTTTCATTTGGTGGTATTTCATTGCTGCTGACATTTTTACTTTTTTTGTTATTAATCGAAATTTAATGAAATTTTTTCCAAAAAATTACATTTTTCACTTTTAGTTGTAAATTTTTTTTTAAAAAAATACATCCATATATACATTTTTCGCTAAATTTATTGTTCTACATGTCTTTGATAAAAAAAATGTTTGGGTAAAAAAAAAAATGGTTTGGGTAAAAGTTATAGCGTTTACAAACTATGGTACAAAAATGTGAATTTCCCCTTTTTTAAGCAGCTCTGACTTTCTGAGGTTCTACAATGCCAAGACAGTAGAAAAACCCCACAAATGACCCCATTTCGGAAAGTAGACACCCTAAGGTATTCGCTGATGGGCATAGTGAGTTCATAGAACTTTTTATTTTTTGTCTCATAGTCTCATATTCCACTAACTTGTGACAAAAAATAAAAACTTCCATGAACTCACTATGCCCATCATGAAATACCTTGGGGTGTCTTCTTTCCAAAATGGGGTCACTTGTGGGGTAGTTATACTGCCCTGGCATTTTAGGGGCCCAAATGCGTGCGAAGTAGTTTGAAATCAAAATCTGTACAAAAATGGCCTGTGAAATCCGAAAGGTCCTCTTTGGAATGTGGGCTCCTTTGCCCACCTAGGCTGCAAAAAAGTGTCACACATGTGGTATCGCCATACTCAGGAGAAGTTGGGGAATGTGTTTTGGGGTGTCATTTTACATATACCCATGCTGGGTGAGATAAATATCTCGGCAAAAGACAACTTTTCCCATTTTTTATACAAAGTTGGCATTTGACCAAGATATTTATCTCACCCAGCATGGGTATATGTAAAGTGACAACGTGATTTTTTTATTTTTTTTATTTCTTTACCTTTATAGGACAAACCTCTCCTTCCCCATGGGACAATGTGCAAAGTGCAAATCGGCCCAAAGATGTGGCGAAGTACATTATGCGCTTTGTCCCAGGTGAAAGGAGAGGTTTGCAGCAGCTCTGTGTGAATGGGCCCTAATAGCCCTGTGTGCCTGTCCTGTGAGATGTGATCCCTATGCTAAGTGTACCTGTGTGTGGTACTTCTGGAAACACTCCCCAAAGCATAGGGCAGGGTGGTCAGGGTAGTCAGGACAGAAATAGCGGGTGTCACGCCTTATTCCACTCTTGCTACAGACACAACATCTTTTTCGGGGTGACGGTTGGGTTGAGGTACCGGCAACGACACTGGGGAAATGTCGCTCGTGTAGACGGCTAACTACACTGGTGGATGGGGCCACGGAACCTCCTGGATACAGGAGGTTCTCGATGATCTCTTCCTGAAATTTGAGGAAGGATCCTGTTCTCCCAGCCTTACTGTAGAGAACAAAACTATTATACAGAGCCAATTGAATTAAATATACAGACACCTTCTTATACCAGCGTCTGGTGCATTGGGAAACTAAATACGGAGCCAACATCTGGTCATTGAAATCCACCCCTCCCATGAGCAAATTATAGTCGCGGACACAGAGGGGCTTTTCAATGACACTGGTCGCTCGTTCAATTTGGATTGTCGTGTCTGCGTGAATGGCGGAGAGCATGTAAACGTCACGCTTGTCTCTCCATATTACCGCGAGCAGTTCTTGGTTACACAAGGCAGCCCTCTCCCCCCTTGCAAGATGGGTGGTAACGAGCCGTTGGGGGAAGCCCCTGCGACTAGTTCACGCGGTGCCACAGCAGCCAATCTGTTCTAGGAACAAATGCCTGAAGAGGGGCACACTTGTGTAGAAATTGTCCACATAAAGATGGTACCCCTTGCCAAATAAGGGTGACACCAAGTCCCAGACTGTCTTCCCACTGCTCCCCAGGTAGTCAGGGCAACCGACTGGCTCCAGGGTCTGATCTTTACCCTCATAGATCCGAAATTTGTGGGTATAGCCTGTGGCCCTTTCACAGAGCTTATACAATTTGACCCCATACCGGGCGCGCTAGCTTGGGATGTATTGTTTGAAGCCAAGGCGACCGGTAAAATGTATAAGGGACTCGTCTACGCAGATGTTTTGCTCAGGGGTATACAAATCTGCAAATTTCTAGATGTAGTGGTCTATGAGGGGCCGAATTTTGTGGAGCCGGTCAAAAGCGGAGTGGCCTCTGGGACGAGAGGTGCTATTGTCACTAAAGTGCAGGAAACGCAGAATGGCCTCAAATCGTGCCCTGGACATAGCAGCAGAGAACATGGGCATGTGATGAATTGGGTTTGTGGACCAATATGAACGCAATTCATGCTTTTTGGTTAGACCCATGTTGAGGAGAAGGCCCAGGACATGGCAGCAGAGAACATGGGCATGTGATGAATTGGGTTCGTGGACCAATATGACCGCAATTCATGCTTTTTGGTTAGACCCATGTTGAGGAGAAGGCCCAGAATTTTTTTTAATTCGGAAACTTGGACTGGTTTCCACCGGAAAGACTGGGCATAAAAGCTTCCAGGGTTGGCAGATATAAATTGAGTGGCATACCGGTTTGTTTCTGCCATGACTATGTCCAAGAGCTCCGCAGTCAAGAACAGCTCAAAAAATCCCAGGGCCGAACCGATCTGAGCTGTCTCAACCCGAACTCCAGACTGAGCGGTGAAAGGGGAACTAATGGTGCGGCTGAAGTTGGGGACTGCCAATCAGGGTTTGCCAGCACCTCTGGGACTCTAGGGGGTCTACGGGCCTGTCTGTGCGGTGGCTGCGACGGGGTAACTATTGCACGTGCCACCGTGCCAGCTTCAACTGCCCTTCTGGTGCTCGCCACTTCACCATGTTGTACGGCAGTGCTGGTACTAGGTCCAGGGAGGGCTGCGCTGCTGGTGTATGCCTCACCACATAATCCGACAGCGCCAGCCCCACTCTGCTGCCCTTGAAGCGGATCCTGTGCAACCTGTGGTCTAGCAACACAGGGCCGGGTATGCCTGGTGGTATCAGGGACCTCAACCTCCTCGTCCGAACTTTGGGTCAGACTGCCACTGCTTTCTACAGGTTCATATTCTGACCCGCTAGATTTGGCAGATGAGGATTCCCATTCCTCATCCGACTGGGTCAGAATCCTGTAGGCCTCTTCAGAAGAATACCCCTTGTTTGACATTTGGACTACTAAATTTAGGGGGTATTCCCTGAGACTACCCAAGAAAAAAAGCAAACCTGTCTTACAAATGGGAGGCTAGCGAAGTACCGGAGGCTGCTGCGATTGATAAAAAATATCAAAACAGATTTTTTTTTTATCGCCGCAGTGCTTGGAAAGTGATTGTGCAGTGATAAAAAAAATTAAAAAATGTTGTCACTGCGCGGGGCGGGCGTGGGTGAACGCACGTGTGGGCGACCGATCAGGCCTGATCGGGCAAACACTGCGTTTTGGGAGGAGGACGAGCTAAGGTGACACTAATACTATTATAGATCTGACTGTGATCAGTTTTGATCACTTACAGATACTATAAAAGTACAAATGCTGATTAGCGATACTAATCAGCGAATAACGGACTGCGGTGCGGTGGGCTGGGCGCTAACTGATTGCTAACTACCTAACCAAGGGGCCTAAACTATCCTAAAGCCTATCAGTCAATACCAGTGGGAAAAAAAAGTGACAGTTTACACTGATCACTTTTTTCCTTTCACTAGGTGATTGACAGGGGTGATCAAGGGGTTAATTGGGGTGATGGGGGGTGATCTGGGGCTAAGTGTGCTGTTGGTGGCTACTCACTGTGATGCCTGCTCCTCTGCCTGGACCAACCGACGAAAAGGACCAGCAGAGGAGCACACCAGCCATTTAACACATATTTATAAATATAATGTGTTAACTGGCTTCTGATTCGTTTTTTTTAAAATCATCAGCTTGCCAGCCACAATCATTGGCTGGCAAGCTGATGACGTGACCCCCCTCTAACTTTTGCCGGCCCGTGATGCGCATGCACGGGCCGGCTGAGCGCGTCATCTCGCGTCTCGCAAGATGACGCATATATGCGTGACTGTGCCTGGGACAGCCGTCTCCGGACCGCGATCCTGCGTTAGGCGGTCCGGAGGCGGTTAAAATACCAACACCCTTTTTTTTTTACTGTGCTCTCTGTAAGGTGCTTAATTGCTTGTATGTTCCTGTCTGTTCTTTTTTGTCTCAAGTTTTTAAATGCTTCTTTCTTTCCGGTTGCACCTCTACTCTTTCCAAGTTCCCGCCTTCTGTATGGCTGCACTTTTGGCTGTTTCTGAGTTCTCGCTTGTCTGCTTTGCTTCTTTCTTGTTCAGTTAAATTTACTCTGTGCTTCTAGCTATTTTCTGCATTTCGACTTATGAATCATACTGTCCCAATAAAGCCTGTCCTACTACTGTAGTTAGACTTTTGGGTAATCGGTATAAGCCAACTAATGGTTCCATCTAAACCGTGGTCACTTAGGGAGATGGCAGCGAAGCTTTTCTACACACACTCCTCGGGAACTCCCAATCGTTCGTCTTTCAGGTCAGGACATGCTAGTTAACATTATACACAATCTGGATCGGTAGCAGCATCATGCTGAAGAACAGATGAAGAAGGTGAACAGGAAAAACATTGCATTAGTATATTTCTTCTACTAATTTGCTTAAAACAGAGATGTTAACTGTAAGTGTGAACAAGCCTTTAGTTCATCATCATGCACTTAGCTTTGTACTGTGACAAATTAGAATTAATTACATATATTTTCATAATCTCAAATGCATCTATTTTGACACTAAGTATTTTAATATATAATAATTGCATGTGTGCTGTTCCCTAAGAAAAGAAAACACATGTATTGGCTATTTTTGAGTTTCAATCCACCAGGCATTCATTGAATATAATTAAGTGATTCACAATCACCTCTCAGTTTGAGTAACACCTTTTTCTCAGCTATGTACATAAAATGCAAACACATCTAATTACTTAATTGGATCAATTACTTATGGGACTTTTTGTTTCACAGTCTTCTTAAATAGCCAACTTGCTTTTGGATTTGTTTTTTTTTTATCCAAGCGCAGCGTGGTATAATTATATAATTAAGTGATGTATACCCATAATGCATTTCCAGTATTTTGTACTAAAGGGCCTATCACTTCGGGACATTCTTAGTTCACATGAAAAGTTAAAAACAAAACTTAATTTTCAATGGGAAAATACTGCTACTGTTACTGTTGCAAAATAAAAATGCATTGACAGCCAAAAACTGAGTAAAGCCACAGGTTGGAGAACATGGTTATACAGTCTTTTTGTTCAACAGCTACATGGGATTCCCTTTAAAATGCATTTTGAACACATTTCACTTGGCTACACTTATATAATAATATACATCAATGAATGTATAGATATTTGAAATGCCAAAGTGAAGCAATTAGGCAGATTGTATGTAAAATGTAGTCCCGATCATATCGTAAACTAGAAGAAATACAAGCTTGTTGCTAAAAACTACCCAACTCATAACATTACTTTTGGGTAATTGGAATGTTTAGCAAAACAGCTAAATGTTATTGTACTTTGACATAAATGTACATTCAAGGTGCATGAAGAGTATATGGAGTGGACTCCTGAGCTAACATAGTAACATAGTACATAAGGCCGAAAAAAGACATCTGTCCATCCAGTTCGGCCTGTTATCCTGCAAGTTGATCCAGAGGAAGGCAAAAAAAAAAACCTGTGAGGTAGAAGCCAATTTTCCCTACTTTAGGGGAATAAAAAAATTTCTTCCCGACTCCAATCAGGCAATCAGAATAACTCCCTGGATCAACGATCTCTCTCTAGTAGCTATAGCCTGTAATATTATTAAGCTCCAGAAATACATCCAGGCCCCTCTTGAATTCCTTTATTGTACTCACCATCACCACCTCCTCAGGCAGAGAGTTCCATAGTCTCACTGCTCTTACCGTAAAGAATCCTCTTCTATGTTTGTGTACAAACCTTCTTTCCTCCGGACGCAGAGGATGTCCCCTCGTCACAGTCCTGGGGATAAATAGATGATGGGATAGATCTCTGTAGCTGACTGTGTAGACACTAACTGTGGTTGGGGTAAGAGCTAATTACTCAGATTTTGAGTGCGTAGACCGAGGGATGGGACCCCCTCTTTCCTCTGATCGAACCCTCCCTGCTATGAATTCTTCTGAAGGCCCCCAGGCCTTCCATACTATGTTATCTATTACAGACAAATTCTAAGTGATGCAATTACCTCCTCTAAAGTCCATTTCACTTGCCCACAATTTGCTAGCAAATAGTTCATGCAATTTATTTTAATGAATCCCCCTGGACTCCTATGGTCAGATAGATAGTATAGCGGACTCCTAAGTAATTCATTTTCACACTGTACAGAACAGGGACTATTTATGAGCCTACTGCAGTCTTGTGAAAGTAGGGTCATCATCTAAATCTGTGTCCGGCCTCCTATCCATGCATTATAGTAGTTGATGGATGTTTTTCATGGCAACAGATCCCGTTCAATGATTAATTCCACATTAATTCTGGTTCGTGGAATGCACTCAGGCTGGCACTGTGATCATTTCAGTGGAGATTGCGACAGAAAAGGAGATGTTATGGTAGTTTATTGTTATCCTCCTGATGAAGGGTGAATGTATCTGAAACGCAATGTGCGCAGTGTACAGATTGGTGGTTTTGAGACAAGTGATTGTGAGTTACAAGGCTTTTTAGGGGTAATTGTTCTAATGTGATAACTATTGAATACGTTGGAGAATTCTTGTTGCTGAGAAACCCTGTGTGAAGGGTCTCTTTGTTTCCTCCCTGTATCTTGTATTCCTGTATTTGCTTTATTAATGTTGAGATCAGGGAATTATTCATGTTTTCTACATTTACAGTAATCAGGTATTGTTAGTAGCTTTTGTAATCACTTAAATCTTAATATTTTCTATGTGCTAATATGCTGAGATGTATGTACTAATGTGACCGCAAAGGGACACCTCTAGTTTTTTTTCCATTGGTGGTTTCAAAGCCTAATAATAGGTGCAACTGTTGGTCTGTATAGATCACTTTTCAGAAGTCATCTCATTATTATATCAGGCAGGACTACAAAAAAAGGCATCACCTACATATAGATAACACAGAATAATATTCTCTATGTGCTTATATGCTAAAATGTATGTACTAATGTGACAACAATGGGTAACACCTCTAGTTTTTTTCATTGGTGGTTTCATAATCTATCCTTATAATATTTATGATATTCAGAAAATAACCTGTTGTTTAAATTACATTTTTATGTTAAACATATTAGAATTATGATGATATTATTTCTAATACACTTTCTCTTAAAAATAAATAAATCCTAATATCTCCAATTTTTCTCACTCGTCATTAAGCCCTAATAATAGGTGCCACTCTTGGTCTGTATAGATCACTTTTCAGCAGTCATCTCATTATTATCTCAGGCAGGACTACAATAACAGGCATCACCTACATATAGATAACACAGATTACACCATTCACAATAGTTGATTGTAAAAGCGTATCTGCACCTTCCTTGTACAATGACCTCTGCACAGGTCACAGAGCAGAAGTCAATGAGTCCCCTCCAGTCTATTGTGTCTATGGCCCACGGTGGCTGCTGTAAAGCATGTCTCTAAATGCCGTTAACAACAGCTCCGCAAGATGGCAACCCCCATAATTATGTCCAGGACATAGAAAAAATAAAATCTACAATCAGAAATAAAACAGATTAGAAAAAAAGAAATGTGGTTTTAATGGCACTAAAAAATTACAAGTGACAAATTGAAGAAAAAGAAGAAAACAAAAACAGGGACATTTTTGCCATACAATGAGAATTGTTTGCTTTCATGGCCTCATACCAAGAAGCACAGTTTGTACTGTGCAATTGTCCCATCTGATATTCTCTCAAGGGTTTATTAACACATTTATAATGGAAATTGGTCTATATGTTACCCAGTTCTGAAATTCTAACCGTGACTTACAGTAACAAAACAAGCTTGGCTAAGGAAAGAAATTCTTGTTATTTGAAAGTTAATGGTTCCCTGTACTTATACTGTTGGGAGACATCAGCATAGGGTAATCAAGGAATAACAGAGCCAGAGTGTGTTAATTGAACTCTGGTGGAACTAAGTTTAAGTCCCTGAACAGCTGGTTGTTGGGGTGCAAGGTGGGAAATAAAGTCAATAAATATGTCTGAGAAACTAGGCCTCCAGTACAAGAGGCAATAGTTTCAGTTAAAGACACCAGCCTTAAAAATCGTGTTACGCAAGTCTAGCACATGGTAATGAGCAGAGCTAAATCGCTATATTTATGCCTTTAAATAACTTTTACTGACTATCCAATTAATACCTTTTTTGTATGAAAATAATGTGACCAATTTCTTCCAGCTGTTCATATTCTCATCTTTATTAGGAACAGAACTTTGTCTTAAAGTGCCATATTGTGGTCCTAGTTAAGACCTTTAGATATTTTATCTATAATTCTATGGGTACCATATTATGTTAAGCATTAGAAATTAAATGGCACGTATCGTTGAAAATGACCATTAAATCAAGTTTTCGTGTTAAATGTTTTTGTATAAAAAGTATTTCTTGTATTTTGCACTCTAAGCACTGAGTTTAACAATACACTGACACCTCCTGTTCAGTAGAGATCATCACTTACAGTAGCTGATGGTCATAGCTCAATGCTTCACCCTCCCTGCACAATGACCTCTGACAGGTCACAGAGAATATCCAAGACATACTTCCATAGAAGTCAATGAATACCAGATACCAGTTCCCTATGTCCATGCGGCTGTTGTAAAGTTTATTTTTGAATTGCTGTTCATAATCATACAGAATAAAAAAAAAACATCTAGTATCATAAAAAATGTAGTAGAAATAATATAAAAACAATACATCTTTTGAAAGAAATACTTTGGACAAAAGTTATATAGTATGTTACGCCAAGTGCATGGCCTGAGAGTTCAGTGCATGGCATTGATTTAGAAAACCCCAAAGGCAGCGTCCCTCGTACCAGGAATAGCAGTGTATGAGTTTTGCCTGGAGTTTATGCATAAATTAGCCATAGGCATGAAACCTCAAAAGACTGATGGATGACCCAATCAATCATCGGACTGTACTTGGCTGATGCCACCTCAAAGATTTACAATGAAGCACATTTAAATCATGTCCGATATACCCTATATGGTCATCTTTAGCCATTGTACTTGTAAAAGATTTATAGACTGCAGAATGCCCATAAATTAATTTAATTTTTAATGTGAGAAAAAAAATCAAGTTGTGCAAGGCATAACAATTAGCACTGGGTTAAAAAAAAACTGCAGTATGTACTGAAAGTATAATAATAAACTATTGTACTGTTAACGTGAGTATTTGATTCTTGTATGTCATGTTTAAAGCTATTGCAATGATCCCTTTTTTCTTAACAGAAGGTCATGCATACTCGAAAGAGGCATATGGAACTATTTCAGGAATTAAACCAGAAATTTCAAACTCTGGACAGATTTCGGGATATACCAAATACTGGAAGTATGGTATGTAAAATTATTGTAGATCTCTGTTACCATCTATTTGATGTCACTGCTAGTAGAGTTGTAGAGGGTTTGAAATAAGGAGTTTTACTGTATATTGAACGAGTGCAACATCTGTGTTTCCAGTGGTTTCATTGTTTACACCTCAGGGCCAAAAATTTTTGGGTTCATGTGTCAGACACACATGTGCATGATGCATAGCCATCATATGACCAGGTCGGATTCTTTACATATGAAGATGTTTTATGGTTCCACACAAGCTCCAACCATTATACTGCCATTCCATGAGGCCTTTATACACCTCTTTATGGCTCCTACTTTGTAGTGACTGAGGCATCCAAAAGATTTGTTTTCTAATGAAAAATTCAGCAAGCTCCATTACTTTGTGAATATTTCTATTATATATACATATTTTCAGTGTACATGCTGATTTTATGTGATTAGGTTTTTAGGGATCCCCTCTGTGACATCTATTTGCCCCAGTAAGGCATATAAATAGAAGGTGTCTCTATGAGGCAACTGTTTTAAGGCTTTATAGCCTCAAAAAAAAGTTGTTGAATGTTTATATGATTTCTTGTGCTTATTTTATTCCAGTTTAGAAACGTACATAATGTACTTAAAAATTCATATTTATGTGGCACATATGTGACAAAATATATAGATCATTAAACTCAGAACATACTTGCAGACAAAACAAATGTAGCTAAAGCCCTCGAAGAGCATCTATCAGCAGGATCAGTCCTATTAAAATAGGGACAATGTAACCCTCTCATAGAGACAACGTCTATTCAAATCTTGGTGAATACAATTATATTTTTATGTATATTCTTGGCACCAAGATATAGCTGCTTTTACTTAGTAAATTAGCTCATTGGTCCACTAAGGAGCAGGCGTGGGCCCCTCGGAGCACCAGATTGTCCCCACCATGTACTTCCTGCCACCTGTCAATTTCACTAAATTGACCCTGAGTTGTAGTTTCTACTGTCAGCACATGCACAGAGGATCTGCTTCCCGCATATTGTATGCTCTGTGCATGCGCCAATAGGAAATCTATGGCACAGGCATGAGATTGTGCCAGGTGAGATGCTTGTCCCTTTCAATCAAAGGGAATGGGTAAGTGGCAGGATGTGTAGGGTGAGGAATATCTGGTGCTAGCGCTAATTTGTATATAAATAATGACTATATCTTGGTAATGGTGAAATTATAAAAGGCTGATAGATGCTCTTCAAATAACTAATAATGAATTTTTTTAAAGCAATTTGTTATCTATTTTATTTTTTTACTGCTCGTAAATATACATGCAGTGTTTGATATATTTTGGTATATTAGTAGCTGGCTTAGATGGTGTCGTATTATGGTCCTAATAGTGACTTACATTACATTGTTTCTTTTTTATATATTTTTGAACAGGATAACCCAGCAGTAAACAAGAATCCATGGGACAGTTTCAAAAGCCCAAGTGATTATCAACACTATACAACAATAAATGTATTAGATTCAGAAGCAAAAGATTCTTTAGAACTTAGACCTTCAGAATGGGAGAAGTGTCTAAATTTGCCTTTAGATGTACAGGAAGGCGACTTTCAAACAGAGGTTTAATATTACTATAAAAAAAAAGACTGAAAGAAGAAAACAAGTCATTTGCACTGACACTAACAAACTTTAGAAGCCCTGGCGCCTGGACTTTTGTGACAAATTCATGTCAGGAACTTCATGTGCCAAACGTCAGTGTTCTTTATTTTTTTTCTTTTTTTTCTTTTCAACTTCTTGTCTACTCTCACTGGAATATCTAGTGCAGAACCAGGTGTACAAATCTTACCATCATGTGTTGTAAGTACCCGTGGAATGGATTTGTAAGGTAATCTTTATAGATCAACCTCAAACAACTATTCATGTTGTAACAGCTTCATTTGGTTTAGTTTTCGAAAAACTTCACCATGAAGCACAATGTATATATGCAGTTTTTAAAATTTATAACAGTCTGTTTGGCCATTACTACACTTTTTACTTTATAATATAAAAAGCAAAATTTTTGTCATTAAATGAATGTTGTTGAGCTATGTTCTTCATTGCTTTAAATGCAATAAAGTAATAATCTCACTTTTATATGAATAATATATTTCACATCTTTATTATTGCAGTTTTATCTTGGACGCTCCTAGTGGCTTCCTCCGCTGCAGCTCTGTATAAAATATTTAAAATGTTGTATGGTGTAAATAAACTTTTGTCTACAGCCCTGCTTCTGTTGTCTTCTCTCACACATTACAAATGTCTACATATAGTGACTCATAACAATGAAGGCATATCTATGTTTGGTCTATGTTTGATATTTCTGTCTCTTTAACAGTTTTCTTCTCACAAAAACCAACCTCAATTATAGGGTGTGTGGTATTCAGGAAATAATTCTTTACAGGAGTCCTCCGGGACTTACATATTGATGACCCATCCTCAGCATAGGTCATCAATATGAGATCCCTGCCGATCAACTGTATGAAGACGCCATGGTGCCCTGTAAGCACTTAGGCCATGTGATGTCACGTTCATTGGTCACATGACCTAGGCCCAGCTCAGCTCCATTGAAGTGAATGGGGCTGAGCTGCAATACCAAGCACAGCCGCTATACAGTGTATGGAGCTGTGTTTGGTAAGCTGTGAGGAGACTGCAGCGCTCATCAGAGCAATGTGGCCTCCTCAAAAAGCTGATTGGCAGGCGAAGCCAAGAGTTGGACCTCCGCCCTTCTCATATTGATGACCTATCCCAAAGATATAGGTCATCTATTACTATAGGTTATAGTAATAGGAACATTCAGTCTGTTCTGGTCATTTGATGGACACACATGCATAATTTGTGCAGTACCGTTATCTGAACTCACAGCTCAGCACATTGGTGATCATTACATTTATTCAGTGAAGTTTCCCATTCAGTGACTGCAAGCAGAGATTAAAACAATGCAGGATTTGGAGATGTTGCCTATGGCAACCACTATGAGCACTTATTTGGTTTTCATACCTTTAGAACATTGATTGCAGGACAACATCTAAAGTCAATGTCTGCACTAGTTTACACGTATGAGTTCAATGTATGTAGCACTGTAATGTAGATGTGTTTGCTCATGGTACGGGTTGATATTCTGTATCACCTGTATAACATCTAGTTGTTGCCTCTGATAGAGCATGTAGGGTAGTGCATGAAGACCATTTCACTCCGTACTAACTGGTTACCTGTCATGTATCTGACGTAGAAACCACCACCACCAGATTGTCTCTTGTCTCCATTGTTCCATTGGAGCTGAGAGTCTGAATACACCCTGCCACTATTAACCTATGAGGGTACCTAATGAGGACATGGGTGATTAGAGGGAGATCTTGAGCTCCACTCGCAGCCTCTGTTTGCCCTAGACAGCTGCCAACTTTAACTAGCCTTCGTCTTGGCTCTATTAGTACCTAACTGAGGGCATGTCATTAGAAAATCCTATGGAATCACATTTTTTCTTTTTAGTCTTTCTAGTTGACAAAAAATGAGGAGAAACAGAAGATTCATTTTATATGGCACTTGTCACAGTATTGTGTGTTTGATAGTTCACTTATTTCACGTGATTGCTCTTCTAGCCAGACGGAAAAGGAGAATGTGTATTTTTATGCTCACTTGATACCAGATATTGTGTTCTGACTTTTAGGATTGCATTTGTTGGCTGCAAAACCTGCACACTTGTTTTATTTTTATCTGTGTGACTATTATTTAAAGGGAACCCGTCACCATGAGAATGCAATCAAGGCTAGAAGCAGCATATTATAGAGCAGGAGGGGCTGCTCATTCTGAAGTCAAGGAGGCGGTCCTATCAGTGATTGACAGTTATCTCTGTATACACAGTCATTGAGTGAAGGCTGTCAGTCACTGATAGGAACTCCTCCTCCAAAGCTCAAAACGATCAGGAAATGAATTGAATAAATTACAAGTTACACTGAATCTTTTCCCACAAAACTATATATCAATCTGTTCAGCTTCTCCTGCTCTATAACATGCTGCCTGCAGCTCAGACAACATGGTCAACATGATAGGTTCCCTTTAACCCTTTCTACCCCAGACACTTTTTCGTTTTTGTTTTGCTCTCCCTGCTTTCCCAGAGCCATAACTTTTTTATTTTTCTGTTCAGATAGCCGTATGGGGGATTGTTTTTTGTGGGACAAGTTGTACTTTCCAATTCCACCATTTAATATTGCATATGAAGTAGTGGAAAGCAGGAAAAAAATTCCAAATTGGGTGGAATTGGAAAAAAATGCAATTCCGCCACAATTTTACAGGTTTTTTTTATTTTTGACTTTCAATGTGAGATAAAGCTGACCAGTTACTTTCATTCTAAAGGTCAGTCCAAATCCGGTGATACCTTATACGTATAGTTTTTCTTGCATTTTGATACTGTGTCCAGTGCCTCTACATTGAGGATCCACCACCAAGTACAGGGCTTATTAATGCCAGCGTCTAAAACTCCGGTCTTGATAAATGTGCCTCTCTATATAATAGACAAATCGATTTGTACAAATCGTTTGCTCATTCCTATTTCCTGCCTTGGTTTCATTTTTATGCATTAACTGTGCAGTAAATATTATGTTACACCTTTATTCCTTGGGTCAGTATGATTATAGCGATACCAAGTTTATATTACTTTGGTTATGTTTTAACACTTTAAAAAATTATAATATTAATAAATTTTTTCTTTTTTTTTTTCTTGCATCACCATACTGAGACACGCATAACTTTTTTTAATATATTCATCTATGGACCTGTGTGAGGGCTCCTTTTTTGCAGGGCAATCCATAAATTTTATTTATAGAATTATGAGCGTTTACTTTTAAATCATTTTTTTTTCCATTTTTAGCCTACCTAAGGGAGTTGAACACGTGATCATTGGATTCCTTATACTGCAATAAGATGCTTTTGGAAAGCACTGGCCTGAGACGGGGCTTAATATGAACTTTACTAAGGCAGGCCTGGGAGCCTTCACAAGGTTCCAGTTTTTTATAGCATCCATATGGCTCCTGTGATCTTGTCATAGGTGGGCTGTTCAGGCATTGTTGGGATGAAACTGGCGGAACTGTTGCATGAGGGGTTGGCAGCTGAAGGCATCTGTGTTGGCCCAAAGTTAATGTGTACTCGCATTGCTGAGAAGAATAATGTTTTAATACATGAAAACGAACCTCTAGAAGCAACGGGGGCTTTGCTGTTACTCCTTGAATCTCAACTCTGCAACTGCTGCACCCTCTCCACCTTCATTGACAGGGCCAGGCAGTGTAAAGGTCATCATGTCTGACACAGATTTCTCCTAAACCCAAGACTTGTTTATAAGCAAATCCTGTTTGGTCTGATCCTACAATCATACTACTCTGTGTGTCCTCTACTTCCACCAAGGGGCCTGTTGAAAGGAAGTAAAACTACGGGATCTGACTACCCACAGTTTGTTTGTAGTCTGTAGCCATGGAGACACAAAGGTCTGTAAGAGCTTTATGTCCAAAACATTAGGATAGTTTTACTCTAGACTACTACTATCTCGATTCTGTTCTTAATCAAGCAACAGTGATATAGCATATTTTATCCCTGATTGTATTTTTGGGTGTTACAGATGTAGACTGAAGAATTACATTTTCCCTTCCTGTCTGTTTTCTTTATGTGTTGTGTTTCTTGTCAACTAATGACAAATCATCATTTTCTAAACATGAGTTTTCTTGATGTGCACATGCTATTGCCAATTATGCTGTAAATATTGCAGCTTTACAATTATTTTCTACATGACTAAACACCTAAAATGGATTTAAATCCTTTTCATTTGTGCTTTTCTTCTGTAAGCAATATATTCATGACTGGATAAGCTTGAGAACAATGCTGAAATATGCTAATGTCCCACACAGCTTGCACACAGAAAAAAATCCAATGAATTTAATTAGAGGACTTAAGAATCTAAGTCGTATTATATATAAATGATTCTAGAACCATGTATATATCATAGGATCGACAGACATGTTAATGATATGCAAATGATAAAAAATGAAAACAAAATATTTAAAACTTCATGATTTATCCAGTATCCAGTATGAGCGCCATGCAAATAAATAGACACACTTACACACCTTGGCATTCTATCAATGAGGCTATTATTGGTTGCCACACTGAATGCACTTGAGCACAGAAATCATCAAGATCCACTGCTGGGAGCTCCCTTTGCAATTACCGACCAATGACATCCCAGATATGCTCAATGGTAGACAAGTCTAGAGATGCTGCAGACCATGGTATCATGTTTAGGCCCTGCAGGCTGCTCACAGTAGCATAAGTAACATGTAGGTCAGTATTGTCCTGCTGAATAAAATGGCTCCTGAAACACTTTGGAGAAATGGCCATACCACTGTTCCACAACCAAATCAATGTAACGCTGCGCTGTTAGTGTACCTGAAATTAAGACAAGAGGAGTCCAGCTACTATACAGTATGCCATTCCACACAATAATCATGGGAGTAGGACCGGTGTGCTGTTGAAAGTGTCTTCATAAAGCTGTCCACATGGTCTCCAGACCAATCTCTGGCTATCATTGCGTCTGAGACAAAAGTTGGGCTCATCGCTGAAGAGGAGAGACCTTCATTGCAGGCTCCATTGCTGTCTTGCTGTGCATCATGATAGCCTTTGAGCGCAGTGGCATGAGGTCAATTAACTTCATGTAGCTGGATGTTTAGCTCAGAGCCCAATGTCATGGAAACACCTTCTGATGGTTTATATAGACACTGTTTGCTACCCTAGACTTGGGATGGTGTGGCATCCAATTTCACTTGCAGTACAGAATGGATCGCTACCTGTCAGTTTTGTAATCAGATGATCTCTCTGTGCAGTGGTTCTCCTCTGTGCACCTCTTGCTGTTCATTATTGTTCTAACAATTGCCAGGACACACAACAATGTACAATGCTGACCTCTCAGCCTAGACACATAGTGATCAGATGGACTGATAAACCAAGGTCTCTCTGTTCAAGGATTCTGGCCCTCTCTTTTTGTGACAATTGGAAATAACTAGCACATTGACAAAGAGGAGGAATCACATAATCACCCCACATGACTTGATCTGATTCTTGAGGTTTCATGTGGTTAAAAAAGGTTGCTTTTAATCTAACTGTTATGCCCCTCCTGCATGCTACAAACTGGAGCTAGGTGTTTGAAAATGTGATTATCTGCAGCTCTTAGAAACACCTGTTCCTTGAATTGCATAACCTTACAGCTTGCCCCTTTCTTTGAAGTTTGAATGTTGAGTGTTTATGTATATATACAGTATATATGTATGTAATATTAGAATTACCAGTAGTATTTTCAAAAATTACTTTAGTTCCAATTCAACACAAATTGAATTAATGTTTTATTTTTTATTTTTATTAGGATTAAATTTCAATTCTAAAGAACTGCTTAAATCATTTCTAGTCACAATTATTAGTAAGTAAATGCCTTAAAAATTGTTAATGTGTCAGGACTGAAATCTACGCCAGCTAGGGTATAATCAATGCTAATTTCCTAGTATATATTCTAATAAATATGATTGGCTACAGTGGTCAAGTGTATCACTGCAACAAAGCAATAGACCACCAAAAGGGTGGTGCTGGTAAGGATTATAACAGGTGAGTATTTTTCTTAAATCCTGGACAACCCCTTTAAGACTTTGCACACAAAGACTGTGCATGTGACAGTATGACAGCACAAGAAGATTGAATGCCACCATATAATACCCCAAAGCTTCTAGGGAAGAATGCCTCCTTAATATGGCATACAATAGAGAATTTCTTTGTCATATTCAACTTAGGGTACTTTCACACTTGCGTTGCTTTGATTCCGGCAGGCAGTTCCGTTGCCTGAACTGACTGCCTGATCAGGCAAACTGTATGCAAACTGATGTCATTTTTTCTGACTGATCAGGCATTTTTCAGACTGATCAGGATCCTGATCAGTCAGAAAAATGCCTGATCAGTCCGAAAAATGCATTGCAATACCGGATCCGTTTTTCCGGTGTCATCAGGCAAAACGGATCCGTTTTTTTTTTTTTTTCATTTGTAAAGGTCTGCGCATGCGCAGACCGGAAGGACGGATCCGGCATTCCGGTATTTTGAATGCCGGATCCGGCACTAATACATTCCTATGGAAAAAAATGCCGGATCCGGCATTCAGGCAAGTCTTCAGTTTTTTTCGCCGGAGATAAAACCGTAGCATGCTACGGTTTTCTCTTTTGCCTGATCAGTCAAAACGACTGAACTGAAGACATCCTGATGCAAACTGAACGGATTACTCTCCATTCAGAATGCATGGGGATATGCCTGATCAGTTATTTTCCGGTATAGAGCCCCTGTGACGGAACTCTATGCCGGAAAAGAAAAACGCAAGTGTGAAAGTACCCTTAAATGCTACAGCTTCGGGAGTAATTTTTTTAAGACTGCATTTTACTCATTTTGGAAGAAAAAATATTTTTTTTAATTGGTCTTTATTTAAAAAAATGTTCAGCAGTTTTTTTTTTTCCTACAGGGTTAAGTTTCAGTCTATCTGCAGACTATCACTTTCTGTTTTTCACTGAATCCCATCATGCTGTCCTTTAAAGGGGTTATCCAATGCTTATAAAAATGTCTCCCATATGCCGGGCTCCTCACAGTGAATATACTTACCCTGCTCCCCACTCCCTGCGCCGCTCCTGGTCCCCGCACCTCCGCTGCAGCTTTTCCCCAAGCACAGATGAAAACATCCAGTGTTGGGAAAGAGCAGTCAATGGGAGGCGGGGATGAGCCTCCCTAGCATCGCAGGTGACGCTAGGGCGGCTCATCCCCATCACCAACTGCCATTGGCTGCTCCCCCCTCCCCGACTCTGGATGTTTTAATCCGTGCACGGGGAGAAGCGGCAGCGGTTTGGATAACCACTTTAACTACTAATAACTGATAAACACTCATTAGAGCAAAATTCTTATCAAACTGTCAGAACTTCAAAAGATAAGAGCAATACTTCCAGCCATCAGAATAACAACATGATGGGATTCAGTTTAAAACTGAAATGCAACTAGGCTGAAACTTAACCCTGCAGGATAAAAACTGCTGAAAATTTTCAATAAAGACCAATTTATAAAATTACATTTGACTAATTTTGGGATAAAAATCGTCATAACAAATTGCTCCAATACTAATGTATTGTGATTAGAGATGATCAGGTTTCATATTTTGAAATTCGTTCACGCTTTGTTTACTGGTAAAAGGTGAATTGCCTTATAGATTCTGTTACCACGGACCAAAACGCAATGGGGGCGTCCTCTTCTGCATAACGGAAACAAGGAGTCCTCTTCTGCATAACGGAAACAAGGAGTCCTCTTCTGCATAACGGAAACAAGGAGTCCTCTTCTGCATAACGGAAACTGGACGGATTTGTTTTACTTCTATTATGACGGGATGAATAACTGAATGCCTCTAAAGGAACTTCGTTATGCATTCTGTCGTAGAATTGCATTATGGTCCGTGGTAACAGAATCCATTACACAATTCACCTTTTACCAGTAAACATATCGCAAACAAATTTCTCTAATTGTGATTGTCCATATTGCTTCCTTTGTTGGTTTCATTAATTTTTCCATCGCATTATACACTGCTTGTATCCAGGGGTTACAGCCGTTGCTGCAGCGCAGATACAAAGTGGCCGGGGCGTGAGTCGCTGCACATATGTACCTATGCACAATCCCATGATCCCGGCCACCATAGATTACAGGGCCAATGCTGCTGGATTACAGGGTGGTTGTAACCCCTGGAAACGAGCAGTGTATAATCTGATGGAAAGATGAATCCAACAAGCAAAGAAAGCAATATGCACAATCGCAATACATTAGTATGTGCCTTGTATTAATTTTTTTTACATGATAACTGTTACTTGCTAAAGTAAGACTACATCTTTTCAACTCAGAGAATATCAAAAGGTTGAGGAATTGTGACGAATGCTCATTAACCTGTCTGCTACTATTGGGAAGGAACAGTGTGGTCACAAAGGCAATAAAATTGATTAGAAATCCACGGTCTTTGAGCTAAACGCTAAAATTACAGCAGTGTTATAGGAAAAAAAAATTGAAACATTTCTGTTCCAGTCATTCAGTTTTAGGTAGATCATAAATAAGGGTTATTTTGACATAAGCAGAATTTGTACAAATTCACTAATGGGCTGTTACTCTTGAATACAATGTATTGCATCTCAGATGATGCTTTACTCAACAGCATAGTCATTAATACTGAAGGACTTACATGTGAGTAAGGTGAAAATATCTGCAATGTTTCCAGATATCCCTTACTTGCATTCTGTATTCTTTAAATGTTCAACCAGTGCTTCAACTCTGAAGTGCACACAGTGCCACCTGCAGGCTAAACAGGAGTAAGTGTGTTGGTATACAAACAGCATATTATACAAGGATTGCAGCAATGAGAGCATGTTGTAGGTATGTATTCATGTATGCAGAAGAAAGCTTTATATGTTAGAAAGGCATTCATTTTTACATTGCCTTTCTTTTGTCATATTGTAAGCATTATATGAGAGTTGGAATAGTGTTAACCCCTAGATCTTTCAATTCACAATTATTGTAGGAAAAAAATAATAACCTATCCAAGTGGAACACAAAAACAATGTCAGTATACGGTATAGAAAAGATCTGTTGTAAAGAGCAAGAACAGTGCAGTGTTTTTACAAATTGCCAAGATCATAATTTACAGCAACACACGCTGTCTATATATATATATATATATATATATATATATATATATATATATAGAAGATACAAAAATCGGACTGCACTCCAAGAAATTCTTTGAAAATCTGTGTTTATTCACCCATCAATGGCAAAGCAATGTTTCGGCTCCAACTGAGCCTTTCTCAAGCCTTTCTCAAGGCTTGAGAAAGGCTCAGTTGGAGCCGAAACGTTGCTTTGCCATTGATGGGTGAATAAACACAGATTTTCAAAGAATTTCTTGGAGTGCAGTCCGATTTTTGTATCTTCATTACTGGGTAAGCACCTGCTGCCGTACTTGGATTTTGCACCCATTTTTTACGCTATAATTGGAGGGTGGTGCCGCCTGTTGTTTTTTCTTTTATATATATATATATATATATATATATATTTCACCTACACACAATAGCTCATAGTGTATAAATATAATAATCTAGACAATAAGGCAGCTGAATAACAATGCAAACGTGAAATATATTGGCAATATATCGTTACGGTTCATCAAGGATCCTAACCTGTAAGTTAACATACATAAAATACAAAAAACATGTAATATTTTATTGGTGTTTTTCTTTTTTGGAAGACAGATGCTTTGCTGGGAAAAGAAGCTTAGTGATGGGTTCAGAAGGCAGTTCCTACAAAACGTGTCAAATTCATGTTTGAAAATCCATTGCCTGTCGTTCATAGTTCACTGGTTTTGGATGAAATACACAGGAGTCTGGGATGTCTGGGCATCTCATGATTTGGGCTATCAGATTTGCTTTGACATTACAAATAGATCTCCTACGAATGATTAAAGGAACACTAAACTTAGAAATGAACGCTAAAAATAAACAAATAATCTTGCCTACAGTGTTTGTCAGTCTGCAGGATTTTTGCAGTTTATTTCTTGCTGATCTGTTCCATTTTCATCTGGAGAACACCTGATGGACCATGGCTTAACATTTCTGGTCTTCTTTCGCAGACAATAGTAATGCAATCCAGTTGTTTTACAGCCAGGTTTGTGAGGAGGGGGAGGACATAGCTGAATTTCCTAAACACATATAGAAAAAATTAATTAGATTTAATTGTAGTATGAGATAGAATAAGATCAAAATAAATAAACATATTAGAGGAGAAAATTCTGGGATGATCTGTGTTAAATATTCCTTGAAGTTCTTCTTGCGTTTTACATGTAGTTCAGTGGACAATTGAACAACTAATCACATATGTTATAAATTTAACAAAAATTCTACTAACTAATCTGACGTTTTTGGTGATTCAATTCTGACGAATTGAGCAAAACAATGCCTGCCATTTTATAGGAGGGTAAACCCAGCCACTTGGAGGAGTGGCTCATGGCAACAGATCGATAGGACAGCTGTATGGAGATTTGGTGGCAGAGTCAGCCTTTGTTTTGTTGAAGACATCTGCATAACTAGCATAGGAGGGAGGCATGCTGTGCAAACTGGGTGGGATCTGTGGTCTCTGCGCAGGAAGCACAGCAGTCAGGCATTGTTAATCCTAATGAATAATCTGCCCATTGTCCCAGCCTATTACAGGTGCAAGGGATTAATGGATTCAGACACAAAAATCATAAACACGGCCTGTACAATATTATAAATAAATAAGCGCATGTACATGGTCACAATAAAAGAAAAAAAAACTGAGTACAATAGCACTCTCAAAGCACTAAATGCAAAATCTAGATGCCCATATGGCATGGAGATAAGTAATAAATAGAGTAGGTTCCTGCTTTGCCGTAGTGGGTGAGCGCAGATATGTTTTGATCAAAATATATTTGCTAAGAACCTGTTTATTTATCATATCAACTGCAGTATTAGTTTATATATAGATTTAGCATTTAGCGCTTTAAAAGTACTAATGGATTTACCAACACCTAGAATGAGATCTTCTCAGAGTGAATAAGTCCCATCTGGAGGTCGGTCCATGGAAATAGTTATGTACTGAATGCATTCCAGAAGAGGCAATCTATTGATAGATGCCATCACCAAAGACTTCTCCAGGCACACAGTAGTATGCAGTGTCGGGTCACCATGGCCTGATGCAGATAGTTACTTGCCAAACCGGAACCTAAGAAGGCATTTTCAATAAACCGGATGTCACCGCATGACAGGATCAAAGTTATTGGTCATTTTGTAAAGACGGTATTCTTGCCCAAGGTTGTCTCTCAAATTGGCCCTAGGCACTGGAGTTTCCTGCCCTGAGAGGGCATGTCTTAATATAATGGTCCTTGAAACCAAAGTACATACACAGATTGTCACTGTGCTCATGTATAAGTTTGACTCTGTCAAACTGCATGGAGAAGATAAAATAGGTTCTATGGGCCTCTGAAATAAAATGCCAACCCCGGAGCCCTTCTCTCACTTGCTGAAACCTTGATACGCTCTTTGAAGTGGATGTTTATTTGGGTGGCCAGGGTAATCAGGTCATTCAGGGTAGATGGTAAGTCTCGACCTGCCAACTGATCCCTAATGCACTCTGAAAGACCTTCCCAAAAAGCAGCAACCAAGGCCTTGATTTTCCATGACAGTTCAGAGGCAAGGGTGTGTAATTGTGTGGCATTCTGTGCAACAGTGAGATTACCCTGAAATGAAGTGAAAAAGAGAAGAGGCCACAGAAGCAGTGTAATCGAGCTCCTAGAAGACATTGCAGAATAGACAGAAAATCTTGAAGATTGTAGTTCAATATGTCACTTCATTCCTAGAGGGAAGAGACCCAGGCTAGTTCATCTCCAGACCAGAAGGAAACCAGACCGATCAGTATTAAACTGATGGGCCTCCCAACTCAAAGTGAATAGTACACTGGTTCATAACCCACAGCATGACTTTGGATATTCTTCAGGAAACAAGCAGAAGTCGGTACAATGGCAGATGAACGTAGAAGAGCACAACTTTGCATTAAGCTAGTAAACTAGAACCTATTGTTTGGGCACCATCCCACAGGGGAATGTGGCTTAAGTAAAACTGGGTGGCTGGCCATAAATTGGAGAAGACTAGGGTGCGAACACTGGCTGGATGAAACACACATGTGTGCCCTACAGGGAATAAGAGTCACTGCCAGCAAGAAGCAGGCAGACAGAGGAAAGGTAGACCAGTGGGTCTGCACTGCTGAAGCACAGCAGCAGGAAAATGGGTGAGCAATGCAGCCTCCATGCCTTTTGGGGAGAGAGGAATGGTCTCAGACATGGGCAGCCATCCTTACAGTCCAATTTAAAAAATAAATAAAAAAATTATGAAAATTGTCTTGTCTTCCAAAATATTAAGAAATTTCTCTTCCCAGAAAAGCATTTATCATTCATATCGTGTGCATGACCCCTAATATGCATTATATTGGACCAAGTGACTATTTCTTTCCCAAAAAATGTATGCAACATTTGTTCCAAAAATCTATCCAATCAGAGTTGTGTACTTGAACTGTCATATATTGACAAATTCAGCACACAAAAACAAGGACAGGTGCTATTGGTACTTCCAGACTGGTTCTTACACCAGGCATTAATCCTCCTCAATGGACAGCTTCCCATCTCCAACAGAACCAAGTCAGTGTTTCTACCACTCCATCTCTCTCCTTTCCCTTGTGTAAACAGAAGTGTTGCCATGCTGTCTTACAACTAATAAGCCTGTGCGAGAGAAGCCACACAGCATATCAGTTGGTAATGTGTATCCAGCAGCAAATTTCCCGCTGAATGTGTAACCACCAGGAACATTGTGGCTACGCTAAAATTTTTGGATATAAGACTTGCTCACATGGATGTAATATTACCACTTTACAAAGCGTTAGTGCGGCCTTATCTGGAATATGCAGTTCAGTTTTGGGCACCAGTACATAGAAAGGATGCACTGCAGCTGGAAAAAGTACAGAGGAGAGCGGCAAAACTGATAAGGGGAATGGAGGGTCTTAGTTATGAAGAAAGATTAAAAGAATTGAATTTATGTAGTCTTGAGAAGAGATGTCTAAGGGGGGACATGATTAACCTATATAAATATAAAAATGGGCCATATAAAAAATACAGTAAAAAGCTGTTCAATGTAAAATGTGCTCAAAAGAAAGGGGGGCACTACCTCCGATTGGAGAGGAAAAAGTTCTGTCTTCGGAAGCGTCAAAGCTTCTTTACTGTAAGAACTGTAAAGCTCTGGAATAGACTTCCTCAGGACGTGGTCACAGCAGGAACAGTAGACAGTTTAAAAAAAAGGTTTAGACGAATTCTTAAAAGTAAAAAACATTAAGGCCTCATGCACACGGCCAGATCGGCGGCTTGGATGAGGACCCATTCACTTCAATGGGGCCGCAAAAGATGCGGACAGCACTTCGTGTGCTGTCCGCATCCGTTGCTCCGTTCCGTGGCCCCACCCAAAAAATATAGCATATCCTATTCTTGTCCATTTTGCGGACAAGAATTGGCATTTCTACAATGGGCCGTCCGTTCCGCAAATTGCGGAAGGCACACGGACGGCTTCTGTTTTTTGCAGATATGCTGTTTGCGGACCGCAAAAAACGGCACGGTTGTGTGCATGTAGCCTAATGCTTATGAAAACATGTAGAAATCTGAGTCTCAATTCCTTCTGGGATTCACATCCTCACCTATCCCTTGGTTGAACTTGATGGACGTATGTCTTTTTTTTTAAACGTATTAACTATGTAACATGGTGCACATGATAAATTTGGTGGTGTAATACTTCGCAACAAGGTATCAGAAGGTGCTTCAGAAGGTGCTATCCATGTGAAGACAAGTGGCTGTGCATTTTAGCCATTCTTATGTGCCTAAGAAGGCCCTCCTGGACTAGTAACGACAGAAAGATCTGCCTTTGCACTGCTTAATATACTAGTTTCCAACTCTTCCCTCTTGCATATTCTGGAGTGTTTGCTCGATCAGTGTAAAGCAGTCAATGATTACATCATGCAGCAGACCACCACAGCAGGGATCATGTGTTATTTTAAGCTTAGGCAGTGGCAGCTCATCAGGGAAGCATGTTGCCTTCTCAGGCCCTCCAAAGAGGCCACCAGATTAGCACCAGCAGCATTAACCATGTCATCAACCTGATACTGATATTAGAGCAAATGCTTACGCTGATGCAACAAGTGAAGAAGAACTGCTTACACATCTTGCTCGCCTGACATCATGGACTTTTGGCAAGGCAGATTGGAACAGTGGTTGGAACTGGCCAAGTCTTCTATGTGAACTATTTATAAGCTTCAGCTGGAGGTGTCTGAACCTCCTCGTGGATCCATGCCTTTATTCATTTTGACAAAAGTGATGTTTTGTAGACTGGCAGAAGACAACTTTGGGTGTGATGACGCCACCTGCCACACTGGAAACCCTCTCTGAGATGACACTGGAGGCTGGACAAGACAGTACAAACTGAGCAGATTGAGCCAGTTATGACCACTGTTTTAATCTCCCTGCCATAGCATCTATAGGGTCAGGGAATGTGGTATCCACCAGATTTTTTTAAGCCTGGCACTCCACATGGAGAAACTTCTCCATCGTGTTGATGATACTGAACTGGTTGCTGCTGCAGCTTTTTCTGCATGTGGTATTGGAGATGTTGGGAGGTTGGTGACTTGGTGGAAAGTAGAGAGGAGCCTCCTGGTGAGACACAAAGATGGCCAAAGCTGCTGGAAACACATAGACAGTCAGTTATTGTACTAAAGCAATTTGGCCACCCTTTTGGCAACAGGAAAACATTCCTCCTTTTTGTTTTAATAATGAGAGTCTAAAAGCATGACTATCCAGTAATCTTCACATTGCTTGATGATAAAGATACTCCTGTCAGTATGTAAGGAAGTATACAGCATTGCCATGCTCACCAGTTTGCCCAAGGACCCAGTTCTTTATGGCTCAACTTACCACTGAGAGGATTGGCCATCATGGCCAGTGTTGTCATCATCATCATTATTTTAATTCTCCTGCACAAGCAACTCCTCCTCCTGTCCATCCTCCTCCATGGGAATTTCTCCATGTGAATGCCTAAGCTGTTCGTCTACCATCATATCTTGTTGGATGAGCACGAGTATTTACTGTAATATAAATATCAAGGGGATGACATGGTTCATGCCACAGTTGTCCTTACTGGCAAATCTGATGGCCTCTTCAAAGAGCCTGAGTATGTGACACATGTCTCTGATGAGCTGCCACTGCCTGACTTCAAAATAACATATGCTCCCTGCTGAGGTGGTCTGGTGCATGACAAAGTCATTTACCGTTTTACGCTGTTTAAACAGATAATCTAGCCTACGTAAGGCAAAATTCTAGCAAATTTGAATGTTGTGGATAAAGTGGTGCAATTACAGACCATTATGTCACTTCAAATCCAGGAGGGAGTTTCTTGCTACATAAGAATGGACATAGCCAGCACCCTCTGCAAGCCACGGTACTTTTTGAATGCACCATTAAATTTATCACACGCGCATGTGTTATTCCCCAAATGAAATGTGTTTACCATACTCCTGCCATTGTCGCTGAACCGCCTTGTTGAAGTTGGAGGAGAGACATGGAAGATCTCCCCTTGGGAGATGTTTTCTGCTTGATATACATTAGCAACTTATTTTCTGTGTGATTACTGTCGCCCAGGGCTGATAAGTTCTGACACAACATGGAAATGCTTCACTTTATATATATGATTGGAGAGAGGGTAAATGGAAGCAATACTCTGTCCTGTTTCTGTTGGAGATGGGAAGATTTTTATAGAGGAGGCAAATAAGCTCCTGATGTGGGAAATAGATTGACAGAAACATGGAGGTGTCAATAAGAACTGGCCTACTGATGAGGTGTTGTATAAAAGACATGTACCGTGCCTGCCCATATCAGCTGCTCCAGGTGTCTATGCTGGTGTGCACACTGCCAGCAACTTGGTCAGTTGAGAGTCAAGCTTGCATACCATCAGATTGTTGGGCATGTAGAATTGTTTTGATGGATGACGATTGAACAGAATAGGAGGAGGAATAGTCAGGAGAGGCAGTAACTGATGATGACTGCTACAAAGCCTGACTGCTACAAAGGGGACCAAGAGATGGAGAAAACTCTTACTTAGTTAGCTGGCAGCCAGTTCCATTTTACTTCATGTGTTACAATGCAGCTTTGGTGCCTATGTTTGTGTTTAAATATCCTGAAGATCTTCCATATTGTGATGCAGCCACTATGGAGTAAAACTGCCACATGGGAGGTACTCACACAGCCACAGAGCTTGTAGCAGCTGAGCTTTGCTGAGCCAGGGTCCACAGTATCAGTGGCATCAACAGTTCCCAAGCTGACCATAATAGAAACAGTACTGACCTTGGCTATTTTTGGGAGGTTCTGGTCATATATTGCCTCTTCCCATTATTGCCATCACTGTGGCCACCACCCTCGTATTCTGATGTCACCTCCTCCTACTCAGCACCCCGATCTGGCTTCCAGGTTCCATCTAACACACAATCATCATCATCATCATAGTTCTCATCCACTTTTATCAGACTATGACAAGGATCAGCAACCTTTGGCACTTCAGCTGTTCTGTTACTGCAGTAAAATGCTTTTGCTATAACACTGAACAGTTTTTTGTAGTATTATGCAATGCATACAATAACACGGGTATAATAATAATGTTATTGCAGTAAAATGTGTCTGCTGTAACACTGAATATTATTGTGTTACATAGTTTATACGGTTTAAAAAAACATTAGTCCATCAAGTTCAACCAAGGGATAGGTGGGGACGCGAATCCCAGAAGGAAATGAAACTAAGATTTTTACACATTTTCATAAGCATTAATGTTGTTTACTTTTAAGAATTCATCTAAACCTTTTTTTAAATTGTCCACTGTTCCTGCTGTGACCACATCCTGAAAAAGTCTATTCCACAGATTGACCGTAAATAAGCTTTGACGCTTCTGGAGACTGAACTTTTTCTTCTCCAGTCAGAGGCAGTGCCCCCTTGTCTTTTGAGCGCATTTTACATGGAACAGTTTTTTAATCGTATTTTTTGTATGGCCCATTTATATATTTGTATAGGTTAATCATGTCCCCCCTTAGACATCTCTTCTCAATACTAAATAAATTCAATTATTTTAATCTTTCTTCATAACTAAGACCATCCATGCCCCTTATCAGTTTAGTCACTCTCCTCTGCACTTTTTACAGCTGCAGAGCATCCTTTTTTTTGTACTGGTGCACAGAACTAAACTGCACATTCCAGATAAGGCCACACCAACGCTTTGTAAAGTGGTAATATTACATCCCTGTCCCGCAAGTCCAATGCCTTGTTTAATGCATGACAATATCCTGGTGGCCTTAGAAGCAGCTGATCGACATTGTATGCTGTTATTCAATCTATGATCTACAAGGACCCCAAATCCTTCTCTATTAGTGACTCCCCCAGTGTTACATCCCCTATGACATATGTAATACTCCAGAGTGGCATTACCACCTCTTTTGTACCCCCACTATCTTTGTTGGTGTATCATGTGTCATCTTATTTATATTTATTTCCATTTCCTACAAAACTTGTATGTGTTTCCTAATTTTACTACTGTTAACATGTAATGTGCCTGGTTCACCAGCAGGTGGCGGAAATCTGTGCAGAGCTATGTTAGAATGGAACCTTCCTTCCATTCTATTCTCCTTTCTAGAGAGGGAGGAGTTTTGCTAGAGTAAGCTAGTTCAGAGTAGACCCTGTATGGGGAAGCAACCAGCCCTCATCCCTCTTGAACAGGCCCTGCCTGTGAGTTTTACATGGTTGCATGTCCCCTCCTGGGCTTGAATTGCCTATATCCAAGCTAAGTGAGCTTGAAGTCAGGAAGAAGTTCCAAGGACTAAAGGTAAAGATAAAGTAAGAGACATACTACAGCTAAGCTAAGTTCCAGCAGAAGAGAAAAAGTTTCTATTTAACCCAGCTAACATAGCAGAGCTGAGAAAGCTATAGCGTAGCAGAGCTGAGATTTTTGCAGAAGTGTTTGCCTGTCATAAGTTAAGCCAATACCTGCTGATGACCAAGATAAAGTCTGGAAACTGTTTGGATTAACATTTATTAAAGTGAAGCTATGTTCAATGTTAATGCAAAGTCTGGACTCCATTTATTCCACTTATTCGCTACCCAAGTTCAACACCCCTTTTTGCACTGCGTCGGACCACCACGTCTGGGCTCCAAGGATATCAAGGTAGTATCACCGTGACATGTGCATACAACACCTTCAGAGAGATTGTAGGCCACTCTACACCACTCTGACAATCCTACATCTGGGTACCAACACTACCATCTACAAAGGGGACTCCATGTCCTCGTTGCTTAACTGCACCTGGCGTCACAACTACTTGCTCTATAAGAGGGACATATTTCGTAGAAACCTCCTAAGGGGCAAGGTATACCCCAGACGCAGAAGAGTGGTCCGCTGCACATATGAAGCACAGAGATTATTACTACCAAGATGCATAACTTTACATTTATCCACATTGAACCTCATTTGCCAAGTTGATACCCAAGTCAGCTTGTAGTTTATGGACATCTTCCATAGACTGTACAGTACTACATAGCTTAGTGTCATCTGCAAAAATAGAAATGGTGCTATTAATCCTGTCCTTAATATCATTAATAAATAAATTAAATAATAGAGGACCCAGCACTGAACCTTGGGGTACACCACTTATAACCCTGGACCATTCTGAATAGGAATAATTGACCACAACTCTCTGGACACGGTCCTTCAGCCAGTTTTCAATCCAATTACAAACTATACTGTACTTTCCAAGCCTATAGACCTTACTTTACCTATTAAACGTCTATGAGAAACACTATCAAAAGCATTAGCAAAATCCAGAAACACTACATCCACAGCCGCCCCTCTGTCCAGGCTTCTACTCACCTTCTTATAAAAACAAATCAGGTTAGTCTAACTTCTGTCCTTGGTAAACCCATTTTGGTTATCACTTATAATATTATTTACAGTCACATACTCCTGTATATAGTCCCTTAAGAGTCCTTAAAACATTTTTCCCACAACAGAAGTTAAACTAACTGGTTTATAATTACCTGTGGAGGACCTAGATCCTTTTTTGAATATGGGCACCACATTTGCCTTGCGCCAATCACTTGGCACTGTACCAGTACCTAGAGAATCTTTAGAAATTATAAACAGGGGCATAGCAATGACTGAACTGAGCTCTTTAAGGACTCTTGGGTGTAATCTATCTGAACTCAGAGCCTTGTTCACATTTACCTTATTTAAATTATCTTGGACCATAACTATAGTTAGTCAATTGAGTATATTACTGGATGTATAAACAGCCCCAGCACCACAAATATCAGCTCCTTTCTCTTCTTTTGTATAAACAGAGCAAATTTTTTTTGGGTAACTGTATTTTTCTTATCTTCAGTGACCAGTCCCTTTTTACCATTATTTAGGGTTCCTACCTGCTCAGACCTTGTTTTTTTAGCATTTATATATTTAAAGATTTTTGGGGGATTTGTTTTGCTCTCGTTTGCCACATGCTGTTTTGTATTTTTGCTAATTATATCTCATTTTTACAGATTTTATTAAGCCCTTTGTAAATTTCAAGTGCTACAGCTGACCCCATTTTTAAATGCCCTTTTTCTGTGTTTTATCTCCCTTTTTACAGTACCTATAATCCATGGGGGTTTAATTTTAGCCATTTATACTTGTTTTTATCTTGCAGTAATATATAGCACGGTCATTCGGTCAATACACGCAAATATATTTGTATTTTGCCAGTAATACACGACAAACTGGGCTGTAAAATATCTTGCTGCACCGTGAATGTCAATTAGGCCCTAATTTTTTTTCTATTTTTACACAAAAGGCTTTTCAACAGATAAGTACAACCATGAACGGCAAATATATTTGTATTTCGCCACTAATACACGGCAAACTGGGCGGTAAAATATCTCACTGCACCTCTGAACGGCAATTAGGCCATCATTTTTTTCTATTTTTACACAAAAGGTTTTTCAACAGATAAGTATAACTTTGAACGGTGAATATATTTGTATTTCGCCACTAATACACGGCAAACTGGGTTGTAAAATATCTCACTGCACAGCTGAGCGGCAAAGATATTTTTCCTTTTTCCACTAATACACGCAAAAAAGGGCTTTAAACCAGAGCAGCAAACATATTTTACTTTTGCCACTAATACACGACAAAAAGGGCTATAATTTCTACACTCCACCACACAATGGCAATAAGCCCTTTTTTCCCACTAATACAAACAAATAAATGCTTTAGAACATATAAATGCACCGCACAAGGGCAAATAAAACGTAGAAATATTTCCTTGTAATGAACCCTGTTAATGCCTGTATCAAACAGCACTTGCACCCTAATAAGAACGGTTTGCTGGAATTACAAAGCTGTATAATGGCAATTTGTATCGCCAGTCAGTGAAGCAAAGTATAATTGGATTGTTCCTATTAACCAGGCTGTCACCTCCCCGAATTAACCCTGTTCAACAGAAATGCTGTGGAATGATTCCTTCCTATCCTTTCCCTACAACTTGAATAATCTTTCCCTGCACTTGTAAATCTTTTTTTTTTAGCACAATGATGACTTTTCTATCACTGTCCCTAGCGCCTGCAGACATGTCTCTCCCTGCACTAAGTACACTGGTGAATGGCGGAATCTAAGATAGCTGCTGTACGGCTGTGACACCACAGGGCTGGCTGGCTGCTGATTTGCTGCATGCATGTCAGTGTGGGTGATCCCGCCTTCCCAGACTTCCTTTCTCCATGTCCTCACACGTGCAGCAGCCATATTAAGAAAAATGTGATTCGTTACTACAAAGCACAAGGAAATTCGCATTCGGTGTGAATTACATTTTTCATGAAATTCGTAACGAATTACACTTCATCGGCTTCTATTCGCTCATCTCTAATAGGTATAATAATGGCAATATTACAGTAAAGTGTGTTTGCTGTAGCAATGAACAGTAACTTGTAGTAATAGTAATGTAGTAATAACATTGGTATAATAATTGTGTTTCTGCAGTAAAATGTTTTTGCTAAAACACAATATACTGTACAATTGTACAATGCATTCAATTACTTGGGTATAATAATAGTGTCATTGCAGTAAAGTGCTTTTGCTGCAACTGCCTGTTACATGTTTAATAACACGGGTATAAAAATAACTACCCATTACTTTGCAGTAATATGAGTTCAGTAACACAAGTATAATAATTATATTACTGTAGTAAAATGCTTTAGCTGTAACTACCCATTATCTTGCAGTAAAATACAATGTGTTTAGTAATGTGGGTATAATAATGGTGGTATTGCAGTAAAATGGGTTTGCTGTAACACTGAACAGTATCTGCAGTAATATCCAACACCGTTCAATAACACTGGTATGGCATTATTGCAGTAAAATGTGTTTGCTTATAATACTGAAAGTTATTTTGCAATAATATACAACATATTCGATAACACAGGTATAAAAACGGTGTTATTGCAGTAATATCTCACAGTAAGCTAAAACACGTTCAATAACATGAATATAATAATGGCGTTATTGCAGTAAAATGTGTTTGCTGTAACCCTGAATGGTATCTTCTAGTAAATTTCAATGTGTTCAGTAACATGGGTATAATACTCTAAAATGCCCTAAAATGCCCACTGGTAAATAGAAACTCTTTTTTTAGGAAACAAAGGGGGCAGTTTCCCATTGTGTGCAGCAGAATTAATTTTAAGCTTTCCCTGATAAAACTCTAAAATCTATCCAATTCTATTAATTATCTCCCAAAAATGGCCCTATAGCATACCTAGTAACTGGTCTTGTATCTGCAATTTTTTGGGTGGACGCTGCCATAAAACATCCTTGCACAAGCCTAGCTGGGAACAGAATGGTGTTTCTGTCCACCTGTGAGCCAATCAGTGCAAGCCTTCATCCCACTTCCTCCCAGTGTCATGTGACCCTTCATTTTCTTCCTCCCTCCTCTTTTCCATTGCTAGTTTATACAGTAAAATGGCGCTGGACACCGTTTTTACGCAATTTGTCTGAAAAAAAAATCTGAAAACTCTGGATTCATTTGGCAAATGATTTTTGTGAAATTTCTAATAAATCTGATTTGTTTAAAATCCATTCACTCATCTCTATTCTAAGCACTATTTTATATTAATGCCAACATTCTCTATTCATTAACACTAACAAAAAACTAAATAAAAGCAGAGTAAAGAAAAGGATGGGAGGAGGGTATCTCCAAAATCTTGAATACATCTACCTAACCAAAAAATTAAACTAGACTTGATTTCTGGTGCTACTCCAAATTGGACATGCATCGGGAAAGGAAAGGCCTCCTTGAATACAGCAAAGGCCTTTGATTTTATTTGATTTATTGGAATCATGTTACCTACATCAGCTCTAAATAAAATTTTGCTTTCACTTTAATTTTTGCTCACAATGGCGGGCTGTATCTCAACCCTCAGACCAATGTCCTAGTCAATTAAATAAGCAGGACTCTGCTGTCATTGGGGTTCAAAAGTTTTGGCTATATACAGATGACCTTGGTTTTTTTTTATCCCATATGGAGTCATGTCTACTCCAAGATTTTGAGCTGATACACATTTCTGTCATCTATTCATAATTGAAAATTATCAGGACTAAAACTGTCTTGCATTTTCCTGAAGCAATGGAATTTGGAGAATTATCTACAATCAGTAAATTTAAATATTCCCGGATTTTCATTAATAAGACTCCCCATTAGGTCTTCTAATTCAAATCATGGTATACCCACCCTCATTCAGTTGCACAATAAATCTAAATATTAAATCATGCCTTCTTCATATTAGAAATAAATAAATCTTTTTTTTTATTTATTAATCGCTTCACCTCCCAAAAAAAGTCAAAAAGTGATACACACTTCAAAATGGTATCAGCAAAAACTACAGACCATCCAGGAAAAAATGAATTCTCCCACAGCTCCGTAGACATAAGTTATGAAGGTCAGAATAAGGCAACGAAAACAAACATATGGTATATATTTTCTTTCCAAAGTTATTTCATTTTTCAGTAGTAAAACACAAGAAAAACTATATAAATGTGGTATTGTTGCAATCGTACCGGCCCAGAGAAAGAAGGGCATTGGTCAGTTTTATCACATAGGGAGCACCATAAAAGCAAAACAAAAACTATATTTCTTTTCCCCAATTCTACACCATTTGGAGGGCATTTTTAGGCCTAATTGTACTCCCTCCTGCATAAGCTCTCATTACAGGTATGACAGTGATGTAAAAACGACAGAGGATTTACATGCTGCCATATAACAGGGACAAAGTCCATAACCCAGGATGTGATGGGACAATCTTCCCTCCAATATAAGGTCCAGACTCAGCATTTCTAACAAAAGCTGATGCGACTTGAAGGTAAAATATATATATTATTTTTTTTGGTTCATACTGAATCATTATCACTAAGTACATAAATGGAGGAGAGATTGGCACTATGCAAAAGGGATACAGAGAAATCCGCTGGGGGTGGTGCCAAAAATACATATGCATAATCTATCTGGTAGCGTAATACTAAACTGCCTGTATACCAAATCAGTCCAATAATTCATACATATACCACTAGAAAACATAAAGAATTGGCTGTAAAATATTCTACACATAAAGTCAAATAGCCAAGCTTTGTAAGGTAAAGTGCAATAAAATTCACTGGTACTAAATTCTACTTTACAGATGCTTCCACGAAGAAGCCTATATACAACAAATAATCACAGAATATATACATATCAATTGAGCATACCTTGTGACATCCTGGGTGTAAGAAGCAGCACCACCCCAAACGTAGAGCACCTTGATGTGTGTTTCACCTCTGTCCAGGGGTCTGAAAGTGAGTGGTATCGACAGGATTAGACTGGGATCCAGGGGTGGGGATGTCAAACGGGCCATCTTATGGAAAGAGAGTAAATGGATAATGATGTTGGATACAATGATACCTAGGGGTTTAAATGAGTCTGTTAGCTTCATTATGGAAGCTCTCATTAGTACCGGAGGACCGAGAAGCGGTGAAGGCTCTGTACTTACTGCTTCCCATCGGGTAACAGCAAAGCCATGGCAGGAAGAAGACATAGCACGCTGGAGGAGCGGCAGCTTCCGGAGCAGGAGAGGTGAGTGTTTTTTATTTTATTTGATATGCTCTGTGGCATGGGGGCTGATATGAAACAATGGGGTCTGAAATGAGAGGCAATGGGTGGGCTGATATGAGGAATGGGGGGCTCATTTGAGGTCTGATTGGAGTGGCTTATTAATATTGGGTGACTGATTGGGGCTGTAAGCTGAGGTCTGATTAACATTGGGGGTCTGATTGCTGGTCTAATAAAAATATTTTTTTCTTATTGTCCTCCTCTAAAACTTAGGTGTGTCTTATGGACTGCTGTGTCTTTTAGGGTGAAAAATACGGTATATAATTAAGGACTCTGAATATGATTTTGTATAAATCTGTAAGGTTACGTATAAATCTGTAAGTGTCAGCATTCCCATTAAACATGGAGAGTTGAGTTCAATCAGGTCTATGTGTCTAGAGAAAACTTATATCTTGCTCCATGATAACAACTAGAGGTAAACCAAAATGTAAAAAGTAAGAACTTATTTACTGTTTAACAACCATACCTATTTCTATGCATTCATCAGTATCTTTTGTAGCCAATTGCTACCTGAATGTGTTTTTTTTATCTTTGCAGTAGTGGTATAGTTGGGAATACTAATGCTATATTCACAGGTAGAACGAAATTCACACGGAGTTCGTTAGGGCATTTATATAAATGGAGTTTCACATAAATTATAATTAGAATGAAAGGGTATATAATTATAATAAAAGAGTATTTCAATGTTCAGAAAAGTTTTCTACAACGTTTAGCAAGATCATCTGCAATTATTCATCAGCTGATTCCATTCAGGCCAGAACATTTGGCAACACATCAGTTATAAAGCTCCTGAATCTCCAAATTATTACCTTGATTAAAACAACATTTCTTGTTGCAAAAAAAAGTGAAACAATAGAATAGAACATGTTATCCCAATTTGAAAGCAGAAAAAGATCCGATTGGTGATGATTATCGAGAGCATGATTGCATTCTGATGAGAAAGGAAAAATTGGATACATTGTAATAAATGCAATCTAATTATTAGACTTTTGCCTAAGGAGGTTTTCCAATCTTCTTCGTGGGGTGAATATGATTGAAAAATTCATCATGTTCCTTTTTGACCATTTTTTTTTCTCTGTGTGGTTATGAATTACCAAACTGTGACCGAAAAATGATTTTAAAAAAAGTTTAAAATAGTTCCTTATCCCTAGTGCTTTTAGCATTTTTCATGCAACAAGTATGTTTCCTGTTATCGAATTCTCAAAACCTTTAAAAATACAGATTTGTGTTCAACCATTCACCAGCTAGTTAACAAAATGTATTTATTAATGTGGTTGTCTCATGAAGAGACTGTCAGACCATATGCCCTATATACCCACAGCATCTTTTATTTTGCCTTCCACGTATTACAAGGAAGATCATTAATTGGAATGATTAGCACATATGCCATTTTCCCTGCAATGCCTTATACTGGGGAAATGTCTAGCTTGTCTCAGATTTCCCTTTAGTTTATGACTTGGGCGATTTATCCAGACCAGTGATCTCCAAACTTTAGCTCCCCAGCTTAAAGATAAGCAAATTGATTATATGGAATTCGAATGCATCTCGCATTTCCCAAAAAGTTTGGATTCTAGGTAACCCAATTATTTTGTAACTCATTTCAGGCAAATAATAGAGAGATCACAGTATGGTACTTGGGGTTTGTGGGTAATAAATATGTATTGTCTGGGAGGTACTTTTTCTCATTTTGGAGAGTGCCTAGTATTTATAGTATGTGTGTGTACTATTGTAGGCCAGGCAACACTCTTCTGGTTTTGGGTAAACATTTTTAAACTAGCTTTCTTCAGCCTATCTGATGCCGACAGATGTGCTAATTGTCATTTTTTTTCCAAAAAGGACTTACTCCCATGTAAAATAATGGATCTCTGACCGAACTGACAAAAACGGACACAATCTGATCATATCTGATGCTCAAAAAACAAGACAGAACAGTTATATCTGTGTTGGACACTGTTTGTGGCTTTCAGTTAAAAATACTAGACAAAATCAGAATTTTTCTTCCAGTACAAAAACAGGATTTCAAACCGAAACTGAATGGACTCCATTGTAGTCAATGAAGTCTGTTTAGCTTCGTTTGGGTCAGTTATGTGTCCTATCTGACAGTTCTTTTTTTTCTTTGTTCTGCTCCTCTAATAGAGAAGAACAATGGAAGAAAGTGAGGATTTGAACTCAGTCATAGAAATTTAATTCTTTCTGATTCCAGATGATGTTAGAAATGTTAATTTGCATATATTATTCAAGAAGAGCATTGCCTAGCCTACAATAGTCATCTTGTATATTAACTGTTCTCCATAGTAGAAATAGTACCCACCAAAAGGTCTCCTTTCCAAAAGGAAAAGAAAATGAGTGTTGCATCCCAGTGTTTCTGGGTAACTGCCCTTTAACAGAGCTGAGCAAAGAAAATGTGCTTGACTGCCTGAGAGGCTTTGGTTGGAGTACTATATTTCCTCATGGAGGCACCGAGTATACATGAGGTGTATTGTAAGCCAGTCAATGCTCCTCTGGGTTTCTGGGGAAAATATATGAAAATTAGCACATCTTAGGGTGCATTCACGTCACAGTTTTGTTTTCCATTCTTTTGATCTGTCAGAAGAATAGAAAAAAAAATCCATTATATTGAGTATTGGTTGTTCTCAGTTTGCACTAAAAATATCTGTTCCGTCCTCTTTTGAGCATCAGTTATTATCTGTTTGCATCAGTTTTGTTAGTTCCATCAGAGATCATTATTTTATATGGGAGAAAAAGTCCTGTAAGGAGTACGTTTTTCTCCCATCTAAAATAATGGATCTCTTACGGAACTGACAAAAACGGATGCATAAGAAATTGAAACAAAATGGGGATGTGAATGCATCCTTACATCTGGCGGCATCAGATAGGCTTAGGAAATCTAATTTGAATGTATTGAAGTGTATTGCCCCAATGTGTGTTTAGCATGGAAGAGGGGGTGATCACGGAGAGGCGGATCTACCTGTCCACAGCCAACGTGGACAAGTTCAATTTCATTAAAATGAACCAGGCTTGGATCCCACTGGACTTTTCTATACTTTGGTCAGATTAGAGAGGTACACCAGCCACACCCAGCCATTATTATACTCTAGCACACTTTGTGCATTCTCTTTGTTATTTCCCAATGTTTTGGGGCCTCCAAAAACAAAAAAGTAAGAAAAAAAAGCAACAAAAAAATGTTGGCTAGTTCCTCTGCTTCTTCCGCCTGCACAGCCACGTCTGCGTCTTGCGCCTTCAATGCCACATCTGCCTTCTTCTCCACTTCCTTTCCTGATTTAAGATTAATATGTGTTATATTGGCAGAGCAGAGAAGTATACCGTCCGCTCCCCAAAAATTTCTATAGGTAACACACAGAATTAAAGAAAAGAAAACCACAAACACAGTGTTGGCTTCCATCTCCATCTACACCACTACGTCTACAGCCTCTTCAACTTCCTACTCCACTTGGACCGCTGCCTACTGTTTCAAGATTATTATTTTTTATTTGCATGCATTTTATGTTAAGTCATTTCCCTATCCACATTTGTTTGCAGGGCAATTGTAATGCTATTACCACTATGTTGGTTTCTTTTGCAGCCCTCTAGCCCTTTCTATTACTTTTTACAGCCATTTTTCAGCCCCAAATTTCGGGTCCTCATTGACTTCAATGACGTTTAGTGTTCATGGTCAAGTTTAGGCCGAACCTGTCGAGCCCGATCTGCTCATCACTAGTCATGACTAAAGTAGTTGTATGAGTTATGGAAAAAGACAGGGATTAGTTTTTGTTTACAGGCTACAGCAGTGGCATGGACATATTCTCACATGATGCTACAACCAGTCTCTGGCTTTAGTGTTATATGGTATGAGACCACTAAGGTTAATGATTGGCTACAAGGGTCACGTGTGTGTACAGGTACACCACTGCTGCAGCTAGGAAAACAAAGACCAGATGGAGACAGAGGAAGAGAGGCTGTTGGAATTGATAGGGGTCCAATGGGGGAGTATGAGTTTTTTCCCCCAGTGTGAAACATTGAATGTACAAAAGTGGAGGTACAACCATTTACTGTAGTGTTAATTGAGGAACTAAAGACTGAGACAAGGATGGTGTAATTCAACTTTTACTGAATGTTGCTCCTAGTAACAATTCCATCAAATTTATAAAATAGTCCTTTGTACTTCCCAGTGTAAAATACAGTCTCATGCATACAGGGGTAGGGAAATGTAAGTCCTCAGAAGAACAACAGGCTCTTGTCCTAAATATATATACAAGAAAGCTACTGCTTCAGACTAGGCTTTGAAGAAATAAAAGTCTTTGGCTGGTAATAACTCTCGCCTGATCCTAACCTGACTTGAAGGTGGTTTGCTAAGTCCTTGAACTTCTATTTTCCAGTGTTTTCTGACAGATGGCCTATCTGTCCTCGGGGTTTAAACTGGAAGGTGTGGATGCTGGAAGCTGTGTCCTAGACCTGCTTGCAAAGATGCCTGTGAAGCCCTTAAGTATGGCCGTGTGCTATCCTTTGACTTTAAGACAATATCAAAATCTCCTTGAATACTTGCTTTAGTAGCTGGACACTGGTCACCCCGGAAGAGTGTGATGTAGAAGTGGACTTCTCTCCTCTGGGTGGAATCTTGTGGCTTTAACCCTGGACTGTGGAACCAACAGGGAGAGAGCAAAGTGGCAAGAGGCCTCCCTCCAGCAAGCAGCTACTTCATGGCTGCATACTGACTAAAACTTGTCCAGACTGGAACTAACCTGGAACTGACTAACTTGGGCCTGAGCTAAGCTATATATACACTGTAACACTGCCCTATCTTGTGGAGAAACTAGTGTAGTGCACCCCAACGAGGCCTGTGTAAAGGATCTTACATGTAAAAAATCACATTGTGACATGGGAGAATATGACATGAGATGAAATACAGCATACAGGCATAATACAAGACATTAAGACACAATAAAAACAAGTTTGCGGTTCCCACGGTCACGTAGTGGGACACTGCACATGTCTAGTTGCCTACATATTATTTATTTGAATTTCTGCAACTTTCGTACTCCTCCTTGGCAAAAAATACTCAAAAATGCTAAAATGAGTATTTTATTCTTCTGAAAAAATTATAGTGCAACCTCAGCTGCCAGCACCCCAGCCAATGAACTGTTTTGACTACATATTCCCAGATAAGTAGCGCAAGATGTCCAACATTCAAAAAAGACACTTTTGTGTTACTCACAAGCGGTTATGTTCCATGCTGCTCATCTCAAGAAAGGTGAAGGACACATCTGTGAATGCCTGAGTGAAAAATTGCTGACTAAATCAACCGTTGACCGTCTATTAAAGCATAATAGGAGTCAATTTGTAGGTGAGGGTCAGTAATACAACCATTCAGACTGTGACTTTCCATCACAATGCTTCTCAGTGAGTTTCCATGTAATTCTGAGTATTGTGTATTATTCTATTCGTATTTTTTTTATAAAATGGACATTTATTTACCACTTGTGCTGTGCTAAAGGTTTTTATTCTCATCCCCAAAAAATCCTTACATGCATTTTCAGCATCAAATAGCATGAAAAGGGTACTTTTAGTGAAGAATACAAATCATTATGTGCCTCCGATGTCACATGTAGCCTTAGATGCTAAGCAACCACATGATACCAATGCATAGCAGTAAATATGTAAATACACCTATGCTTGCAAAACACGTCTCCCATGTTGCTAGGAAACCTCATAAGGCTAAGTAGATAGCAAATAATATCCATACCGGCATCTAAGAATCAGCAGACTGCCCGCATAGAACTCACAGGATAGATACTGGTGTCATTTGTGCCATGCAAAATAAATAGCCTAATCTTCCCCAGTGTGAAACATTGAATGTACAAAAGTCCTGGTTCTGAGCATGAAAATTGGCCACATTCTCAACAACATCTTTAAAAAAATATGAAGCATTTATCAAGTAGCACAGACATGACTGTGGAAGCAATAAATACATCCCTCTATTCCTACATACAATATATTCTACAAACAGATTGCATGCATTATTTCCAAGCATGGTCACATTTTGCAGATCAGCTTTCATCTCAATTCTTTCAGCTGTGCCCTTATCACACAAAACTCTGCATGAAAATTATATTATTTAGGACTGTGGGAGAAAGATAATAAATCTAGTTTAGCAAGATGCATAGGGACTGTTCAGCCTATCTGTTATGGAACTAAAGCTGCTTTAAAAGCTATAAAAAACGAAGAACTATTAGTTCAATTAAAATCGTATTACAAGTTCAATCATTTATTTATTGCAATTCACTCAGTTTGAGTGATCACAGGCCATGTACTGTACAAGGTTCCTAGTGATCTCATGAAATATAGAGTATGTTCATCTAATTATGTTCTTGTGTTCAGTAGGTAACTTCATGATCATGCAGTATATAACTCTTTGTGCATGGTGTCTTTTTATTGATGAAGGTCAAATGGATTTACTTGTACCACACTTCACTGGTGTTGGCCAGACCCAAGGTGTGGAGTCCAATGGACTTCTTTAGTATTCATCAGCGACTTCTGCAAGATAGTGTTCAAATTTGCTGCAGATGACAACATCTTCACTAGTTGGCAACTATCAGAAGAGCAAAGATCAGGAACAATAGTCAGAGAATGATGTATGGAGTCCACAAGTGGTTTGAGCAAGGCAATGGAATGAGAAGTTAATAGATGGAAGATTCTATATGCATAGAACAACAGGTACCCATAAAAAGCACAAATTTTAATAGCCCGATTGAAACAGGGCAGAGACTGATAATGTTATACCATCTTGACTTACATACGTGGCAATTTTAAGCTTAATTTCAAAGAGCATGTAAATAGGCTAAGGGTTGGACTGGCTTTGCAGAGTACCAGAGGATCTCCAGGTGGGCCCAGGCTCTGATATAGTAATGGAGTCCAAAAATCCCAGAGAAACAAAAACAAAAAACATTTGGCTGCCTTTGGAGCCAATCGCTCTCCACTGGAGTTCATTTCTTTGATTCAATATGTATTAAACTTTATTGATGACATAGGGCCTTGAGAATAATTTTCTCTGGTAAGGCCTAGCAACCCCAGTCGGATACTGAGCAAGCTACTGTCAAATACTTCTGGCAGAAACCTATCTCAGCTAAGAACATAAGGATTGGGCATGGAAAATTCAACATGCCTAATCATTCTTTCTCCTGATCTTTCGAGGGAGAGCTGGGACACCTCCATATAGTTAAGATAGTTGTCTGGCCCTGTCAAAAATGATAGGATTGAACAGTGTTAATCTAATGTGTAAAGGGCACCATAACAGACAAATACAATGTTTTTGTAGCAAAGTAACTACCGATGATTGAATAAACATCTCTGACAGTAACCATGTGAAAATAACATATTTGACTGCTGAAAGAATGTAATTCAAATAGGACATACAATGCTACAAAACAGTATACAGTATGACAGTATACTGTATTAGAAGGTAAACCATTTAAAATTATAATTTGATATGTCACAGATAGAGGTTAGTAGATCAGATTAGTGAGGTATGTAATCTGAAATCTTCACTGGTCAGAGATTTCTATGACTGCATATCTGACACAACATTCAAAGCACACTTTTTATGACTTGAATGGTCCTTCGCTTATATGGTTTCAAGAAAGACGTTTGAACAGCAAGCAAGAATTTTTGTCTTGGTTAATGCAGAATTTATATCTTTAAAGGCTTGGTTCAAATCCATCAAATTCATCAGACATAGACTAAGAGTCAGTAAAGGACTCTGTAGATGAACCCATATCCTGAGTGGGACTTGGAGAATACTGTAACGTGCTCATTATCATTGCATAATATGACATAAAGTTATATAAAGTTTGTCATGTGCAATGTAAAGTACTGCGGTGATATATACCTTGTAGGAAGGAACAAGGGGCCATCATTGATGGTTGGTACGTGTCACTGAGGTTCCTGGCCTCGGTCAGGTAAGAGCCGTTTGTTTCCCCTGCAGTGTCATTATTGCTTTGCAGTCTGACACTTCAGCTGTTTAGTATGGCTGTAAAGCCGATCCGGGACGGCTCTTACTGGGAGTAGCCAATGTGCTGGGTGGGTGGCTTCTCCCCATGTTCCAGGCAAGGTCTTGGAGGCTTATAAAAAGCAGTCACCATTAATCAGGTTGGGTGGATTATCCTCCATCCCACAGTGAAGCTGTGGAGTCTCTGTGGTTTGGGATCTGAAGATGTGTGCGGTGCAAAAGGGCTGAGAGTCGCATGCTGGAAAACAGGCCCCTAAAGCCTGCTGGGGACCGCTGCTGAAAAACTGCTAACAAGGTGAATGTTTGTGTTCTGTGGACTTTCCATGGTGTGAAAACTATTCACAGATTATTCCACTGTGCAAAAGTCATTCATGGATAGCTAATATCCATTAAGAAAGGCTACTTGTAGGATTGGGCTCGATTGGAAAGCCTACATGAACCGAAGTAATTGAAAAGACAGCAACATGTGAAGTGGGGTTAAGTGATTTTGATTCCCACAAGAACAGTTACCATCATTTATCATCATGTCATAAGTTAATGTTTTCTCTCTATGCCTCTAGGTCACCATGAAATTAGACTGCCAACTGGGGACTGGAATAGTTTGCAAAGTTGCAAAGCTAACACTCCAGATGCCACACTAAAATACTAGGGATTACCTGTCAGGTTCACAGGGTCAGTGTTCTTTCAGTGATTTACATCAGTGATTGTGAGTCAATAACACAGAACAAGTGAAAATCTTTCTCTTATACACTATCTCTGCGTAGGCTCCCTTATTGGTTTTGGCTCACAATCACTGACTAAAACAGTGGCATGTGAATTAGGCCTTAGCTCGACATATATAATTATGCATTGCCCCATTTGGGAATGATGAAGAAGCTGTAAAGTAAATGGCTAATGCTACATGAATCAGCCAAAGGATGAGAAAAAACCTCATGTTTCCATGAGAACAATCAATCTTATGAGTAGCTTAGTAAAAGGGTATTGAGGGTGCTCTGACTCTGCCTCCTTCTTAATGTTCTGTTCTTTACAGCCTGACGTGCGTACATACTGAGGCTAAGATTCTGTCACGGTGTGATCCACCGTGACGTGTGTTGCAGTGCAGGCTGGCTGCTGGCTGCATGCGCCCTTGTGTACTGGGTGCAGGCCAAAATCCTGTGCAGGCTGGTTGCTAGGGGCTGAGTGCTGGCTGCGGTATCTTGTGTGAACCTGCCCGTGTATGCGTGTACCCCTTTGACTGTATCTGTGTTTGTTCAGTGTATCCTAGTTGCCAAGGGCAACACCCAGTTCTGTATCAGTGTATGCTGGTTGCCAGGTGCAATGTCTGGTTCTGTTCCTGTGTTTGTCTGTCTGAGCTCTGGTTCTGCTGGGGTTAACTTCCCCTGTCTGCTGTGCCTGGGTGTGTCTTACCCAGGTGTCTTATTACCCAGCTTTATAGTCCTGTGAGCTATGGTTCAGTCTTTGTTAGTCTGTTCTGAGTCCTGTCTGCGACTGTTGTTGCTAGGTTGCACCTCGCTTCTGTTCCTGGGAGTTTTCAGTCACCCTTCTGCATGGTGTCACCTGGTTTTGCATTGTTAGTCCCTGTTCAGATCTGTTCCTGCTCTGTTTGATGTTATTTGTTCCTGTTCTGTTCCATGTTTTCACCTAGCAGAGCTTATCTGCATCTGAGCACCTAGCAGTGCGTAACTACGTCCATTATCTGTTTCTGCCCTGTATGTTGTTTCATGTCTCCTCCGAAAGGGGGTTCCTGGCTTCCCCGAAGGGGGAATCGCTAACCTGCATGTTCCTCTGGTTCTGTTGTCTGTTCCACTGGAGGTTCCACCAGCCTGTTCCTAGCGGGTAGGGGTCAAGTGTGCCAGGACCTTCCTGGAGGTGTGACCAATGAGCCGTCACCCCAGTCATCTCCACCATCTCTGTGACGTACGAGGCTCACTGGCTCTGCCCTCCGGGTTCTGCTGTGGTCTGCCGGTGCACTTGGTTCTGTGGTTTCGTTACCACTTCTGTTTACCGCCTTTTTTGTCTGTCGGTTCTGTTTTCCTGTGACCTGCTGATATGACGTCCCAGAGGTCTGCCTTGGACCCTCGGCACGTGACAGACTGTATACTAATAAAATATATATTTATTGTGCACCACAGAGTCTTTCATTTAAAAACTAGTATACCTTTAAGATAATATACTATGATAAATATTGCTAATAAACCATATGTCTGGAACTCCCAAAGAAATTAATAGAGCGGCTGCACACAATGGGCTGTAGGGGATGAAGAGGGTTGGGGGCCCCTGTTCTCATGAGGGGTGGGGGTCCCAGCAGTAGGACCCCCACCAATCTATTAGTTATAGGGGATAGGGGATAACTTCTACTAACCAGAATATCCCTTTAAGCTTGTTCAATAAATCAACAATTTAATTACTTCTCTAAAGGTCTCTTTACACGGGATGATGATCTTGCAGATTCCTTTCAGACAATCTGCTGATCACTAGCGGAGAAGACTGGTTCATTTACATACACCAATCTCCTCCAGCTCCTTCAGAGTATGGGGGGGGAGCGTCATGTTGTTTTCCGGAAGCAGATCGAGTTTACATAGCACGATCTGCCACTGGGAAACGATGATCTTTTGTGCTAGCTTGTGCAACGAGCATTTACACTCCCAGATCATCGCTAACCAGCGTTACTGGTAACTAAGTGATCTGTTCCATTGTCGGCCTGTGTAACGGCTAGTTTCACATTGTTGTCAGTAGTTTCGGCACCATCTATAATCATGGTGAAAATTTCCCTCTGCTAGGCATAGAGGATGCTCCTTGATTACAAGCCTACAGATGTAGCCAAGCTAAAATTGACTCTGATAACTAGAGATGAGCGAATTTCTCAAAAATTAAATTCGGCAGGTTCACCTAATTTTTTCCCCAAAAATTTGGTTTGATCTTAATTTATTCATGGCGAATTGCGTAAGAAAACTGCTATTTCCTGTGCATTGCAGTAACACACATAGGGAATCTGCTGTGGTAGTGAAACAATACTGTAAGTTAGTATGACATGTAGATGACAGCCGTCACTCTTAGAATCACTGAACACTTCACTTATTTGGGCAGATGCGGGGCCAAAACTGACCAGATAACTCAAGTGTGAACTCAGCCTTATAGGTCAATGTTAGAGCCAGGTATAAAGAACCGTGCAGAGACCCAAGATCCTACTATAGCGTGAAAGAGCGCACTCCTTTTACACCAATTCACTGATTCCACATAGATTTCTACAGAACCTGTTCTATTAAACGCTTATACAAGTAAAGCCCCCCGACAGAGTGGAGTGGATGTCAGGAGTAAGTTTGTGTTGACGTCACTGATTATTTTGCCCTTTCTTTGATCCGTCAGAACAATCACCCCCCAAAAAAGGATCCTGTCTGTGGAGCATTTGCCTTCACTCAGTAATCATTTGGTCAGTAATCCATCAGTATTTCTAAAGCCAAAAAAACTGGAGTGGATCCAAAACAGAGATGAGGCATGAATGGAATATTTGCATGTCTTCTGTGTTTTGTACCCACTCCTGCTTCTGGCTACCAAATAATAAGCCAATTCTGATGCAAAATAGGGACCATATCATGCAGGCCCTATAACTGTTACATAGACAGGATCCATTGTGTGTCTCATTTTTCCTTCATTCTGACAGATCAGAAGAAGGGTCAAATAAATGATGATGTCAGCCAGGCTGAAAGGCAAAAAAGTGGCCCAGTCATGAAGTAGGGAAGGTGGGAACAGCATAAGAAATCCACAGAGGGGCTCTATGACATAGCGATGAGGTCACATCAGCCACATCAGGAGGCCACAGAGTGGCACAATGACAGAGTGTGGAGGCGGCAGCAGCAGCATCAAGAGGATGCCACAGGTTGGCACAATGACAGTGCGGATGTGGCAGCAGCAGCAGGAGACCTGAGTGATGAGGTGGCAGCAGCATCAGGAGACCACAGAGTGATCTGTTGACAGAGTGGGGAGGTGGGTGGCAATACCAGTACCAGCTGAAGATGGTAGGTGAAAGGAGCACTTGGCATCAGATGTGTGGCATCAGGCAGGTGGCAGCATCAAAATAGTAGCTGAGGCAGGTGGTGAAAAAAAAGAAACTGGTCTCAATTGTTGGTGTGGCACCATGGATGATATAATCTGATGCATCAGGAATTAGTGGGTGGAAATCCTGGCTGATCCAAGCCTTATTCATGTTGACAAAGGTTAGTCTCTCCACATTTTGGGTGGACAGGCAAGTTTTTCTTGGGGTAACTATGGCCCCCGCCACACTAAACACCCGCTCTGATGCCACACTACTGGCAGGGTAGGACATCTTTTCCAGGGCAAACTCTGCCAGTTGCGGCCAGAAATCCAGTTTGATTGTCCAGTAGTCCAGCTGATCTTCAATGTGGGGCAGCAGGGTGCTGTCCAATTATGCCACCACCTGCTGGTTCAGGTCCTGCTCCAGGTCTAGCTGCTGCTACTGGTGAGTAGATTCTTGACTAGGCAGATGAAGAAAACTGCTTATCAGTGACTCTAGACTCAAGTTTCTGCTGATGGAGCTGGAACTAGCACAGCAGCCATGGCAGAGGAACGTGAGCGCATTGGGCCCCCATGGTCAGAACTGCAAAAGGCTATACAATGGCGCAGATAGGCAGCGGCCAACTGACTACATATAGAATGTCTGTATAGTAGTTCAGTTTGTCCTCCCTCTCAGCGGGTGTAAAAAAGGACCAGTAGCGAGGGCCCAACAAGGTGAAGAGCCAAAAGTTATCCCCCTGCTGAATTCTGACAATTTAGCAGTCACTGCAGCAGCAAGTGAGCATGCATCAGGCCATCTGTGCAAGTGACTCGGAGGGACTCCCTGCCTCCATCTCCACTGCATACTGCCACGGTGTGTCTGGGTCCTCTGCCTTGTCTTCCTCATCACCCTGTAGTTCCTATGGCTGCTCCTGCTCCTCCTCTCCTGTCACCTGTGTATGAAAACCACCCATTTCGCTACACGTTGCTTGTGCTCCAATGTTCTCCTCCTCCAGTTCAACCCCCACAGGGCTCATGTGGCTGTGTCACGCATGAGCTGCCACTGACCGATAAAAAAGTTACATAGGGGAGTACTCCTGACTGTTGGATCATCAAGAAATCATTTATAATAAATAGTGTAACAGGGCACTCAAGAAATCGTGACCATGTGGTTGAAACAATTTAAGTCTTTATTACTGATGTAAAAGATATTACTCGAACAAATCAAATACTTAAAATCGATAGAATAATCGGTAGAATAAAAAATTCGATAGTATTGAATAAAAAATAATCGATTTGCACAATGAATAAATCAAGACAATGTACTGCAAAAATCGACAATCTATGAAAACAAAGTCTATAATTCGATCGTTCGATCGGATCTTGGTGTGTACACCAAGATATCGATAAAATCAAATCAAATATTTTATGTCCCACTCTCAATTACAGCAGTGCCCCGCCGAAAACGAAGTAGGTAGCGGCGTCCCGCTATAAAGTTACTTGCAAGTAAAGGTTACCTTATAATCGACCAAAGACTTTAGACTTTAGATCCTTTCCTCTCCTCGAAAGTGTCTATGACACGATATATCAAGAGGTTTTCTTCGACGGCTCTGTATTTCTGTTAGATTTCACTGCCAAGGCCACTAGATCTCGATCTTTAGGTGAAGGGTCCGCAGTGGTGTTTGTAACAGAGGTATTTCGTCGAAAGAGGTATCCTTAGAGGTTTTATTCTACCGATTATTCTATCGATTTTAAGTATTTGATTTGTTCGAGTAATATCTTTTACATCAGTAATAAAGACTTAAATTGTTTCAACCACATGGTCACGATTTCTTGAGTGCCCTGTTACACTATTTATTAAGAAATCATTTATGGCCTTTCTCTGTTCATATAGTCGGTCCAACATATGGAGGGTGGAATTCCAATGGGTGGAAACGTTGCAGGGGTGCCGTTCTGCCGCTGCAGCTCAAGGAGGGTGTGCTTTGCGGTGTACGAGTGGATGAAGTGCATGCAAGGTTTCCTGGGCATTTTTAGGATGTCTGGCAGATGGGTGGAAGACTCCAGAAACCGTTTGACAACCAGATTGAAGATGTGTGCCATGCAGGACGCATGGCTCAGCCTTTCTTGACGCAGCGCAGACACCATGTTCTTCCCGTTGTTGGTCACCATGGTTCTCACGGTCACATGTTTCTATAAGAAATATGAGACAGAGGGGATATGATAGAAACTTTTAAATACATAAAGGGAATCAACTAGGTAAAAGAGGAGAGAATATTTAAAAGAAGAAAAACTGTTACAAGAGGACATAGTTTTAAATAAGAGGGGCAAATGTTTAATATCAAGAAGTTTTACTTTACTGAGAGAGTAGTGGATGCACGGAATAGACTTCCTGCAGAAGTGGTAGCTGCAAATACAGTGAAGGAGTTTAAGCATGCATGAGATAGGCATAAGGCCATCCTTCATAGGGTCTATTCATAGTATTCAGTATATTGGGCAGACTAGATGGGCCAAATGGTTCTTATCTGCCGACACATTCTATGTTTCTATGATTTTGAGTTGTAGCCAAGAAAGCCATGATTTGATTTCTTGATGAAGGACACAGAGCAGTTTCTCCCCTGTGTAACTCAGTTTGCCCAGGCAAAAGAGTTGCAGAACAGTGTGACACCACTGTGCCCTACACATGTGGTATGCTGGGGGGGGCACTATGAATTGTCCCTTCAGTGGAGGCTGAGGACACGGTGGAGGATGAGGAGGCAGAGGTGGACATTGTCACACGACCAACGGTGTGAGAACGTGGAGGCGAAAGCGGTATCAAGTTGCTGGTGTGGCTGTGCATGAACCACATTCACCTAATGGGCCCTAAAGGACATGTATTGTCTCTGACCGTAGTTGCAGCTCCACACATCAGCATTGCCCTACACTTTGGCAGACACCAACAGGCTCAATGACTGGCCCACCTTCTGTTGTACATACGTGTGCAGGGCTGGTACTGTCTTTTTGGCAAAGAAAGGACGACTTTGGACTCTTCACCTCGGCTCGGCACAAGCCATCAGTTCTCTGAAAGGTGCAGAGTCCACCACTTGGAAAGCGAGGGACTGCAGCACCAGCAACTTAGCTGATCACTTTTATGATCAATTTCTGACGGAATGACTGACGAGGAGCAGGAGCTTAAGGACCAGCAGATGATGGGAAGGACAGACAGCTCCCTTCAGTTGAGGTGGTGGAGCCTTGGCTGCCTGAAATTGGGTGCGTGCCACTGGGTGATGCAGCGGTTGCTGCGGCAGGCTGGACCACCACATCATAGCCACGGTTCTCCAAGGCCACTTCATGTTGATACTGCATATGTTGACTCAGGGCCATGGTGCCAACATCGGCACCCTGGCCATGCTTCACCTTCTGCCCACAGATTCTACAAATGGCCATGTTCACCTCCTCCGGCAGCTTAACAAAAGACTGCCACATCACTGAGTCAGCGATTTTACCCCCAACACTCTGCACTGACTGACTGCTACCGCCGCTGCTTCCGTGAACCCCTGTACCACTACTTTCCAGGCAGGTAGGCTCCTGCGAAGTGAGTTGTCTACCCCGGGCACATTTGGCTCCTGACCTCCCACTGCTGCCACTCTGCTGACTCCCGGCGATGCTAGCAACTTGCTGGTGGTGGTGCCGGCAGTGTTGGGAGCCAGTCTGAAGCTCCCCCTTTAAAGAGGACCTTTCACTAGAATAAAACATCTAAACTAACTATACAGACATGGAGAGCGGCGCCCAGGGATCTCCCTGCACTTACTGTTATACCTGGCCAATCGCAGCGCTCAGCTCATAGCCTGATAGAAAAAAAAAAACTCTCAGGCTATGAGCTGAGCGCTGCGATTGGCCAGCGGTACAGCATGGAAAAATGAGATGCTGGCAGGTTCCCCTGGGTGGAGCCTAACTATGAAGATACCGGAGGCTATACCGGGAGAACGGAGCGGCGCCCAGGTATAACACTAAGTGCAGGGAGATCCCTGGGCGCCGCTCTCCATGTCTGTATAGTTAGTTTAGATGTTTTATTCTAGTGAAAGGTCCTCTTTAATGTGTTGTTTAGATAAAAAAAAAACGCAGCAACATTTAGACCGACATGGTCTTTCTCAAGCATGTCGGTCGAAACGTTGCATTGTGTTTGTGAATAAATCCTGCATTATTTTATCCAAGTGAGTTCTGAGTTTTTTTTAATCTAAATTACGAACTTGCTGGCTCTGCCGCTGCCTCATGGGCAAGCTGCCACCCTCTTCTCCCGATAATGATGAAGCCTCTAATTCACACGGCTCCCAAGGGCGATCAGCTAAGTCATCATCACCGAGTACTATCTGCACGTCACTGATATCCTCCTCAACGGTCTCTGGGTCAGGAGCCTGACCGCTCGCAACACCAGCCCCCATGCGACTCTCCTCATCACTACTTGGTCGTGTAACGGAGGAAGCGGCAGATATCTCCTCCACATCTTGGCTGGCCAGTAGCTGCTGACTGTCCTCACTGTATAGTGGAGTTGAGCCCACAGCATATAATACTTCACTGGCTGAGGGAACAGAAAAGGACAAAGGCAGGTTAAGGACGGGTGAGGGCAGAGGGCCTGCTCCTGGGCCATGCCAACTTAGGGTTGTGTCTGACGAACCCACCGACTCTTGGCTAGGGGTATCTGATGTCACTTGGGACGAAGTGGATGACCGAGTCAACCATTCAAGAATTGCTGGGTTGCTGGCCAAGACATGACCATTAGATGACATCGGGAACTCAGGCCTCTCTCTGTGACTTCTGCTGCCACTCCGCAATACTCTGCTGTGACTTGTGCCTGCGCCAGAAACATTTAGGCCTCTGCCACTCCCCTGTGCAGGGCCTGGCATTTCCCTGTCTGATATACTGTTAGATTAAATAAATAAAAAGGAAATTAAAACACCCCAAAAAAGTCTGTCATTTTCTCACTTCACCACACAATGGCTAATAAGCCCTTTTTCCCCACTAATACATGCCAAAGAAGGCTTTAGAACATATAACTGCACGGCTGAATGGCAAATAATATATATTATTTTGCCACTAATACACGCCAAAAAGGGCTTTAGAACATATAACTGCACCGCTGAAAGGCAAATAGGCCCTTATTTTTTTCCACTTATATACTCCACAATAGACTTTAGAACATAACTGCACTGCTGAACAGCAAATAATATATTTTTTTTTGCCACTAATACACACCAAAAAGGGCTTTAGAACACATACCTGCACCGATGAACGGAAAATAATATATATATTTTTGCCATTAACACACACAAAAAAGCTGTAATTTTCTCACTTGGCCACACAATGGCTAGTAATAAGCCCTTTTTTCCCACTAATACAAGCCAAAAAATGCTTTAAAACATATAACAGCACCACATAAGGGCAAATAAGACATATAAATATTTACTTGTAATAAACCCTGTAAATGGCTGTATCAAACAGCATTTGCACCCCGATAACAAGAACGGTTTTCTGTAATTACAGAGCTGTATAATGGCAATTTGGATCCCCAGTCAGTGCAGCAAGGTGTAATAGGATTTTGCTATTAGCCAGGTTGTACACTTCCCTACTGAACCCTGTTCTGCTTCAATACTGTATAATAATTCCTCTCTATCATTTCCCTACACTTCTAATGCTCTTTCCCTGAACTTCTATTAAGTAAAATATAAGTTTTCAAGTCTTTCCTAGCACTGTCCCTAGCGCCTGCTAACATCTCTCCCTGCACTAAGTACACTGGAAAATGGCTGAATACAAGATGGCTGAGGCTATTTATAGGGCTCTGACATCACAGGGCTGGCGGGCTTCTGATTGGCTGCATGCATGGCATTGTGGGTGATCCCTTACTCCCAGAGTTCCTTGCTCCATGTCCTAACACGTGCAGCAGCCAATCGAAAAAATGCAATTCGCTACCACGAAGCATGAGGAAATTCAGATTCGATGCAAATCAATTTTTTCCTGAAATTTGGATGGAATTCCATTTTGTTATCTTCGATTCGCTCATCTCTACTGATAACACATGGCACAGTGTTATCTTGTTATCTTGCGACAAAAGCCATTGAAATCCATTGAAAAGTTAGTCATGTTTTTCTTGCCATTCTTTACTTAGAAACATAGAAACATAGAATGTGTCGGCAGATAAGAACCATTTGGCCCATCTAGTCTGCCCAATATACTAAATACTATGGATAGCCCCTGGCCCTATCTTATGTGACTTAACTCGTTAAGCAATAAAGTTTAGCTTGGCTGCATCTGTATGGTTAAAAAGATCATTAGAAATATCTCTGTACTACCCATTAATACATTTCTACACTGTAATTAGTGTTAGCCCGGTGCTCCGTGCCTACGCTACTGCCCCTACACACAGGCACTGAGCTCTCTCACTCCCCCATGCTGCCGTGCTGAGAATTGCTGGCAGCAGGTAGCTTAAACTGTTGTATCTGCACCCATTTACTTCCTTGTTGGCACAAGTGCATCTATGTGTCCCTGTCTTCCTCCTTCCTGCTTAGAGTCCTGTACTGTTTGTTAGGGCAAGTGTGGGCGTCTCTCTCCTACTTTTGAAAACATTTTTATCTTGGCAACAGAATGCTGAATCATTGTAAATTGAATCTCTTATCTTTTTGTGAGGCAGCATGTACATGTTCTTTATCTTTCCCTCCTATAGCTCGATTGCAGGATGTATTTAAAGGTGTTTCCTGCCTCAGGAAAGTGCCTGAGAAATCTTGGTCACTAGCAGTCTAGTTCCTTGTGTGAAGGTGTTTAGAATTTTCTGCTTTACTGTGTACCGGACCCTGCTTCTCTATTATAGTGTTGTGCGCGAATATTCGAATCACGAATTTTAATCGTGAATATTGCCACTTTGAGAATTCGCAAAGATTTAGAATATATTGTATTCTTGAATATTCTAGATTTTCTTTCGTCAGTAACCTCCCTTCTTGCTTGTGGGCCAATGAGAAGGCTGCAATGTCTTTGTCTGAGCTTAGCAACATCCCTAGCAACCAATAGGAAAGTTGCCTACCCCTTACTATATAAGAACCTCCCCAGCAGCCATTTTCTGTAGTTTTATGGAGTTGAGAGAGAATCAGCAGTGTCATTGCTGTGCTCTGGGCTTTGCTGTGTCATTACATTAGTTAGTTAGCTTATATACTGTATAGATCATACAAATAGTTAGTGGGAGATATTCAGTGTAGGTTATGCAGAGTGTTAGGTAGTGTGATACTGTCCATACATACGTACATACAGTACAGACCAAAAGTTTGGACACACCTTCTCATTCAAAGAGTTTTCTTTATTTTCATGACTATGAAAATTGTAGATTCACACTGAAGGCATCAAAACTATGAATTAACACATGTGGAATTATATACATAACAAAAAAGTGTGAAACAACTGAAAATATCTCATATTCTAGGTACTTCAAAGTAGCCACCTTTTGCTTTGATTACTGCTTGCACACTCTTGGCATTCTCTTGATAAGCTTCAAGAGGTAGTCACCTGAAATGGTTCTTACTTCACAGGCCCTGTCAGGTTTAATAAGTGGGATTTCTTGCCTTATAAATGGGGTTGGGACCATCAGTTGCGTTGTGAAGAAGTCAGGTGGATACACAGCTGATAGTCCTACTGAATAGACTGTTAGAATTTGTATTATGGCAAGAAAAAAGCAGCTAAGTAAAGAAAAACGAGTGGCCATCATTACTTTAAGAAATGAAGGTCAGTCAGTCCAAAAAATTGGGAAAACTTTGAAAGTGTCCCCAAGTGCAGTCACAAAAACCATCAAGCGCTACAAAGAAACTGGCCTACATGCAGACCGCCCCAGGAAAGGAAGACCAAGAGTCACCTTTGCTGTGGCGGATAAGTTCATCCGAGTCACCAGCCTCAGAAATCGCAGGTTAACAGCAGCTCAGATTAGAGACCAGGTCAATGCCACACAGAGTTCTAGCAGCAGACACATCTCGAGAACAACTGTTAAGAGGAGACTGTGTGAATCAACCCTTCATGGTAGAATATCTGCTAGGAAACCACTGCTAAGGACAGGCAACAAGCAGAAGAGACTTTTTGGGCTAAAGAACACAAGGAATGGACATTAGACCAGTGGAAATCTGTGCTTTGGTCTGATGAGTCCAAATTTGAGATCTTTGGTTCCAACCACACGATGCAGAAAATGTGAATGGATGGACTCTACATGCCTGGTTCCTACCGTGAAGCATGGAGGAGGAGGTGTGATGGTGTGGGGGTGCTTTGCTGGTGACACTGTTGGGGATTTATTCAAAATTGAAGGCATACTGAACCAGCATGGCTACCACAGCATCTTGCAGCGCCTTGCTATTCCATCCATGCTTGAGAGATGAGTCCAGCGCTCTCTGACTCTCGGAGTGCAGCCACACCCACTGTGAAGGAGTCCAGCACCGCCCCACATCCTCTGAATCTCCTCCTTGCTCCCCGACCTCACAAAGCTAGAGCGCCATAATCTCGCGATGCGCGAGCTAGCGCATATGCAGTTCGTTCCCTGAGGCTGATGCCAGCAGGAAAGGAACACTATGCCGACACTGAGCATGCGCTAGCTCACCCATCGCGAGATTACGGCGCTCTAGCTTTGTGACGTCGGGGAGCAAGAAGGAGATTCACATTATGAGGGGTGGTGCTGGGCTCCTTCACAGTGGGCGTGACTGGAAACGTTAGTAACAGTTCCTTGGCCTTTTTACTTGCCTCATTTACATATATTTAAAATCGTTTTTTTTTTTTTTTTACACAATAAAACCACAGAGAACTATGGGGAATGGATATTGCGGATGTGCTAGCAGCGATCTAGCAGCCCATGTCCTCATCTCAATACCTAAGATCCAGGTGACAGGTTCCCTTTAATCATTAACAATATCACTGGGGCCAACTACCTAAAATATAACTTTTTTTAGATATTTATATTAAAAGTTATATTTTAGGTAGTTGGCCCCAGTGATATTGTTCTTTCTTACAACTACCCATTAGGATTTTTTTCAGTTAAATCCCTTTAATCATTGCCTGCCTTGACTACAGAGTTCCTGACAGGTCTTTCCCCTCAATTCTTTGCACCAGTATCTCTGAGCCCAAAGCCAGTGACTGCTCTGGAGTGTTATCTGATGACTACCTTAATGGCCCAAGCCTACTCTTACTATCAGAGGCTCTAATGAAGACCAGGTATTTACTTAGTCACATCCCTTCCAAGGTATAGGCAGTCAATGGCACAGTGGATCCACACCCAGTTTTGCATAATAATTGGATCACACCTAAGTCTTCATTTTTCAAACTAGTTTACCTGTTTTAATACTGCAACACACCCTTTTTCTCAATTACCTAGGTGACCCTACTTTGCACCCACACTAATTTAGCTATGTCCTTCTTATGCACAAGTGGTCAAATTTAACATTTGCATTGACAGCACCTGCCTGATGCTGGTTGCTAAAGGGCTAAGATAATATTATTATAAATTATGCACCCAAAGTACAAGGGAAAAAGGGTCACAAAACATAGGTCTGCAGAGAGGGGAAAAACCCTGTTCCTAAAAATTAACAATATATTAATGTTTTTGCAAACGTTTAAACTGTCGGTATTCTAAGAAGCTCATGCTTAATATCACTAGATACATTAAGAATGTATCTTTCATAGTTTCATTGTATGAAAAATAAAAACAGTCAAGTAATATCTAATAAGGTATTCATCATTTTAAGCAAATAATGGTTTTTAGTGTATGGTAAAATGATCTGTAAAGGAGTAAGTATAGCTGAAGATACAGTGGTTGCAAGTGGAACTAATCTTTGTAATTAAAAGTATAGCTCACCTGATATGGCCAATTACCTTCTGGTTAGAACATAATGAATGTCTCATTGGAAGTATTTAACTTCTTTGTAACAATATCTAAGCAATGCCATGAATATTTAATGTTCTGTGTCAGCCAAAGGACTTCCATAACTGTGAAGATATTTTTAGGGATCAAACACGTTAGGAACATTGTACAGTAAAGTAATATGCACAGTTAATTGCACTCTGTGTCATTTTTTCCCCGTGGACCATTAATGTAACAGTAGGCACAATTTTAAAATGTATTGCAAATTGGAAAATCACTAACAAACACATTCTGAAAAGTCTTTAAAATATTACAATATTAACATGTTTAACCCCTTCTTGACCACTGCCATACATGTACGGCAGAAGATGAATCATTAAAGATTGTATCCACTGCAAGCCCAATAGGCGCCATAGCTGATCACAGACATTTAACTCTTCAGATGCTATGGTCAATCGTGGCCACGACATCTGAGATAAAATCTGAGGAAAACACTCCCGGGGCTTTAACTGTTCCCCTGCACAGTGATCGGGAGGAATGCTGGTTCACACTGAAAGTCCTGGTCTCTCTGAAAAAAGCAGGGCTTTTAGATCTATGTAAATAATTAATGTGCCATTGTTTTGACAATCCCCCTGTACTGAAATGGTTAATATAGTATTTATTTATTTATTTATTTACGTTTTGACAAGACTTAGATTCAAAAAGTTAAATTTTTTGGGAAAATGTACACACTATTGTTTTCATGAATTTAAAGGGGTTTTCTCACCCTAGACATTGGTGGCATATTAACATCAATGTCAGATAGTTGAGAGTCGCAGAACCTCTAGATCGGGACCCCCAAAGTGAGCCAATAGCAGCCATGCATGCGTGACTGCTCCCCAATCATTTCATTGACTAAAATAGCCCAGACAGTCCCATAGGAGTGAATGAAGTGGTGGACTATTCATTAATTTGTATGTTACTTCAGAAAAAAGCTGAGCATCCTCGTTTTTTGTTTTTTTTTAGAACTCCCATAAGAGTAATAGCAGAGAACACAGTGCATGTGCGGTATGGTCTCCTTGACTATTGTGGTCCCAGAGATGGTATATCCTAGTGATATGCCATTTAAGTCTGAGATGACACAACCCCTTTACATGTTAGCATCACTGATCATTGACTACAAGGAAGGGCCATATAGCCTTCACTAGCCACCAATAAAGAAAATGTCATAATATAAGTTAGTACCATGAATGATATATTGTGATTAAGATGTGCAATATTGGCAACAATAGGAATAGGGAACATAAATACAAATCTCAGTGAAAAAGTGAAAAAATAGGTTTATATTTAGAATTATTTCCCTGTGCAGGAATTAAACTTGCATATTTCAAAAGTAGTAGCACCCATTCTCATCTATGGAAATGTTTCAGCAGTCAACTACTCCAAGTCATGGAAACAGTCATAGGGGGAAAAAAAGTACCCTCCTTCAGTTCTGAGATTTTATTTATCAAAGTCTGAAAACAAAAAAAAAAACCTCAGTAGCATTCACTAATCAGGTGGGGAAAAATAAGTATTCCCTTATTGCTTCCACAATAAATTGAGGGGTTATTTTTTTTAGTTCAGGTGATTATTTTGTAGCTTTTGAAGCCATAGCCAGGAACTGATTATAAATGTATAGTTTATCATCTTTTCAAACCCAGTCAAAACTTCAAAACTGTATTAGGGTGGGTTTACATCTGCATCCTTTTTGTTATAAAATGGTTATAACGGAAAATAACGGAGTCCATAAGACGGAAGGACAGGTCCGTTATGCTGCCCATAGACTTGTATTATGACGGAATGCAAAATGGAAGCCTTTAAAAGGCATTCGGTTTTGCTTTGCGTCTTAATAGAAGTCTATGGGGAAGCATAACGGATCCGTCTGGTTTCTGTTATGCAGAACAGAAAAAAAAAGTCCTGTCGACAGGACTTTGTTTTCCATCTTGCATAACGGGAACCAGATGGATCCGTTATGATTCCCCATAGACTTTTATTAAGACGGATCAAAACGGAATGCCTCTAAAGGCTTCTGTTTTGACTTCCATATTATGGATTCCGTTATTTTCCGTTATAACCATTTTATAACGGAAAGCCAGAATGCAGATGTGAACCCACCCTTAAACTGAATAAAAAAAAACACTTGGAGACACAATACCAAGCATATAACAGTGACATCTATAAACAGGAGCATTTTTTAAATGATTGAAATTGAATAGTTAGATTTATATGATCTGACAATAAGAGTGTTTAAAGAATGAGCTACCGAGTTTTTGCCTTTATTGGAAAATGGGTCCGTTGTTACTTTGGAATTATAATCAATGACATGTGCAGCTGTGATGAGGTTCTCATGAATAGGAAGACAACTTAGGTTATTTGGGTGTGTATTCCCTCTTATGTATATGGACTGACCAGCGTTGCTGGTGACGACCTCCTGGTTGCCACATATGGGACCCAATTTTAAATTTATTTTGTGAATTATTGTCATATATGTTTTAATGAGACCTTAATAAAGATATTTGTTAATATTGAGTGGAGGTGTGGCTTAGTGGTGTTAAGCGTCATGAGACAATAGGTAAAATAGAAATTAGACTTAAAATATGAAATCACAATAAATATTTGATATAAATAATGAATTGAAAACTATTAAATACAATGACAATATTCGCACAAAAACTAATACATAAACTAGGTATATTACAATATGTTAGTGTGTTAGAACATTAGTACAAGAGTCCTTGGTCTTGAGATTTTTTTCTGTTTTTCCTGATAATTATTTCAAACAGTAGAGATGGTTGAACAAATATATTAGATGCTTAGTAAATGAATATTGAATGTTTTGTTTTAGTTATGAGTTTATAATTAGAAAATCAGAAAAAGAAAAGAAAGTAGCTATTTATTGTTACTTTTACATAAATAATTTTCACATTGTAATTGTACTGTTCCCACACATTTTTATTTTGTATTGAAGTAAGTATTTTACTTGTGTATACAAATCTATTAAGATCAAAGTGCTATGTTGTAGGAGACGCACAAAAGCAAGGGAATTGTCATATTCAGTGGTCAGGAAAATCCCTGAACATGTCACAAAAGCGTAAACAGAAAAGACAAGATGCAGAGAAAGCCAAAACAAATGTTTTATTAACCAAAAGTACCAGACACAAATAATTAGAATAAACCAGGGCAGTAAGGAGCCGCAACTGAGAAGGACAGCAGGTAAATAACTGAACAAGTTAGGCGGATCAGTGGCAGAAGTGTAACCACTGTGCCAAGTGACCAGTTTGACTTTGAGCCAAACTCTAAGGGCGTTATGCTGGTGCTCCACTGTTTTTCACCCTTTAAGCCCTTTACAGGGATCTGATCTTCGCTAAAGGGGGCGACTGGACCGCTACCTCCTAGGATGGTCCCAGTATACTTGCAAGGCACTAGCAATCAAGGCATACAATACAGAGCACTGTTCAGACACAAAAAATTCGGATACAAGCTCACAGACAGAGCCACATAGTCAGGAACCCATGAAATTCAGGATATACTGAGCAAACATAGACAGATCATAACATAAACAGAGAAATACAAGCATGTCTGGAGCCAATGCAGAACAGGGAGTATGGCGTTCTCCGACAGAAATACAATCATGACTGGAACCTATGCGGAACCAGAAGCATGGCTTTCACAGACAGGACAGGAAGAGATTACAACATAGAAACATGGTTATATAGCCTGGAACCCATGCAGACTAGGGTACAGGGAGCATAGTGTTTACAGACAGACATGCAAACATGCCTGTAACCCATAAAGAACCTGAAGCATGGTGTTCACAGACAGATATACAAACATGCCTGTAACCCATAAAGAACCTGAAGCATGGTGTTCACAGACAGATATACAAACATGCCTGGTACCCATGCAGAATAGGGATCATGGCATTCACAGACAGACATACAAACTTCCCAAAAAACCATGCGGAACAGGGAACAGGGAGCATGGTGTTTACAAACAGACATACAAATATGCATGGAACTCATGCGGAAACAGGGAGCATGGCGTTCACAGACAGACTAGGGCAGAAGACATATAGATGTAGCTGAGCTAAATTTGATCCTGATAACTTGGCACACTGTTATCTAGTGCCATCTTTTGACAAAGGCCATTGGAATACATTGAGTTAGTTAACCTGTTTGTGCCATTTTTAATTTAACTTAACCATCAAGTTTAGTCAGGGTAGAGCAACAAAGACACTGGTCAGGAGAGCGAGCGCCCTGCACTCAGCCTTCCTGGAGACAGACTCAACTTCCAAATACAGGTCCTTCTAAAAAAATTAGCATATTGTGATAAAGTGCAATTTTTTTCTGTAATGTACTGATAAACATTAGACTTTCATATATTTTAGATTCATTACACACAACTGAAGTAGTTCAAGCCTTTTATTGTTGTTTTAATATTGATGATTTGGGCATACAGCTCATGAAAACCCAAAATTCCTATCTAAAAAATTTGCATATCATGAAAAGGTTCTCTAAACGAGCTATTAACCTAATCATCTGAATCAACTAATTAACTCTAAACACCTGCAAAAGATTCCTGAGGCTTTTAAAAACTCCCAGCCTGGTTCATTACTCAAAACCGCAATCATGGGTAAGACTGCCGACCTGACTGCTGTCCAGAAGGCCATCATTGACACCCTCAAGCAAGAGGGTAAGACACAGAAAGAAATTTCTGAACGAATAGGCTGTTCCCAGAGTGCTGTATCAAGGCACCTCAGTGGGAAGTCTGTGGGAAGGAAAAAGTGTGGCAGAAAACGCTGCACAACGAGAAGAGGTGACCGGACCCTGAGGAAGATTGTGGAGAAGGACTGATTCCAGACCTTGGGGGACCTGCGGAAGCAGTGGACTGAGTCTGGAATAGAAACATCCAGAGCCACCGTGTACAGGTGTGTGCAGGAAATGAGCTACAGGTGCCCCATTCCCCAGGTCAAGCCACTTTTGAACCAGAAACAGCGGCAGAAGCGCCTGACCTGGGCTACAGAGAAGCAGCACTGGACTGTTGCTCAGTGGTCCAAAGTACTTTTTTCAGATGAAAGCAAATTTTGCATGTCATTCGGAAATCAAGGTGCCAGAGTCTGGAGGAAGATTGGGGAGAGGGAAATGCCAAAATGCCTGAAGTCCAGTGTCAAGTACCCACTGTCAGTGATGGTCTGGGGTGCCATGTCAGATGCTGGTGTTGGTCCACTGTGTTTTATCAAGGGCAGGGTCAATGCAGCTAGCTATCAGGAGATTTTGGAGCACTTCATGCTTCCATCTGCTGAAAAGCTTTATGGAGATGAAGATTTCATTTTTCAGCACGACCTGGCACCTGCTCACAGTGCCAAAACCACTGGTAAATGGTTTACTGACCATGGTATTACTGTGCTCAATTGGCCTGCCAACTCTCCTGACCTGAACCCCATAGAGAATCTGTGGGATATTGGGAAGAGAAAGTTGAGAGACGCAAGACCCAACACTCTGGATGAGCTTAAGGCCGCTATCGAAGCATCCTGGGCCTCCATAACACCTCAGCAGTGCCACAGGCTGATTGCCTCCATGCCACGCCGCATTGAAGCAGTCATTTCTGCAAAAGGATTCCCGAACAAGTATTGAGTGCATAACTGAACATAATTATTTGAAGGTTGACTTTTTTTGTATTAAAAACACTTTTCTTTTATTGGTCGGATGAAATATGCAAATTTTTTTAGATAGATATTTGGGGTTTTCATGAGCTGTATTCCAAAATCATCAATATTAAAACAATAAAAGGCTTGAACTACTTCAGTTGTGTGTAATGAATCTAAAATATATGAAAGTCTAATGTTTATCAGTATATTACAGAAAATAATGAACTTTATCACAATATGCTAATTTTTTTTAGAAGGACCTGTATATCTCACACAGGTCTGAATAGCTGGGTGATTAAGGAACCTGACCACCTGATATTCAAACACGCTCAGGGAAGATTTAACCCTGAATAGATACAGTTCACACACTATAGAAGACTACAGCCAGCACACGGCACTCAAGCAACCAGCATTCATGGGAACATCAACCGCAGCCAGTATGCAAGAACACATGCAGCCTGCCTACACTGCAGCGATTGTCACAGTGTACTGCACTGCGATACAGATACAAGGATTAGAGTGTTCACAGGACATAGTTCACACACTAAGAAGGCCACAGCCAGCACACACCACCCAAGCAACCAGCAAACATAAACCGCAGCCAGTAGTCAAGAGCGCATGCAGCCAGCCTACACAGCAACAAGTGTCACAGTGAACCACACTGTGACAGGAATCAAGTAAACAATGTATATGCGACAAATGTCTGCTTAGAAATTACAAAAATATTGGTTTTGAGCATCTGGTTTCCAGTCAAAACTTCTCCCTTGGTTGGGAATAGACATTGATGAAGGGAATAATGGAAGCTAACTTGTGCTGTTAATGAACTAACAGCTGTGTGTACCAGCTGCAAGGATAGAGAATGTCGGAACACGTAACTTATCAAACCTTATCATTGATGTGTTACAGTAGCTGGAAACTCCAAATGGCCAAAATACAAAATTGCAAAAACAAACCTGTTGACCACTGAAAAAACTCAAACACATTATCTGTCATTATTTCTGCTATTATGCAAGCCAAAAAAAAAACATTGAGTAGAAGAAATGTTTGGCTGCTAACACTAACCACACTAGGTGGATGTTCTGGAAAAGACTTACTAAAACAGTATGGTATCATGACAAGTAAAAGTGTAGAAGATGTAGCTCCCCATCTCCATCTTGATTGACAGAACCAGGTTTCCGTATAGTCATCTTGTCTGGTCCATTACATTTGGTTGGGCTAGCCCTACAAGACATTGGACCTGGTTTAACAGTGACGTTTCTGGTGATCCCAATTAAAAAAAGTTTATTTTACTTTAACAATACTTCAATTAATATTATCTCTCAAATGTGGGAGGAGGGCCACTGTTCCTTCTGATTTCTGGACGTTCATTAAGTTATGTTTGTCTCAAACATGGTGATGCAGAATCAGGGGGTTATGTCATGCATTACAAAATTTGATACCAGTCCTAAAAAACAAACCAATGTAATCATGCAAACGTGCAAATGAAAATAATGTAAACAGACCAATCTTGCCCTGAATCTCAAAACCAGTGAAAATGTTTCCTTATCATTACTCAACACAGCAAGCATTATGTGGTTAGAATATTTCCACTACATTATCATAATTTTTATCAACGTATTGCTTTCCCAATAATACTGCCAGGTAAGGGTCTTTCTTCATCTGAAAATAAATTTGTAAAAATGAGCTCAGACCATCAATATAGTTGAACCATTCAAAAGACACACATTAATATGTTCACTAAGCATATGATTTTTTATTTTTTTGTAATTTCAGTCTCTTGAATAGTTGAAATTGCTTGTCAGTCCTCTTTTCCTCCTTTCCCATCTATTAAAGAATAACTGATGCAATTTCAAAGATAGTAATATCACAGCGACAACTGAATTTTTAGAACATAGGTACAAAGCTGCAGTAACCAACTCCCTCCACTACACAATGTACAGAGCTGTGTAATTCTGATGACAACTTCAGGCGCTGGAGTTACCCTGAAACCATTGATCAGCAGTGGTGTGTGTTAGACCCCCGATGATCAGATATAGATGGCCTATCCTCATGACAGCCCGTCAATAGTAAA